>NW_027491136.1:2217500-2817500 GCF_021521415.1 Bidens hawaiensis
ATGTGGGATAAGGTGATGTGGTTGGGCTAACATGTCTGTAACCTGTGTCTATCTGATAATTATAAACATTGGACTGATGAGTGGCAAAATAATTATAATGTCTAGGTTTTTGTTGAGAATAGTAATTGGTACTATCAAACTGATTATAATATTGAGAACTATTACTATAATTAGTGTCTTGAGAAAAAGAAGTTTTCTTAGGTGGCACATATTTACAGGAAGTGCTTGGTTTTTCATTTTCAAAGTTAGATTTCTCTTTGGTTGAGCTCTCAAGATAATGATCAGTTGATGAGCAGCTAGTACTGTTCTGTTCATTAACCTTAGCTTCGATTGTTTCATCAAAAATAGTTTCACATTCTGAATTAGATGAAGAACATTCACTTTCATTACAATCATTTGTACAACTGTCATTACTAGATGTTTCACAAAATACAACTTTTGATCCCGACATTAAACTTCCTAGCATTGACTCACACACTTTATTACAGACAGGATTGTTAATTGTTTTTGTTAGACCCACACAAGACTCAAAACGGGATTCTAACTCTCCACTTTGCTTACAACCCTGGTTAACCTTCCCACAATCACCAATGTTTACATCACCTGCTCCACAAGACACATTGATGTTAGATTTATCAAATGATTGAATTGGAGCAGCAGTTTCTGGTACGGCGGGAACAAATTTCACAGGTTTTGGTATTCTACCAATTCCATATGACATTTCTTCCTCGGGAGAAGTATTATAGCTAAAGTGAGGCAGGCTAGTGTAGTTGTCATTCATTGGTGGAGGTACCGTTGAATAATCATATCCCAGCCCTGCTTTAACTTTAGTACTTCTCTGGGCTCCAATAAGATCATCTAATTTCTCAGACGATGCCTCAAATCTTTCAACTTGCCTTTCTTTTTCCCTTTTGTCAGAAACCTCAAATTTTATTTTTTCAATCTCATCTTTTAAATCATTGATTATGTTCTTATAATAAATGACATTATGTTCTTTTTGAAAAATTTTAAGCTTAAGATTTGCAACATCATCATGATGAGTTTTAATCTTTTCAACGTATATCTTGTCAGCTTTCACATATTCTGCATTTAATTAACGAAGTTTTGCATTTTCTTTCAAAACTTCGTCCTGAAGATATCTATAATATGTAACCTTATTAATGCAAGCTTCAGTACAAAGATTGTGATTTACCTTATCGAGGTGTGATGCTTCAGTACTTGCAGTAGAAGATGAAGTAGCTTCATTGTTGGATGAGAAAGCCATGCCAGCCATGTTAAGAGGATTCTGCAGCTCTTGAAATTAATCATCCCAATCCATACCAGTTTGGACCTCCGTTTGGGAGACAAAGGCCCTTGTGTTTGAACTTGAATTGCCCTTGTGTGGATGATTGACAATTCTTGGAGCTGAGTTGATTGGCTTCTGGACTTCAGGCTTCTTCCCGGCCGCTTTACTGTTTTCTTCTTCAGTCACCTCAGTTACACGAATATCATTTGCTGGCTTTGTTGGATTCGTGCATTCTCGTGAGAAATGACCCATCTCACCACAGTTGTAACATCTCAGCTTTGACTTGTCGAAATCAATCCTCTCCCAGTCTGAATCCTTGAAGCTGTCTTTCCCATACGTCTTCATGAAGTATGTTGCACTTTGCACAGCCATTGCCATTTGGTACTTGATATCCATTTTGTCAAGATCCTTTTGGTTGATATCTCTCATATCCCCGATCTCAAATTGTCGTGGCAATAGATTTCCTTGCAATAACTCTTCATGACTAGATAGAAAAGCATGAACAACGGAGACATTAGAATCATTTAGCAATGGTAAAGCTTCACAGTAGCTTGAGGGTTTGCTAGGTTGAGGTTTTGAGGGTGAGGAGATCCCTTGAGCTTTCAATGCTTGGGCAACCGCACTGTCGACTGCCTTTTGAAACGAACTTGCATTGGAAGAAACTGATTGGTTGTTGGTTGAGATAAATGTTGTTGGTTGTGAAGGCACACATTGTGAGTATTTAGGGGTGGTCACAGGATACACATTCTGTTGGGTTTTGCTGATGAAGGCAGTTGGCATTGAGGAAGCAGAACTCACTCCAGCTTGATTTATGGAACTTAGATGATTATTCATTCTCATCTGCTCATCCATCTCAAATGACTTGATGGTGGAGATCAAATCACTGTTTGTCATGGCATTCAGATTTGTAGTTCTTTTTATTGTGATTGTATTGGTGCTCCAGCTATATGGCAGTGAATTCATCAACTTGTGATTGACCTCAGCATTTGCAATGTTGACACTTGCAGCCCTAATTCTTACCATCAACTTCTCAAATCTCTTTACCAAATCCAACACAGCTTCACCTTGACGATGATTGAACATGTTAAACTCTTCCTTCAATAGGGCCTTCTTGTTTTCCCTAATTTCAGCATTACGCTCAACCTTCTCAACAAGTGCTTCCCACAGACCCTTGGCACTGGTGTGTTCATGAAGAGTTTCAGTGATCTCATTTGAAAGACAAACGGTTAAAATGAGATAGGTTTTCTTGTCTAGTGCTAACAGGTCTCTTTCTGCTTGATCATAGTTCTCAGGAGTCTTAAGTTGTTCTCCAGCATCAGTGTGAGTCACGGGAACATGAGGACCTTCTTCAAAACATCTCATTAAGTCAGTCTCAGTCAATGAGATATAGTTCATAAATCTCCATTTGAAGTCTGCAAAGTTATCATCCAAGGTCATATACTTTGGTGGCTTTGTAGGTGCTCCCACTTGGTTTTCTAACAACAAATACCCCTTCAACAACTCAGCTCAGAATCAGTGCTCGTCATTATTTCGGTAGTATCAAATACTTTACAACCCTTAAACAGTTAAAAAATTTAAAGTAGTTAACTTTTTCGCACGAAACACTTTTCAAGCGAAGCGAAAAAGTGATTCAAGCGAAGCGAAATTGGTTCCAAGCGAAGCAAAAAAAATTGAAGCGAAGCGAAATGGGTTCGAGCGAAGCACAGTTTCAAGCGAAGCGAAACAATTGAAGCGAAGCGAAATGGGTTCAAGCAAAGCGAACTTGTTCTATGAGAAGCGAAAAACTCTTTGATGCGAAAAAGTTCAGTTTTCTAGAAGCAATCTTTCTTGAGATCTTTTCCACCTAACTTGTCAGTACAAGGTCAAAGGTAGGTACACTGATTTTGATGCCATGAGAAGCGAAAACATTAACTTAACAATTTTAACAATCTTCAATCAACCCGTAACACCAAAATTTACCACTTCTGAGCTTAAAACGTTTAGATCTAGAACTTGAACACTTGCTATCTTTACCAAGAACACATTCTAAGACATTTTTATGAAGATTTTGCTGATTCTTTTTGTATTTTTCTTGTTTTTGTGGTATTTGTAAACTTTTCTTGCAAGAACACTTGTTTTCTTCTTCTCAAGATCAAAACCCAAGGTTGTGATCCAAAAACCCTCAACTAGTGAGCCGAAGCTCTGATACCAATTGTAGGTCCCAAGTCGGGTGGATCTAACAACGTCTTTGGATCAACCTAACTTAGTGCTAGCGGAAATCACACTAAGCAACCAAGAGGTCTCGGATCTTGAGTTTATGTTCGGTTAAAGATAAGTGGGAGAGAGAGAAAGAGAGCCGAGAGAAAGGAAGTATGTTAGAGAGATTTTGTTTTGGCAAAAGGCTCTTTCTTCTCATGGCCAAATGGCCATGAGAAGTAGTATATTATTTCCAATGCCCAATGGGCTTCTTTACAACTTCCATTGGGCTTAGATACAAACAAAACATACATCAAAGGCCCAATACATACAAAAGTGACCAAATGGCCAAAATACATAAACGAACCAATACAAAAGACTAATAATACAAAACGGGGCCTAACAGTTGTCAACATTAATGGTTTATCTACACTTGTAAGATTGATAGATGAAAATTAAGAAACATCTTACATTTATGCTGGTGTATCGTTTATTAAAGTTATCATTAGTTACCGTTCACAAAGACAAGTGCACGTTGAGGATTTAATTATACAGTGAAGTACATAAAGTAAGACTCCCATATTTGTATTATTGATGAACAAATGATAATTGTGTTTGCTACATCAACAAAGAGTCGCTTAGGAATGTTTGTCTTGAAGATCAATAAATCAGTTTCAAACGCTGAAAACTCGTAGAGAACAATTGTAATGACATTAGACTTTTATTATGCATTTTATAAAGATGGATAAATACTGTATTTTCTGGTGGATTTGGTATTGTATCTTTATTATATGATCTAACCCGAATCGAAAAATCTAATCGAGCAACGGACATCCGAAAACCAAATCCAAATGACCTGTTAAAAAAAATTATGCACACGCCAGTATATTTGGTAGTCATATTATGGATTATGGTTTCATGGGTCTCACTAAAACATATATTATTATAGTTATTATTCTCCATTTATGGTTTTTTATTTATAATCTAATTTCAGTGTGAGATATTTCTTGTGATGCTCCTGTTTCTGAAAACCCATATCAAATCTTGTTAGGATAACCTGTTACCTGTGGTCCAACTTTTTGGGACCATGAAGACCTGTGGTCTAGGATCACTGCAACTCATGGTCTGACCCCATTTTTCTCAAACTTAGCCACTACTTTGACCTGAATCATGATTGGTTACATGTTTCATGAGATCTTTAATTTGCTTGTGAATTTCTTGTGTATGCATAATATCAGCAGTCTTTCTTTGTGGGTTGTACTATGTGTACTAATGATCATATCTTTCACAAAGAAACATGATGTACAATTGATACTAGGAATAAATACAAGAAAATGGTTTTACATGATCAACATATGATGCATAAATAGTTATAGTACTACACGTTATTAATAATCACATGCTTTTTCTGATCTTAAATCACCCTAAAATTATAATATCCATGCTTATACGCTGCAACAAAAAGGGACTTTCTTTTGAAGTCGAAAACTAGAAGTTTGACTACAAAGGTCAAACTTGAATTACCCCCTTTTCAATTCTTGGCATACTTGGGCTAGAAACACACTATGTGGATCATTGAGAGGATCTGTGGTGTTTGTGGGCGGGTGATTGTGGATTGTTTGTAACCAGGGGCTAGTCATTGTTTGCGGGACCATGAAAGGATGCTGACGTGGCAGGGGCATACCCATCTGAAGGCCAAATCCCATTCCCATTTGGGCTAGCATTGACATCTGAAGGTGGTGTTGCTGTTGTTGTAATTGAATTGACATGCTTTTCATTATATGCACTTGTGTTTTTAGTTTCTTTAAGTAATCTATCACTTCATCCAGCATCGAAGCTTTATCCGTCTATACAACAGTTCCCAAGTTTAGATACTTTACAGTTTTCACACTAAAATGACTCAAAATGAGGTAGATGTTGACTTTTGAAGTCAAAGGGACTATATTATTAATGGAATTGGTACCATGTATTGAACACGAACACGAACACGTTTGTTATTGAGAAACTTCACAAAACTAAATTGCTCACATTACTATCTCTAAACCCCAAAGCACGAGTATTTATTATCTAACCTATCACGTTTAGACTACAATTAGGATTGCTAAATAATAGGACATGATACTAACAATTAAATCTGAGCACATTTAATTGTTTATAGTTATCCACTCCTTAAATCATGCTACTTAGCCTTGCACGCAAAGTAACGCTCTTGACCCGAAATTCCCAACAATTATAATTCCGAATGGAACAAAGAGTGATGAAAATTTTTATTTTTTTTGGCAACCAAGTTTACCTTAAACAATTTTCTACATATATTAAGGTGTTAATTCTGTGGTTTTCAACAAATGAAGAAGGTTTTTTTTAAATGAAATTAATACGATTGACTTTAAAAAGTAAACAGCACAAAAGAGCAGTGTATATTCTGACCTTATTAGCATTAGGCACCAGCTTCTGTAGAGCTTTCATCTTCTCATTAATCTTTTCTCTTCGCCTCTAAATAACGACATACGTTGTAAGATCACATAAGCAATATATAATTTTCAAATTTTTAGTATTTTTATAAATTAACTAACTTTCATACAAATTACCCGCTCGGACTGGTTATGGACAGCTGCAGCTCTGCTTGGCCGACTTGATTGGGATCGAATGGTGTCACCCTCATTTAGGCATTCTTTATCTTCTTGATTTTCCTGTTGAAAATCAAGATTTGTGAATTCCAGTTACTTCAGTATACATATTTCATCTAAAGTATAAATCTTTCTACCCATCCATGTTGACAAGCAGAGTCATCATCTGTGTTTTTACTCTTCAAGCTTTGATTAGGCGATTCGAGTGAATGCCATGTCATCATTGTATTGTCAATATCTTTGCTATTGCTAATATTATGTTCTTGCAAACACAAACTTCTTAAACATTGATCATGATCAATCACAGATGATCTGGGCCGTTTCTTTATGTAACTCGGGCCTGCGATATCGACCCGTTTCTCACCGGAAGATGCAACATGCAGATTTTGACTTTTTTGTAGGTCAGTTTCTTGACTTTGACTTTGGTTGTAACATGTTGTAGCCTGATGAACAATGGATTCTAGTGTTTCATTGGTCCTTCCAAACCCATAGTCACTAAGCCTGCAAATTCATACAAACAAAGAGGGAGTAAATTACTGAAATACCCATTGCTCAAAATGGAAAAAAGATGATTTCTTGGATGTTAAAAATCAATCTTTTCATACTATTAGTAACCTGGAAAATGCCATTTATTTCTGTGTAAATGATTGAATAAGCAAAAAGGATGTCACTTGCAGTTTGCAACTTGCAAGACATGCTCTTTGCAGAATATAGAGTAAAAGAAAGGCAACACCTTTATCCAGAGTAGCAATGTACAACCTCCTATGCACAAGGTACAAGTCACTGAAGGACCTCTGGGAAAAAGGTTTTACCTAAAAAGGAAAATGATTCTGAAGTGGGCATGTACATTGGGACCAGAGGAGGGGTATGCTGCTGCTGCTTCTGTTGCCTATGCATGTGGGAGGATCTTTATCTTTCTTCTTATTGTTCTTTGCTTTCTTTGGTGTTATCAAATTCAATAGTTTAGATTCTCCACTATTTTGGGGTCATTTATAAGTCATGGTTTTAAGTTTAAATCACTGCTTTCAATTAGGGTTGTGAAGTTGTGATGGACCAAACAGTTAATGTGATGTGGACTGAAGTGGGCCCCAACAGGGATTTTCATATTATGGTTGTGAAATGTGAAATGTGAAATGTGAACTAGCTAGTCATGGACCAGACTAGTTAATGTGGGGAGAAGTGGAAATTATTATTATGATGATGTGTTTAGCTTCTTTTCTTTTCTTTTCAATCATCATATTTAGGCTTATTCTTTGTGCATGTTTCTTCATTTGTCCCTTTCTTTTTTGTCAAGTTCTTGTCCTTGTCATCAGTAATGTCAATTACCAACCCCAATAGCATGAAGTTATGATGAAATCTAATGCATTAATGTCAATATGTTAGAGTTGGATCAAATCCCATCTTGATTTCTGTATTTTTATTGCAATATCAACAAGATAATTGAAGTTTGGTCGATTCATGGGTTATATATTCCGCTTCAACGGCCCACACAACATCAACCTGGACCTTGTTAAAGATGCAACACCATACCTCTCGCATATGTTAGAGATCTAACTAAAAACATAGCTTGTGGGACGTACTATGCGCACTAATGATCATATTTTCCATGATTAAATACGGGCCCGTCTTGAGTGTAACCTGCTTTTTGGTTCTATTAATGTACTTTGACAAAACATAACAAACCGGCACAATTGATAATAGGAATAGATACACAAAAAAACTTTCAAATGATCAACATAAAATACACAACTAGTGGTAATAAATATTATCAATAACGACAAGATGCTTTCATATGATTGTTTTAAGTATAAATATGCTAACCGACTTAACTAACTTGACAATTAAGTGGCTAAGAATTCACAAAACAAACCTTTTTGACTAAAGTTAACTATTTATTAGCTACTATAGTTCAATAGACATAAGTTAACTAAAGTTAGTATTTAAGGTCACATGATCAGTTTCAAACCTCCTTGATAGCACGTGCATCTTGTTCTGTATGGTTCTGTTCATTTTACTTGTTTGCAATCCAGCTTTCCAGTTTGGTTCACTTCACATGTGGTGTGACTAGCATCGGGCTTGCATTGATCCGCCTCACCCGACCCTTTGACCGAATCAAATGAAGAATAAATCCCATTCAGCTTATAATTCTTCGCCTTTCCAGTTCAGCTTGTTCATAGTTTTCTTGATGAGCTTTTTGAAAAAGCCTCACAAAATTTAAAAGGGTCTGGCTAACTGCAAACCATAAAAAAAAATCCACGTGTCAGTTATCCAACATAGAATTGTAATAAAAGAAAATTATAGTTTATATGTTACCTTGTTCAAAAGGGCAACGAGCAGGGTCTTCACCAAAATATAAGGCTAACGCATCGGCATTTCTACCCTGTAATTAATACAAAAGAAATTACACAACCAAAAGTGAAGATGATGCCATTATAAAAGGGTTTCTTGATTCTTACCATCACGGAATACAAATTTGTCACAGACGCCACTTCTGACTCAGCAAAGCCGATGAACTCGTTCAATGTCTTTAACAGTTCAAGAAAAAGAACATGGTAAAGTTAAAAATGTAAAATTTGACAACATTTATAGTCTGAAAATGTAATATAAATGATTTAATTTTCTTTTGAACAAATTGTGCGAGATGTTTACTAACCTTATGGAAAACTTGAGACACAGGGCCATCATTTGCTGATGCATCTAGTTCTTGTTCAGCCATTTCCAGTCCCATACTGATTGCTTGCATTCCTTCTGATAAAGACTTCAATTGTATCTGCAATTTAAGCCTTTTTGTTTATCTTTTTCTTTACCAACACTAAACAGTGATTAAATTTCAAGAAACTAGGCGAACCATGAATTTTAACCTTAGTTGCAGACTCAAGACTAACAAGATCAACATGAAAATCTAAAAGCTCTGGTGACTTAGAGGCGAGGACCTGTAAAATGGTAATACATTTGATAAACCTATCAGAAACTAAAGATGCATATGTATTTAATGGTAGTGCTTATGCATAAGTGACTAGTACCTTGCAGAGATAATGCATTAAAGTCATGTTGCTGTTAGAAGCCCGCGTATCAGCGAGTTTCAAAAGACTGTCCAGCTTGAAACCAACTGCAGAGCGTGCAAAATTTGTAGCGAACCGCATGTGAAACGATCATAAAATATAGTACTCAACCTTGTTCTTAGTTCTTACCTCTATCAGTTCCTTGATTTAATTTATTCCACAATTGAAAAATTCTCTTCATGATTTCTCTCAGTTTAATAGATTTCTTGACCTAATACCAGAAAAGGGTTTATATGAGATAAATTAAAATAAATTTGAAAGGATTACAGACAGAGTCAAATTGTATATTAAAGTACCTCATCACATGCATTGTTTACAGTGTTCAAACTATTCTTTAACTCTAAAAGCTGAAACAAAGGTCAAAATGAGATTATTATAACAATAATAATAATATCAAATAAACAGAAAATAATAACATTAGCATGTGAGTAGAACAATCAAACTATACCATAAAATTTACCTGTGTGTTGAATTGAATTTTGAACAGAAAAACACGTAGCTTTGACTCCATACGTGGCACCTTCATGAGCTCCAGGAAGAACTATGAGATAATTTAGATCAGGTGACATACAAATTAACAAAAAATGATAACAATCCATTATTTGGGTACCAACCTTTTCACACTCACCCAGCATCTCCTTGCCACCTGTATAACTCTGAACAGTTGCAATGCACATCCATTAATACATAAACAGATAACAAAACTTACATTCTTCGACCAATCATCTGATCCACCCTACCCGTGCATATTGCAACCTCTAATAATACAAGATTTACTTATAGTACCTTGAGAAGCCTCATCTCTTCTTTAGTAGGACAGAACTTGATAAGATTCTCTATTTGATCAGAATCTAAGAGTGATTCATCCATAGCTAAAGCTGCAGCCTGTAAATGCCAAATAAACTTGATTTTATTCGACTCATTGGCATGCAATTGAGAGTGAAAAAAACACTGCCATTCATATGCAGAAAAGAGCTCTATTTATTCACATCACGAATTTAGGAAAACATAAGAATCAAATCAAAAAAACCAAGAAGTCAAATATATTAACGCGTTTCGCTAATATGATAAGTCCACACTGACCGTCATGTCGAGAAGGGGCATCTTAATCTTCGAGAGCATGATTTCCGTCTGATTGGCCCTCCCCAATTCAACCTAATAAAAAAATTGCAATAGCAAAATGGGAAGGTCAACATGTAAAAGCCACCTGTATGCAACTCCAGTTCTCAGCAAAGAGTTTACATAAAATAAAATTATCAATTTTCTAAAGGTGATTAGTGGTAAATAAACATCTGAATCAATTATACTATTAACATTAGGATATTGTTCTACTTCATAAAAGTAGAATAGATATTTAATTAATTTAACTTGCATTATACCATGTGGACTTTCTCAAGTTTTGAACCGGAAGGCTTGCGCCGCCCTCCTCTAGAGCTATCTTTCTCAGGGATCGTAGCAGAAAACAATGTCTCAAGTTCTGACACATCAAAATCTTGTTCACTGCAATCCAATAAATTAATTATTGAGATGAAAACCAAATTGAAGGTGCAGAAAGTGGGATACCTTTGGGGCTCTCCAGATATTTGCCATTCTTCCCAGAAGCTTGCTGGCAAGACACCTGGACCCTCGCTCCACTAATATTATAATGAAGAAATCCAATAAGTTTCAGAACATAATGATAATTAATAAATGGGTCGAACGGGGCATTAAACAGCCTAAATAGGTCGGTCTATTTGAGTGTTGGGACAAGTTTTTTGATCTATTGGAATCATCTAAACAAATTGGATCAGATAGAGTCATATCTAAATCTAGACCCGACCCATGGACACATCAACTTGCTATATATGGATGCTTAACAAAAGTGTAGCCATTTAAACTATTGGAGACAACTAGATGAGGATATGAAACACCCTCGAAACATAGTAAAGGCCTTTTAAGACTATCATTTGAAACAACCAAATTGTTAAATATAATTCTTTTGGCATCACCATGTTGACTAGGACAAGTTTGTTCTATTCGAATCTTCTTACACAAAAATAAGTAACATGATATCATGCATGTAAAATAGAACTCTATTTATTCATATCATTAATTGAGGAAAAGCATGCCATATATGTCAAAAAGAATAAAAGTTACTTCGGAGAAAAAATAATTAGTTAATTTAAAATGCTTACAGATAAGACCTTTTCAGGTTTAGAAGTATCTTCCTTTTCAGGTTTAGAAGTACCTTTTCAGTTTTTGCAATCATTTTAGCACATTATGTATCTATATAATATAAAAATGCATAAGAATATGTTTGTGGGTAGCCCACCCACCTAAACAGCATTCAAATATCACTTTTGTCAATTTACCATTGGTCAAAGAACAACTTTAACAGCATTAATAAAATATATCATTTATGTCATTTCACTACCTTAAGTCCATCCTCATACTTATTTGGCGGCTTTTGAAATTCAAGCGCTCTCTTCAGCTTTTCTACAACATGTGCAATCGTTGGCCGTTCTTCACGAGATTTTTGCAAACACTGAAACGCAATTCCTGATAACGTTTCCAAAGAAGTTGACTTAATTGGTGGCATTAGATCTTGAAAGACAATCTCATGCAACTTCTTCTGTTTGTAAGCTTTTTTCCATGTAGGCACCAAAATATTTAGCTGGCCATTGCTATAATTACAGCATAATCTTCCACATAAGACTTCAAATAACACAACGCCAAAAGAGTACACGTCTGATTCTTTAGATAGGGTGTATGAATTCATGTATTGTGGGTCACAGTACCCGGGAGTAACTACAATATTGCGGGTGATAAGAAATGTGTGTGGCTGATTAGCTGGTCCTAGTTTAGACAGTCCCATGTCAGAAACTATAGCATTCCAAGAGGATTATGCTGCATCAAGAGGATGTTGGAACTTTTTATATCACGGTGAATAACTCTTTATATTGTGCCCTTGTCATCATGGAGGAAGCGTAGCCCTCTAGCAGCATCAAGGCATATCTTGATACGCTGTATCCACGTGAGACGAGTGGAACTTAAATGACGATCAAGACTTCCGTTAGATGCATACTCATACACAAGTACCCTCTCACCACCCTCATCACAATATCCTAGTAGAGAGATCACATTTTTGTGCTTGTAACCAGAAAGCATCAAGATCTCCTTCCAGAACTCAGGTTCTCCTTGCCCAAGCCTAGGATTCAGACGCTTAAAAGCACCCATGCTTTTCCCCTTAGAGTGATAAACTTCTCCTAGATACACCTTCCCAAAACCACCTCTTCCGATGACTTTGTTTTCACCAAAGTTGTCAGTGGCTGATTTTATATCTTCCAGTTGGATTTTAAGATGCTCAAACTCCTTCAGGAAGGGCGCCATTATTTGAGGAAATGGAGCTGCAAGTATTGGAGGTGGGGGTGGGGAAGGAGGAGGCGGTGGAGGTGGGGCTATATCACCATTTTTAGGATCCGCCTTAACTTCACGTAAAAGATCATCTTGCCCATCAACTACATTGCTAAAAACTTCTTCTAGCTCAATAAACTCTTCATGTGTAGGACGTTCTGTCTCATTCGTGTCTTCAAATACTTTTTCAGCAGTGATCATGGATGCTAGATTATCAGCATACGAAAACAATACCTGGTACATTTATAAGTATGAATTCAACTTCTAATATTTCCAAAATAAGGGCATACTCCGTGTGAAAAATAGGCCTACCTCTGCTCTAAAGTTCTCTGGAAACTTGTCTCTTGCATCCCACATAACATCAACTTCATCACGATTCAAAAAAAGCACATTGCTTCGCACAAATGTTGTGTGAAACATTACTCTAAATATCATTTCCTCTGTAACATGATCCAAATGTATGCATTCAAGAACTACGTCTCCTTGAACACGGTGATCAATATCAATTTTCACCAGTTCACACTCTTCCTGCAATCAGAAAATCATAAGATTATATCAGGGGTTTGTGTTTGCATTTACATTTTGAAAATGATTATCTGGTTATTTTGACTTATAGCCACAAAAATCAGTTTTCAATGTTTGCATAAACATTTACTGCATCTGATTACTTAAGAGGCAAATAATCACTTTCTAACAATTAGTTTCAAGTTACCCCTTCTTCTAACCTAAATTCAAAGACACACAGATATATATCCTTTTATGACAAGAAAGTCATCTTTGATCAATATATAAACTAATAACATAAATGATCAGGATTTGTGACACTCTCAAACAGCCGATTATCTTATTATTACAACTTCAAAAGGTAAAAGGACATTCAAACACTTCTTCTATTCTACAACCGGCTCACTGATTCTCATTATTTAAAGCAAAACAAAAACAAATCTAATTCTTCTCTACAGCCCATTCTATATCATAGCTGACTATCTGATTCTGATTATCTATATAAAGTCAGTTTCAAAACACATACCAAAACACCGCCTTAAGAAGGAAGATAAATCTCTTAACTGTTTGGAAGAATAACTTACTGGTTGATAGTAGTGGACTGGTTTTTTGGATGTAAACAAAAGCTTAGAGACCCTATTAGCTGTTGTTGAAGATGAATCCCGACCATATATTCGAATTACAGGTCTACAACCCTTTTCACCAATCAAAGGAAGAAATCCTAGTATGATATGATCCAAAACTAATGGTGTGTCTGAGGGCAGCCAATCAGCATTTAAATTTCTCCTTGATATATACTGAAGATACCTCAGTTGAGAAGACTGTGGATTTAAAGGTGTTAACACATGAAGAAGCTCTCTAGGAGCTTGTTTATACATCATTTCAAGTGTCTTTTGTTCACCAAAATATTGCTTCCTAAATAAAAGAAAAGCTGCAAGCATAAATGCAAGCACGGGCCACCCACCCCTTTCACAGTGCACTAGAATCACGTTTTGCTGACCCTCTAAAGAAAGCCAGCTTTCGCAAGATCTCAAAAAGTGATGGATCATTTCTAATGGTAGCATTGAGCACCCTGCATATTGCCGAGGGTATTCCATTTCTGTCATATCCAGTTGGGATAATATGCCTGATATTTGGGTCCTTCTGTCACCTTCTTTGAAGTTAAAAACCATAAAAGATGAATCAGGATAGGAGTCTTGAAGTTCAGACGCAATGCCATTTATGTAGAACGTGTACTCAAGTACTCCAAGTGCTTCAGTCAAGAAGCAGCAATCAAAAACTGCAAAGGATTTTTAACAAAATTAAAGTTTGGTTTTATTGAAAAAATAACATATCAATACAAGAACCACTTGATAACCAAGGCAAAGAACAAGATATGACCCTATCTTTGACTCTCCATTGAATACTAATTACCTATCATCCGATTGTTAGTAACATAAATAAGTAAGTATAGCTACATTCATATGTTAGCCTAATAACGTACACTAGCCGCCGATATTAACAAACTAACACCTTGCTTGGATTGTAATAGAAAAAGAAAAACAAAGCCTAAATTTGAAGCGTTGGGGGTAGAATAATAATAATATCAATGTGGTACTTAAATCTCACTAGCTAATTATTAGCAGTTGCCATAACGAATATCAAGTCAGCGCTTTCACATACATAAAAGAAACACCATTAATGTCAAGGACAAGGAGAAAATAGAACAACAGATCATACGTACCGTAAAGCCTCTCGGAGATCTCAATGAGTCGTTTCGGAATGGGCGGCTTCGGGTAAAAGAAGCGTCTTAACAGCGACATCTCCGATATTTTGATAATCGATCAACTTCGTCCAAGTATCCTTTTTCCAAACTTATCACGGACAAGTGTTTAGCTTAAATCCAAACTTCAAATGATGAATCCGATCCCGATCAGAAGTCAATGGAGTAAACATAGATTCAATGGAGACATGGTTTGTTTGCGGGGATTCATATTTTATAATAATAATAATAAATCATAAATGGTTATGGAGGGTCTACGTGGAAGCCACCTCTCTATTCCTTTATACAGAGATACGGTGTTATAGCTTTGCTGTCGGTGGGATTTTACGAGGCATGATTGATTGATCGATTGAAATGGTTATGGAGGGAGAGAGATGAACTGGCCGAGTGTTTTAATAAATAATTTTAAAAAACTAAAATACATCTACTTCATATTCTAATTCTAATAAAAAAATATAATTGTGTACAAATATGGCTTTGTGGTTGAACCTTACCTCTTTTCCCTACTAAACTAATAACCCTGCCATAAACCGGAAAAGAAACCACTTTTCCTTTGGTTTATCAAATATTGAAACTAGCGTTGATTTTCCCGATTACAACCGCAATTGTTGAAGGGTATTTTTCTTAAATGAAGCTTATCAAGACGGATTTGCGCAATCGAATGGGTGATAAGTATTTGAACAATGTTTTAATTTGTGCGGTCGAAATAGAAACATTTGATAAAGTAAAAGAAGAGGTTATAATGGCTCGATAACAAGCTTTCAAAAACTGAATATAAGAAATTTGCACCTCATGCGTTTAAATTTATTTATTATTGTGTTTCTATTTCTGGTTTGTTTACATTGTATGAAATACGGTAAAAAAAAATAAAATTGAAACTTTAAACTAAACAATGAACGTAAAACAAACATGGTTAATGGGTTATTGGGTTTTAATTGGTTTGGCTTTAAACTTTGGTTGAGCTTTAATTGGTTTGAACTTTTAATTTGGTTGGGCTTTAAAGAAACATGGGTAAAATTATATTTTTCCGGAGGTGGCGAAATACAAAAACCGACAAAATAATTTTTTTTCACTACCGACGAAAAGTTGAGGGGTAGCAGAGGCGGTTTGGAGACAGCATTCCCCGAGCTATGTAACCCCAGTTGGAGAACCGGTTATGACTGACTTAGGTTTTGTGTGCATGTTAGTCAGTTATGTTTGAATCCAGACACATGTGTAATTGGTCTGAGTTGCTTTTTATTATCTATTTGTATTATAACGATTTTAGAGACAAGTAATCTTATGCAAATATTTATCAGACTCTTTGCATTAAAAAACCTATTTACTACAAAAGTAAAATCAGTTCAGTCGGTAAAAGGTTTAACGTATTCACCTGCGATTGTCAGTCCAGTGTCGTTTGGAAACCTTTTCTATCAGTATGTTGCTAACCTATATTTGTAATAGGTTTGCATAAATACCTTGACGGTGTTTCTTGATTAATCAGCAGACCTTTAGTCTGGTTTTCATAGCTTTAAACCTTGACTAATCATTTGTTTAAAGAAATATTTAGACCTGTAGTCTTTCTGTTTATTTACCAATCATGTGCCGAGTTTCTTTTTCATGAAGAAACATCTGAAGCAGGTTTCTTCTTTAAGAAGAAATGTTAATTTGACTATAATCTTAGTATGTAAAATATGATGTTTCTTAATGAAGAAACATTAAATTAGCTATGTCCCTTGTATATAAAATTGTATGTTTCTTAATCGTGAAGAAACTATGTTTTGACTATATTTTTCTGTATGTAATATTCAGTGTTTCTTAATGTTGAAGAAACGATATTTTAGCCAAGGTTGCAAAACTCGCTAAGCAGACCCTAGGCGGCCGACTGAGGAGTTGGATGTACTCGGAGAGTATTCGGAAATGGTAAATATAAAGCAAAATAATATTTGAAAATTATATATATGTCAATATATGTCAAATATCATAAGTTTACTAATATTTATAAGAAAATAAGTGGATATCAATATAAATAAGAAAAATACATTTTTAAATACTAAATTATTCTAAAATTTGATGATCATTAATTAAAAAAATGATATTTTTTCTTTAATATTACAGAAATACGAATTATGTTTTATTATTTTAAGTCAAAATTGGCCAAAGTTGACCGACTATATGTGATTTTGGCTAAGGTTGACCAACTTTGATCAATTCTTAGTAACTAGGCGGGGTTAAAGAAACTCGTCTCGGCGCCATACCTTGGAGCGAGTACTCGGGGAGTACTCGGCTTTGTAAACCTACTTTTACAACATTTTTCAGCTATGACCTTTGTATGTGAATATTATATTTCTTAATCATAAAGAAATATTATTTTGACTATAACTTTTGCTTATGAAAAGTTATATTATGCATAACTGTGATCAAGGTTCGGGCTATAACTCTGACTATGGTCTAAGCCATTATAATAATAAAATAATACTTAAGCAGAACACCTACCTCACACGGGTATTCGGAGTAAAATGCCTATGACTAATCGAGCAGCACTTCTACTCTATATCGCGTTCTAGATCTTAGACTGTCAGAGCTTCGGAGCTTGACACGTACTGCGAGATCGGTACGCTTCTCGAGACAAAACGTGTGAAAGTGGTGTGTGTCGGTGTGAGTTGGAAAGTGCTGTGAACCCACCTATTTATACTGATTTTTGAGTTCATTCGCGTAGCACGAAGGACAAACGATCTAGCCGTCCGAGTCGCGCGAACCGTCACCACTTTGCTGAGTCATCAGGCAGCTTGCCACGTGTCGCCACATGTCCATACGTGTCATGCATGTAGATTAGGTTACTTCGCGTAGCGCGGAGGAATCATGTCTCGGTACTTCGCGTAGCGCGAAGCCACTCTATGTCGGTCTATGTATTTTGTCTTTCGCATAGCGCGAAGACTTGAACCAGATCCGTTCGCATAGCACGAAGGAAGGAAATCCAGGATGTACTCTTTTGGTCCTTCTACTTTCCAAAAATAGTAAAGCGGCCCTTATGCGGCGATGCGAAGTGTATAGTGCGCCATCAAACGTCGCATTACGCCCATCGCCCGAGTCCGTGCGTGTGCGCGTTGGGTGCGAACCCTCCGCTAGGACTAAGGAGAGTGGTTAGCCACATAAGAATATTACTATGGAAACTTTCTTCCTTATAAAGAGCTTCCATTTTCTTCCCTTTTTCTATGTGGGATGAAATTTTTACTTCCTTAATATAAGATTTTTATTTTTCTTATCTCATTTTTCCTATTACTTGTCTTTAAGATTATTTTTAATCCCTCGTTTTTTAAAGTTGACATTTTTGACCCAAAATAAATATGGGATTTTCAGGGACGTTACATTCTTGGTCTTGATGTCAATAATATGTGTGGCCAGGCTATGATAATGGATCTAACATAAAAGGAAAACATCAAGAAGTTCAAAAGAGATGCTTAGATATAAATCCTAGAGTTCAAAAGAGATGCTTAGATATAAATCCTAGAGCTTCTGTCTTCATCGCTGAAATTCAGCACCAACCAGAGTAGAAGAGTTTGAGGGTTTTAGGTTTTGGGTTGTGATTGATCTAAATGGTCAGTTAATTTATGGATTAATTATTGAAGGGTTTACGTACAAAGAATGTATGGATGGTAGATCCCTTTGTCTATATATGTGTTAATATATCTTAGTTTTGGAAAAGATGGGAATGACGGATTAAACAAGGAGGATTTTTAGGAAAGTGTGATTGCAGGGTCTTGAGTGTTGTGAGAGGAGATATCAAGACTTGCATATTGGCTGCATGTTTTTGATCATCGCAACCCCAATCCATATTTTTCTACGTTTAATATTAATTATTTAAAATATGTATTTTATTAATAATTAGTCAAAAAAAAATCTGGATTTTAATAATTAGAAGGTAAAAAAAAACATGCAGTATAAGATACCGCGAATAACAACCCGTTATACGTTAACGCTCCGGCTCTCGTGTCAGTCTTTTATATCGTTGTCCTCATTGAAACTATTATTAATGTCACTTATAGATTCCATAATATTATATTTATATAATACCCAAGTCGTCCTAGTATTAATATCATGGTGTTAGACCACATACACGAACTAACATGTTAAGCCAAAACGTTTCTCACAAGACTTCCTAAACGTTTCATAGTTCTAGTAGGATAGTTATTCAATTCTTACTATTATTTAATACATATACATATATATATATATGTATATGTATATGTATATATATATGATTAGTGTTCAATCTTAGTACACACTATACTGCTCATAAGATCTAACTAGTGGAATTTAATCACATAACTACAATTAACATGATTCGTATAATTATTAGTAATCATGTTATCACATTCATAAACGTATATTCACATAATCGGTTTTAAGTGCCGATACGGATTATACCGTTCTCTTAGCCTGGCATCACACCTGGTGTTATTAATATTCCTACTGACAAGTGGTATTTCTATAAGGCAAATAATAATAGCACTTAATATGATATTAATTACATAAGGGGACACAAGTAATACCGGCAGAAGTGTTGGTCGCATATCGCCGTTGACTCATTAATCTTTAATGCTCTATACAAATGACCAAAACCACACACTCTACCTTAACATTATATTTCATTCATTATCTAGTCACCTTATGGTGTTGCGTTATTACTCCGCATATTAAACCAGAAAGATTTTATTGACGTCTCATGTGCCATATTTGTTTATTTTACTTTAAGAAGGGATTATTTCAATTTATCTAACTTATTAAATTAATCATCGTGATTATTTCTATTAATGGACTTTGATTTTCTTGAAGGCATGTCCAAGTTGATGCGTTTAAATAATAAAAAAAAATTAGGCCAAAAATCAGGGTTGTTACACTAATGTATCAGCATTTCTACCCTGTAATTAATACAAAAGAAAGTAAACACCTGAAAGTGATTTATAGTCTGTCCCTTCTAAGTGGCATTTCTACCATGTAAGTCATATAACTCTTAGCAAACCCAATGAACTCGTTCAACGTCTACTTAACAGTTTAAGAGTTATATGACTTACTCGCCAGAATGTAAAGTTAAAGTGTGAGCTTTAGTAGGCAACGTTTATAGTCTTAAAAAACGAAATTTTTTGTAAATCTAGGTGGTTTAAGAGACCACTTTTGTATTTGTAGGTGGTTTATTTTATTTTTTGTAAAACTAGATAACTCGCAAGGGGGGCTGCGAGTTTAACCACAAATTATAAACTCGCAATGGGGGTAGCGAGTTTAAAGAGAATCTGATAAAACTTTTAAAGTCGCAATATCACATTTTTTAGGTGCTCGATTTTTTCCGACGCCAAATTTTCGGGCTCGGATGGATCGGGTCAGGTCGGTCAGATAGATAAAATGCAATATCACTATCATAATAAAAGCATGCCGTCAACGATCAATAAATACAAAGTCATATTATATAAAACAAATATTATATATTATAATTGTTCTCTACGCGCTTTCATGTTTTGAAAACGACGCATAACATCTTCAATCATGACTTAAAAAACATTCCTTTTCAATCGCAACTTTTATTTAAATTTTATTTAGGTATTATGTTTAAAAACGTTAACTGGTTATTATTGGTCCATTTATGAATAATTTTAGGTTTTTTTTTTATAATCTATATATCAGTTATTACACGTTCATTTTATAATGTTTATTAGTAATTATATAGTTATTTAAAACTTTTAAGATTTTATAAAAAAAATATTGATTACTAATTTTTTAAATAATTAAACGGTTCGAATATCTTTTTTAAAATGATACTAGTATCACTCGTTAATTCGATACAATATGTTATATAAAATCAAAAAAGACAACCGAACCCGGTAGGCACTATGTGGCTCCGTCACTGACTATGTTTTTCTTAACTGGACCTATATTTCATTCAACACCAACGTGGGGAATGATTTGATATACAAAACATATGGACGGAATAAAAAACATATGATTTGTGAATGAGTTGTAAGATTCATACTCTAAACATATGCATGGAATAAAAACATGGGTAATTTCAGAAAGTGATTTGATGTATTCAAACTCGCCCCCCCCCCCCCCCTTTTTGTGAGTTTAAAAGTTTTGTCAGATTTTCTTTAAACTCGCTGCCTCCCATTGCGAGTTTATGATTTGTGGTTAAACTCGCAACCCTCCCCTCCCCCCTTGCGAATTGTCTAGTTTTACAAAAAATTAAATAAACCACCTACATATACAAAAGGATCTCCTAAACCACCTAGAATTACCAAAATCCCTAAAAAATGTAATGAAAATGTCATTTTTCTTTTGAACAAGTTGTGTGATAAGATCCAACTAAAATAGAGAGATTGAAATTTTCTATTCAAATTGGATGAAATGTAGGGAATTAGTGACACCCACTGACTTAATACCAACAACCTAAGAGCATTCTCATCTCATTTTCTATCCTTAAATCAAAAATTACACTAAAACTCACTACATTTTCTCTCTCTATTTCAATTAAATAATATTTTTTTGTATTTTTGATCATTACCTTTTTTTTTCCTTCACTCACAACCACTCTCAAAATATATTAAAAAATTATAGGGGATGAACAGTAACTTTTCAAATATACAAAAAAATCACTATTTTTTCTAAAATATAAAAACTCTTCGCTCACAACACCTTGAATCACTCTATAAATTATAAAAACATCCCTCACATTAAATGAGAGGTTAGATGAGAATGCTCTAATGACTGTGGATAAACTTACCGGACAAGATGCCCAAATCTACCCTCCATGTGTGTGTCTGGTGATATGTCTTTATCACATTATTTTTATAAATAAAGTATGTTTTATTCCAGCTATTATAGCTTAAAAATATTGTGGGTTGTTTAGAGCATTCGCATCTACTTCATTATATTTTGTCTTATATTCAACTAAAAATTTTAATTTCTGAATTTTATTACTTGTTTTATTATTTTTCTCGGTTTTATACACTCACATAATTTAATAGAGGATGAATATTAATTTCTCATATATGAAAAATTTTGTACTAGTTTTTCATAATTCGATGTATAGGGCTAAATATAATAGGCTTATGCATTAGATAGTTTTTAATAATAATTTGTTAAGTGCTTTTGTTTAGCTTTTGGTTGTAATGGAACAATATCTAAAGACTTGCTATTGTCCACTTGGACTGGCCCAAGTGCCCAACTTGTAAGCTAGATATGGAGTATGTTCTTCATATTCTAGCCAATTCTCTAGAAAATAATATTCCATCTTCTTCATCCTTTTCTTTTCTCTTATTGTGTGTTTGTGTGTTTTCTTGATCCGAAATCCAGATAAACTTGATGATTTCTGCCCACCAAATTTACGGATTAATCCAGGGTTAGATCCATCTCGAGACCTACACGATGTAACCTATGTATTTTAAGGTGCTTTTCTTTCTTTTCTTATTTTTTTCAAATTTTGAAGACAACGGTTTTTTGGATTTTTGAAACCATTCGATTTTAATTTTTTCGGTTTTGGTTTCTGTTCGGTTTCGACTTTTTCCATTTGAGCTTGAAAATGTTTGGTAGAGAAAAAAAATTGGCCGAATATAAAATTTAGGTATAAATAATTAATTTTGATCATTATTAACTAATTGGTTATTATAAATCTGACAAAAAATGTTTGAGTTACATATTTATTAAATTCTTATAGACTCTTTAAAGGAAAAAAACAAAAATATAGAAATTCGTTTCGGTTTGGTTTTTCGGTTTTTATTACATGCAAAACCAAAACTGAATCGTTAGTCCGAATTTTTACTAAAATATAAGACCAAACCTTCAGTCTTTGTTTCAGTTTAGAGTTTTCGGTTTTCTTTTTCTTTTCTTTTTATTTTTTTTAAATCAATTGTTTTGGTTTCTTACGCATGGACCCCCTTGGAAGGAAGGGGTCCTAGAAGGAAGGGATGGACGTGCAATGTGATGGAGAAAGTTTGTGCCAGCCAAGATATCTATGCGGTGATTATATGTTTGTACACAAAAATATGTAGTTTCATCTGTAACATCTACTTTAAAAAGGAATCCCTCGTGAAAGGAGATGCCGTCATCTTTCTCTGTGTCATCCTAGATGCCGTCATCGTGTGACTGAATCCATAATATATCTAACTAGTCTTTTCTACCCAGCGGCGTGTTGCGCCGGGGCAGCTGGCAAAACCGCAGCGTTGAAACACGGACGTTGGTAAAATCCGAGCGTTACGACGATGAATCGACACGAATTTAGTCAGTATCGTGTGACTCAATTTTGAAATATATATATATATATATATATATGTATATATATATATATATATATGTTATTTTAAGATCCTTTGATCATATTGATTCATAATTCAATCTTATTCCGGTGGTAGCAATGAATAAAAGAATTATGTCTAGCAAAGTTACCTGGTTTGTGTGATAACAAATAAGAATTGCATATAAAAGTCCAACTTAGTATTTATCTACTTGTGCAGATTTGAATTTGTTTTTCTAAAATTGTTAAATACATTTTCAAAGTTCCATATTCTATCGTAAATTGATGTTTTCTTAAATCCGAACCAACCAATTTTAGGTCGAACTCCTTTAATTAACCTTGATTTGCTTTCCGATAACAAACTTTACCAAGCCGAAATAAACAACCTATTTGTAAATAAATTAGATACTATATAAGTTCGTTCTACAAGTGTTTTTTTAATAATTTTCACGATAAATAAAAGTCAAAAGTGCGAACATAAAATTATAGAAAGAGGGCCCCGGGTTTTCACTTCGCTTTGGGCCCCCACAATGCTTGGGCCGGTCCTGATTAAATACAATTCAAATTCAAATAATAAATCTGACTAATTTAAATAGATACTGAGCACGAATGATTAATAGTCATTCTGTAATAGCCCATGCAAGATAGACGCTTTAGAGATATATAAGACCAATCTTAGATGATAGCAAGTTAAAAAGTGATCGTGGTCCGTGGATAGTGGATACTGTAACATCATTAATTTACCTAACAATTAATGAATGACACTCATCTGGGCAGAGATGTGCGTATTACGTATATTCGACCCCAAATGCATGGATATAAATGTTTGACGGGTCATTTGTATCATATAACCGCTGACGTTTAATAAGATAGCTGAATTTGTTAAATACGATCGAAATTAATCATTCTAACAGAATAATAATAAAAAGTGGACTTGGATAGGGGCCAAACAAGTTGGCCTTTCATGTTCACATGGGTAGCTAGCTACCTATTATAAATTCATTTCTACTCTTAACCAACATCATAGCATTACCAATTTACCAGCAGCTCTTTTTCTATTGATATCACCCGTTCCTTCTTTCAAAACTTGCAATCATGTCTTCCTCACAAATTTCTCTCCAAGAAATAGAAGATGCAACTAGCGGATTTGCTAAAGAAAAAATCATTGGAGGGGGCGGATATGGCCTCGTGTACGAAGGCCAATCAGAAAAACATGGCATGCTTGCCATAAAGCGGCTGAATCGAGTACACGGACAAGGAGACCACGAATATGGGATGGAGGTTACGCTGCTTTCAAAATATAAACATGAAAACCTCGTATCTCTTATCGGATTTTGTGGAGAAGACGGCGAAAGGATCCTTGTTTACAAATATGAAGCAAATAAGAGTCTTGACAAGTTTTTGGATAGCAAAGATTTATCCTGGGCACGTCGTCTCCAGATTTGCCTAGGCGCTGCCCGTGGATTGTGTTACCTTCATAATGAACCCGGATCTGGACACGGAGTTATCCATCGTGACATCAAAAGTTCTAACGTCCTCTTGGACGAGAACTGGGACGCCAAGATTTCAGATTTTGGATTGTCTAAAATAGCTCTTATAAATTCGGCCAATTCAGTTGTTTTCACTGTTCCATGTGGAACACCGGGATATGTTGATCCACAAATACTATATGGTGGTATAACACAAAAATCTGGTGTTTATACTTTCGGGGTTGTATTGTATGAAGTCTTATTTGGAAAACTTGTAGCTATTCCTGGATATCTTGGCAATCGCCGCTTTACGGTGGAAATGGCCAAAAAGCATTACAAAGACAAAACATTGCATATGATGATTGATCCTGATCTAAAAAATGAAATGAACTCTGATTCCTTGAGTAAGTTTGCAACCATTGCTTTTCAATGCTTGAATGAACGCATAGAAGATCGTCCTGCAATGAGCATGGTCGTGGAAGCACTAAAGAAAGCTTTGGTTTATCAACAAGTAAGCTATAACTATTTCTCATTGTATCTATCTACATATAATTAACATCGACACCCCCCCCCCCTCTTCATGATTCCTGAAGTACTCTTGTTTTTTGTTAGGAGTCAAGTAGTTTTTTGTATGATGTATTCATTAGTTTTAGATACGATTCAGCACATGTTGCCGACTGTCTATCTAATGCTCTTAAAAGAGAAGGACTTTAGACTTTCAAGGACAGCGTCAAAAGTTCCCGTAAGAAAGTCCTACTGGCCATCAAACGATCAAGATTTTTTGTCATTATTTTCTCCAACAAGTTCTCTGGTGAAGGTTGGAAATTGGAAGAAGTTAGTGTGAAAGAAAGAGGAAATGTTGTTATGCCGGTATTTTGGGACTTGCACCCCTCTGATGTCACGCAACAAAAAGGACCTTTTGGCCAAGGTATTGCCAAGTATACTGTTGAATTCAGAAGATCTTTTAGAGATATTCTAGTTGAAGTAGCCAATGCACCGGGGGTTGAAGAGTCAGACTTTAATAGGTACCGTAATTAATTTTATGATCAACCCTGATATTCGTTACTTTTCGTAATTAGAATACGTATTTATAATTATTCTTTGATCAAGTCTCATAGTTCTTCTGGAATTTAGGATTGTGTAGAAATATGAAGTTGCATTAGATAATAAAATCATTATATACATATACTAATCTTCCTTTCTGCAGATTTTCGAACAGTGTCGCCAAAGAAATCTCTGCCAGAATTAAAGGTCAACTATTAGGAGAACAAAGGCAATTCAGTTGTGACGAGAGTACAGAAGAAAAAATCACTGACCAACTATTAGAAAGGCAATCCAGTTGTGACGAGACTACTGAAGAAAAAATCATTGGAGCCTCTGCAACTTACGGTTGTTCAGTCATGTAGCTTCGACCATTTAGGAAGAGAGATGTTTGGTGTTTGAATTAATCAATTAAGTCTTTTTTTTTATTATCTCTGTTACTATTTGAATTCGAATACAAAAACAAAACTTACGGGTATATTTAAGGTTTGTATAACTTAATTAATGTTCAGTTTTGTAACACTCATATATATATTAGAAATAAATACTTATTATTTCGAGAATCATTAGTTACGTGTGACTTATTTGTTTCAGCTATCAGATTATATAATGTCAATATTAGACTCCCTACCAGTTATCCGTCTCTAGTTAGGGCTGTCACTTTTACTCGAAACTCGAAAAAATCCACACCTGAACCCGAACTAACCCAACCCGAAGAACCCGAACCAGAGAAAAGACTAACCCGAACCCAAACCGATGTAATTTGGGTTGGTTCTCGGGTTTGATTTATAAGTTTCGGGTCAACCCGAAAAACCCGAATAAACTTTTAGTTTTAAAATTAAATATATTTTTAGGTATAATAAGCTAAGTCTTAGCCACTAAAGTTATCATAATCTAGCTCTAATTAACTGTTGTCATTCTAACTTATTTATTATTAATTTATGTTTTTGATTATTACTAATAGCAACCGAAATCAAACAACCAAATCACGCCCGATTAAATTCGATTAAGACGCGAGTTAGTTTTACTCCTCTATTGAATTGTTTTATCAAGTTGTGTTGGTTTGTTATTTGATTATTTGTGTTATAAGCAAAAAAGTATATATTGTTTTAATTTTAGCATTGTAGTTTTTAACTGTTTTTTGTTTTTATGTTTTTTTTTTCTTTTGTTTGTTTGTTTTCTAGGATACTCGAAACCCGATTAACCCAACCCGAAAAAACCCGAACCCGAATTACCCGAACCCGAAAAACCCGTGAGAGATTTGGGTTGGGTTTCGGGTCAAGATTTAAAACTTTGAAACCCGAAGAACCTGACCCGAAAAACCCGAAACCTGAAAAATAAACCCGAAGAACACCCCTATTGTTAGTTATATGTTTCCACTGTCAGTTATTCGTTTCTTGCTGGACGTTACTTCTCGATACTCTAAATACTACCCGAACTCTTGTTTTTTTGATTTGTTTACAGCTTCGCATATCCGAGAGAGTGAAGATTTAAATTATGTTATATATTCGTTACAACTAAAATTGAATGGCTATCCTTGTTTAACATATTTCGAGGACGAAATTTGTTTTAAGGGAGGTAAATTGTATTACTCGTAAATCTAAAATCATAAAAGATATATAATCTATAATATATATAAACGAAAACCCAAAAATCCTACGTGTCGTGATGTGGTCGCTCCCCTATTTTATGGAAGCCACCAGATTGCTTGATTTTTAAATGGAGGCCTCTAATTGATTTAACCCAAATTTATGGGTATGGTTCTTACCAAAACTAGATAGCTCTTAAACGGGTTATAAGATCTCATTAAATTAAAATTAATCTTACCAATTATTTGATGTGAAAATCCTATAAAATATGGATATACTAAAATTTAATATCAAATTTAAAAAGAAAAAGATATTATTTATAATTAATAAACAATTTTGTAGTAAAATACATAAGCGGGTCAAGGGTCACCAAACCCATATAGCTTTTAAACGGGACGTTATAACATATAATTTATTTATGAAACCCTTTCATCATCAAACCTTAAGTATATTATTAATTTTCTTACAATAAAGAAAATTAAAATCCAAAAAATAAGTATTAAAAAACGAAAAAAGTAAAACAACCATTCTCTCAAATCATCAGATTGCTTTATTTGTAAATGAAGGCTTCTCACGCATTTGACTCAAATTCACGGGTAAAGGTCTAACCAAACCTAGAAAGCTCTTAAACGGATTATAACATCTCGTTATTTAATAAAATAATCTCATCAAATATTTGATATGAAATCCTATAAAATAAGGATACATTAAAAATTAATATCATATTTTATTTAAAAAATATATTATTTATAATTAAGAAAAACAATTTTATAATAAGAAAAACTTTTGGTTCCTTTTAACCATCAGTGGAAGCAATCTCATGTGAGAAGTTTGTAGTGGGTTAGGCGAAAGTTAAGGCTCTACATGCGCTAATTTGAATACAAAAATTAAAGCTGCCTACTTTGATAAGGTATACGAATAATATAACAAGCAGTCCCTAGCTCAAGAAAGGGGACGCTAATTTAATTAGTTGTTGAAGTTGGGACATGATGCCCAAAGTCAACTCTGTGTGTGTCAGCCTAAATGCCGTTATCATGTAATTGAATCCAAAACCTATAGTTTAAATCCGCTTGCTATTTATAAACTATAATCTAAAATAGTTTACAATTGGTTATCATATTGTCTCTATAGTTGACTTCGGACAGTAACTAAAACTAAATACTTATTAAGCATTTTCGACGTTTGACTTACTTAATATTGGCGCTACCGAATGAAGATCAGGGAGGAAAAAAACTCAAGTTCATGTAGTGTAGACTGTAGACAACGATAAAAGCTTTCTTAAGAACTCCTTACCTGGCCCTATTTATCATTGCAAAAACTATATCATAATAAATATTTAGTTGCTAAATCCTTGGGCAATTCCCAGTGCCCATGAGTTAGAACTTTGAATTATAAAGAACTAGTTTTAGAGCCCGTGTTACATACGTGATAATTCAAATTAAAAAATTATAAGTAAAACAAATAATTACATGGCGTATATGAAAAAAAATGTATTACATCTATGCTTGTATCTATACAATGTGTACATAAATTGATTTTATTTATCACAAAACGGTTTTTTAAATAAACTTAATAAAAAAATGTCCGTGCAAAATCGTACCTGAGAATGCTTCTTTCTATTGAAAAATTCATTCTCGGTGTCATATATGTACAATTGAAAGAATTTTGGTTATGAACCAATTTCGAAAATAAGACTTTTCATACGATAGTAGTTCTAACCACTCAGGCTAAATACAAAAGAGGCGTTACCTTTATTGATATATTTATCAATTTACCACCCATCAAAAGAAAGTAGGATATTAAATTGTAACAATGGATGTTCTTCAAGAACTATGTTTTTCTGAGCTACATCATAAAAAAGATTTTGATAAGTTTCAGAGGGCTTCTCGACTTTGTCATAATGACAACATAAAAAATAACATGTTAACCCATTCAATTTTGTGAATATTTTGTTTCATTTGAGCATAGTTTTGCATGGCATGCTTCCCATACAACGCTCTGATCACAATTGAAGGAAAAATTAATGTTGACATCAATATTTGAAATTTGATAAAAGTTAGAAGCATTGATAGGCATGGGGGCGGCATGTCGAAAGTCTTCGCAATCTTTTCTTAAGTTTTAATAGTTGAGGGAAAAATAGTCAATTTGCTAAATCTCGAACCTTTTGATTATTTCAAAGAATGCCCTTAAAAATAAAATTGAAACCCGAATCATGTTTAAAATTCTAACTTTCATACTTTTGACATTTTAAAGTCAACACTTTGAACTCATAATAAATTTGACGATAAATCTATTTTTCATTCTCAAACTTTTAAAAATACTCAAAATTTTTATTTTTGACCCGTAACAAAATTTGACTTAAATGTAATTAACTTGTACCAAACAATCTATTTACCAACTTTTGACCCATAAAATCAAATTTAACATCTCCAAAAAAAAACCTAAAACAATTTTCATTTGAAAAACATGATTTGTTGTTGATTAATTCACCAAGTATTTTGAAATATATAGTAAAATAATATGTTAATATATATATATATATAGTATAAAAGGAAAGTGAATAATTATTGATTTATTACATATACTAGGATATATTAGTTTTGGAGGGAAAACAATTGTGAGAATTAACAAAAACATGACAAGTGTATCCATTTATTTTACTTTATTAGAATATATAGCTAGATTATGAAAATGCTTCTAAATCAGTCAACGCCACCAGCAACGTGCTCACGTATTTTCAAACTGTTTTCAGGTAATTAGTAAGGTATACCAGATTAGAAGATGGATAGTCAATATTAGATTCAATCTTTTCATACTATTAGTAGCCTGGGAAATGTTTAGCATATGATTATAAAAAAGATGTTTAATTTTATAGCCTTATAAAATATATATGGGTAGTTATGAAGTCTCTTTTATTAACGTAAGACGTAACATAGTTTGCCTGGACATAATGCCCAAAGTCAACTCTCAATATGTAACACCCTAACTCGGAATGAGCTGTCGTGTCATAATTTACGAAGATATACAGAGACAGAAGACATAATTCCATTAGATAGTGATCTTTATAAGCATCCTAAGTTTGTTTCTCTCTCTATCCCGCCCAAAGTAACCTGAGAACCTGTGCAGAGCCGGCCCAATAACATAACAAACTAAAGCCCTAGCTTTAGGCCCCCAAACCTAGAAGGTCTCATTTGTTGAAAAAAATAATTCCTTCCACATTCATATTAATATACTTTGCATAACATTAAATAAGGTTTATGTAGTCCAGTGGTGTGCATGTGGCGTTCTTTTTTCTTACCTTGTAGACTGAGGTTCGAATCACTTGCTTGCCAATTTTTTCTAATAAATTTTCTTTTTATTTATTCGAATCTCTTGCTTGCCAGTTTTTCTGATAAAATTTTTCTTTTTTATTTTTATAATATCATGTAATTTAATTCTTTAATGCTGAACATTTTTTTTAAGATAGTAAATTTAAATGTTGTAATTTCCAATAAATTTTCTTTTCACGTTTACTTTTATAATACCATGTAACATAATTCTCTAATGCTGAAACATTTGTTTTAAGATATGTTGTAACTCTGGTTACTTTATTGAAAAGTTATTCATAAAAAGCTAGCAAAGGAAACAATATACGGATATATACAATACATGAAGGCCATTCATAAAAAAGATACAATACATGAAGATTATATTAAATGCAATGAATTAATCCCTCTTTGATTAGGAAAAAAACGTTATCAGGTTGAATCTTATATTACTCTCTTTTATATACACTATTGAGTTTGATTTTGGAAGGAGACAAGAAATCATCTAAAGTTTCAGAATGTATCGACACTCAATTGACAATCAATGGACATTCACGAGTCAAGGTTTCAAACGTTTGATTTTTTTTTATTACAAATTTCATTTTAACGATTCAAGGTTGTTCTCCTTTCGTTAAGTTGTTGCTAAAGTTATGTTGACTTCTGCTTAGTTGATTTTTGGCTTGTTTTCTTTTTAATTGAATCTATCAAGTTCATTAGTTGGTTTATGTTAAAGTTCTTTTATTTGAGTTATAGTGGTTGACTTTGAGTTGGGGTAGCTAGAACAATGTCTCGTACAAAATCTTATTAGTTAATATCAACATTTTTAACATGTTAGGATTGTAAGAAAAAAAAGGAAGCCCCATATAATCTAATGTGCTTTAGGCCTTCAAAACGCTTGGGACGTCACCGAACCTGTGTGAGGGAAAAATTATGGAATGAGCCGAATGCCCAGTACGGATGAAAGGCGTAAGTTACAACAAGTATAAATAGATGAAGTTATAACATAACATAAAATGATACGATGTAAAGTAACGCAAATCAATCAAATAAATCGTATCATATGGATGTTACCCAAAGCCGAAACATATAACATACCAATGGGGCTACATAGCACTGCAGAACTATGCACCCAATAGTGCGATGGCGATGTTGGCATACATCAACCATCCACTAACATACCATACATATCCATATAACCTAGGATCGATCCATACGCCTCCTAATAGCTATGGGCCACACCTGCCCTTAAGAGACGCCGTGATTTAGGCTCACCGTCACGGCCGGTGCCACGCCATTGATGCCACAATCCCGTGCTTGTGGTCACCCCCACAAGTAGGAACATGCTCGGGTAACAGAATATAACAACTGAAACGGTACTTCAATAACGTATCTTAAGCACGCTCTCAAAGCGTCAAATCAAACACATAATCCTATCTTAATATCGGAACATGCGATAATGAGTACAACATAGTCATATTCTATCGCATGCTATCAAGAGCAAATTAAATATCAATAACAAGAAATATAACCTGAATATGAATGAACGGGCAGTTATTAAATTACTGATTAGCGTATAACAGATTTGAAAACAAAGCGTAACATGAAACCCGCACACCTTGGTTAACGACAACCTGATAATATAGCCGAGCGTTTATATATAGGATGTACCGCAGCGTATCCACCACACCCGAATACATTATCAAAGTTTCGTTTCATAAGATGTTCGGAATTCATATTACCTTCCTGGAACATTTAAGTTTCAAAGATCTTGTTGAAGTGAAACAAATAATCGTAAGAAATGAAACGAACAGAGAGCCAAAGATGTTAAGAGTTCCAGGTGTTAGTCAATAGGGTTAATCACAATCGAAACATATAACAAAGGAGTGGGTAAAGATCCGTACCTTGTTTGCTGATTAGTTGTCTTACGCATATTAGTGATATATGTTATGCTCTTTTAAATCAACCTACATTGTGTTCATGTAGCTCATAAGTTTGTGTACGCGTTTATATCTTTTTTACTGAAAGAGTAAAGTTAACTTGTTTACATGTTTAAAATTTTAAGTCTCAGTTGAGTTAAGTATAAGTTAGTTTTCTTTAATTGAGAAAATACATATTTTATTACCAAATGCCAATATTCCTTTCTAATATATTTTAACGAACACAATATTGTTGAAAATAATAATTATAAATCATGAAAATAAAATAAATAAGACATTGAACTAATAAAATGTTAGCTAAATGTGATAAATTGTTAAAAAGTTTGTCATGATGAAACCATGGTTATGACTAGTGTTTACTGTTTAGAAACCATATAGTATAACAAGTGCCTATTTATATTGAAACTTGTCCACATGACTATTTATTACAAAACCACCTATGCCTGGTAGCGGTCTAACATGTGAACTTGTGTTTTAAAACTCCAAGACATAAACAGTTACGCCACAATATGTATATTTTAAAAGCCCTTCATATTATTTAAGAACTTTGTTTTGTAGATTATAATAGAACTTTAGTTTATAAAATAAAAGCACAAAATCGTAGGTTAAGGCTTAAAAACTTGTGACCTTTAGGTTGTATATAAACTCAAGTTAACCAGTTAGACAACACATAAATTTTGGAAATTATTCTTGCAATTTATACTTAACTTAGGTACCGGTTTCATCACCATCTTCTTAAATTTTACGTTCTATTTATATTCTTTGGTTTGTATTGAACAGTTTATATACATACACCAACAGAATCGAAATCAACTATAGAATAAGCTGGTACATGAAGCTTCTACACCACGAAGAAGTTATAGGCTACCTGCGAAGGTCGTCGTTGCCGTTCATTGGTGTTGGCTATGGTGTGCGGTGGCAGTTGCCGACAAAAGATCCGCAGCTACTGTTGGTGGTGTCCTGCTAGCTGGTCCAAGTTCTGTCGGAAAACGGTGTTTGGTGGTGGGTTACGGTCACCGGAAAACAAAACGAATAGCTGTGGCTGGGTGTGTTTCAGTCTACTGTACTTGTGCCGGTGGTCTCCCGTGTTTTTTTTTCTCAGAGACGAAGCACCTTGTCGGAGATAGTATGTGGAGGCGGATATCGAGTTGAGAGATTAGTATGTGATGGTGGCCGGAATCCCGTCTGTGTCGTCGGAAGTATATTAAGACGTCGGAGATATATTAGGTTTAGTGTTTCTAGTATGTGACCAAGTTTGATTTTTATAGCCGATGTTTAGTAGTAAAAGAAAATATCTTGTGAAACAAACTGTTCAAGGCATGATCTCAATGATTATTTCAATTACCAATTTACTTACGTGAAGGAGAATGGATGAGGTGCAGGTGCAATGGCTCCTCGTTTGTTTAATCACCCAAACTGAATTCTTGTGCCCCCAATCAAAGGGTATAGGGTTTTTTTTGTTCTCTCTCTCATCAAAAACACATACTGTAAGATTTTCTATTCCCTAACTCTTGCTTTTTTGTTCATTGCATTTAGGCATTTGTGAGTAGGGTTATTTTACTCGTAATTGGCTTTTGCAAACAGGGAGAGTCATCCCCTGTTCCTTTTGCATTAGGCATCTTAAGGATTACGTGTTTATATATTTACCTTGCTGTTACTTGATTATATCTGTGTTTTTTTTTGTTGTTTCCGCTGCAACTTTTTCTTTCTCTTGTTCCTTATCATAAGTGTGCCCAATTTTTTTCCCTAATCAAGTTTATTTTGTGTGGGTGGTGTGAGAGTTAAGAAATAGGTGATGCCAATAAAACTGCTACAACTTTAATCAGTAGTCTTGACTTTGGTGACCCTCTTTATCTACATGCTAGTGACACCGGTGTTTTGACAATTGTGAATATTAAACTAACGGGAACTAAAAATTATAATGTTTGGGCTAATGCTATGGAACTTGCCTTAAATGTTAACAACAAATTCGGCTTTGTCGATTAAACTTGTGTTAAATCTACCACTAATACGGTCTTAGCCCGTCAATGGGATAGATGCAACTCTGTAGTTCTGTCTTGGGTACTCAATTCTATTTCAGAAGATCTGTTCATTGGTCAAGTTTTTTCAAAAAATGCTTCTGAGATGGTTCAGTTATTTTTAAATTGCATCAACAAATTTGCTTTCTTAAACAAAATGGCTTAAATGTCTCTGAATACTATCACAAATTGACCTCCTTATGGAGGCAATTTGACTCTTTAAGTGAATTACCTCACTGTATTTGTGAGGCTGAGGAAAAAACAACAAAGTTCAATCAAAATATTCGTCTAATGCAATTTTTAATGGGGTTGGATGATTGCTATCAACCCTTGAGATCTTCTATACTAGCAAAGGATCCTTTGCCCTCTGTAAAAGCAGCCTTTGCTCTCATCTCAGGGGAAGAATCTCATAGGGGGATAGTCTCATCTAATAAAACTCAACCAGTTGCCTTTGTTGCCAAAGTTAACAATTCAAAAAAACCCGTTTCAAAAAACGCTCATTTAAAATGTACATATTGCAATAAAATTGGTCACTAAGTTGAAAGATGTTATGAAATAGTTGGGTATCCTGCAAACTATAAGGGAAAAATAAAGGCTAAAAGCAATTGTGCTTTTAATGACACTTCAAAAAATGTTAGCATTCCCCAACAGTTTACTACTTACCAGTTTGCCAAACTCATGTCATTAATTAATGACCCTATCAACGTGGACCAAGGAAGCTGCAACATGTCAGGTAATTGTCAATTTACTAGTTGTGGGTCAATTTTTGCTGGCACTTTAAATTTTAGTAATAACAATCCTAAAGGGTGGATAATTGACTCTGGAGCCAATCATCACATGGTTGTGTCAGACGCATCAATGTTGATCTTAACGATGTGTCTGACTTTGGCATGTTTATTGACCACCCCAATGGAACCAAAGCTAAGATTACCTCTATTGGTAAACTTAAAATTGCTGAAGGAATTATCCTGTGCGATGTTCTTATTGTCCCTGAATATTGTGTTAACCTTCTTTCTGTGCACAAACTTGCTAAAGATAGCAAATCAGGATGTTGGTTTAATGAATTCGATTGTTTAATTCAGGACCTAGCCCGCACGAAGGTGCTAATGACTGGTAAACGGGTGAATGGCCTGTATTTTTTTGGGAACAATGTTCCAGGTACTTTCATGTGTGATAACAGCTTAGGTCCTACCAAAGAAAATATGAACTTGTGGCATGCTAGATTTGGTCATCCCTCTCACCAAGTTCTAAATGTTTTAAAACATGATCTGAGTCTTAATCTTAGTCAAACAAATAAGTCCATACCCTGTGAAACCTGCCATAGAGCTAAACAAACTAGAGAACCGTTTCCACTAAGTGAACATAAATCAAAAAATGTTGGAGATTTAATACACCTTGATTTATGGGGTCCTCTCAGAGTCACTAGCAGGGATGAGTTCAAATATTTTTTAACAATTGTGGATGACTATTCTAGATGTGTCTGGGTTTACATGCTTAAGTCTAAGGATGAAGTACTCTTTAATATTCAAAGCTTTGTTAAACTCTTAAAAACTCAGTTTACAAAAGAAATAAAATGTTTTAGAACTGATAATGGCACCGAGTTTGTAAACAAAGAAGTCGAGTTATTTCTAAAATCCAATGGAATACTTCATCAAACTACCTGTGTTTACACCCCTCAACAAAATGGAATTGTTGAGAGGAAACATAGACGTCTTTTAAATGTTGCTAGATCCTTGTTATTTCAGAGTAGAGTTCTGTTAAACCTTTGGTCTGAATGTGTTTTAACTGCCACCTATCTAATTAACAGGACTCCTCATCAGTGCTAAATGGAAAGACACCGTTTGAATTGTTGTTTGGAAAAAAACCTCCTCTTTTACATCTCAGAGTCTTTGGCTGTCTTTGTTTTGCGACAAATTTAAATCCTAAATCAAAATTTGAAAGCAGAGCTTCCAAATGCATTTTTATTGGGTATTCGTTTGAAAAAAGGGGTATAAACTGCTATCTCTTGATGACAGATCAGTATATTTTACTCAAGAGATGTCAAATTTTATGAAAACTATTTTCCTCTCAAGGATGTTAAATCTTATGAAAACTCTTTTCCTCTCATAAATAAAAATGATCTACCAAACAATGAAAACCTAAATAGTTTAAACTTTTTTGATGAATGTTTTTCAGTGAAAAACTCTGAGACAAAAATTTTTTTGCCCAATGATGATTAGGAGGGATCTAAGGATGATGGCAACCTTAATAGAATCAATGATAATCTTGAAAATCCTGTTGATACTGGAAAAAATACAGCTAGTAGATTGATGCAACCAACCGGTGAGGATCCTAATGGTCCTAACTTAACTAGTGAACCCACCGGCAATGTTGAGGCATTGAACCTAGCTGATCCAACAGGAGCAACTCAAGATGATCGCAATCCTATTAATTTTGCAACTTCCAATGAAGATATTATGGAAAATTTAAACTCCTCTGAGGGCTCCCAAACTGCAACATCGGATGTCAACCGTAGATCTAGTAGACCAAGTTCCTTACCTAGGAGATACAATGATTACGTGGTTGAGGGAAAAGTGAAATATGTTAACTATGCTAAATTGTCCGCCCAAAATTTCTGCTTTCTCTCCTTACTTGACAAAAGTGTTGAACCTAAATCTTATCAAGAAGCATGTAAAGACATTAATTGGGTAAATGCTATGAATAGTGAAATAGAAGCATTAATTAGAAACAACACCTGGGAAATAACTGACTTACCAAGAAACCGAAAAGCAATAGGATGTAAATGGATCTATAAGATCAAATACAAGTCAAATGGTGAAATTGAACGCTATAAAGCTAGACTTGTTGCAAAAGGGTATAGTCAAAAGGAGGGTCTTGATTTTGATGAGACTTTCTCCCCGGTTGTTAAAATGGTGACCGTTAGAACCATAATTGCTCTTGCTGTGCAATCTAACTAGAACCTATTCCAATTAGATGTTAATAATGCTTTTCTATATGGGGAACTAAATGAGGATGTCTATATGACTATTCCTGAAGGGGTTGGGTCTACTTTTGAGAATGGAAAAGTGTGCAAGTTAGTAAAGTCCTTATATGGTCTAAAACAGGCCCCTAGGCAATGGAATGAAAAACTAACTTCCACCCTTCTTGGGTTTGGTTTTAAACAAAGCAAAAATGACTTTTCCCTATTTATAAAAACTTTTGATTCGAAGATCGTTGTTCTTCTTGTTTATGTTGATGACATAATCATAACAGGAAATTGTGAAACTGAAATCAATAACATAAAACACAAACTGAATCAAAGGTTTATGATTAAAGATTTGGGGAAACTAAAGTATTTTTTAGGTATTGAAGTCATTAAAACCAAGTCTGGTTTGTGCCTAAATCAAAGGAAATATTGCTTGGATCTCTTATTTGAATTTGGGCTATTAGGATGTAAACCTGTGGGAAATCCGTTGGAACAGAATACTCAATTTTTTGATGAAACAAATCATGACAAAAATGATTTTTTACTTCAAAATGTAACTATATATCAGGCTCTAATCGGGAAACTCATTTATTTAACATTAACCCGACCTGATATCTCTTACACGGTTCAATGTCTTAGTCAATACATGCATAAACCTCTCAACTCGCACTTGCAAATTGCCTTAAGGTTACTAAGGTACCTTAAGACAAGCCTCGGTAAAGGCATTTTTTATAAAAAGGGAACCAACTTTGAACTAAAAGGATTCTCAGACTCGGATTGGGGAAAATGCTTAACCACCCGTAGATCTGTAACCGGATATTGTGTCTACTTGGGCGACTGCTTAATCTCATGGAAGAGTAAAAAACAAAGCACCGTGTCTCGCTCATCAGCCGAAGCCAAGTATAGAGCTCTCAACACAACAGGAGGAGAACTTGTTTGGATTCTAAAAGTTCTTAATGATCTTCAGGTCAGTACTCCCTTCCTGTAAATCTCCATTGTGATAATAATGCTGCTATCTTGATTTCTGCAAACCCTGTCTTTCACGAAAGAACCAAACATTTTGAGGTTGACCTATTTTTCTTAAGAGAAAGAGTTATGGCAGGAACTTTTAAAATAAATAAAATTGATACAACCGAACAACCAGCCGATATCTTCACTAAAGGTCTTGGTGTTTCACAACATAACTATCTCTGTGACAAACTTGGGTTAATAAACTTATTTGGGAATTAAATCGAGGGAGGGTGTTAAAATTATCAATTTAATTCTAATAATTTTTCTTTTTTGTTCTTTCCTTGTTTATGTTTTGCGTAATGGGCCACTCTCGTTGGATTATTGAGCTACTTGAGATTATAAGGCTGGATCCATATCACAAAGAAGTCTTCCACAAAGGGTTCCACATCAAACGGCTCTCTCACATTTATGGAATGACGCGTCCTGCAATTAGGGAATTTCCAATCTTTACCTTTTTTGATTAAGGGGTCTCGACTACAAATAGCAGTCTCATTCAAGGTTGTGCACACACCTCAGGCAACAATAACCTATATTTTCTCCTTATTATCAAAGCATTCGACTCTTGTTAGGCCTTGAGTACAGGTCGCCATCAAGGCTACTGCAACATAAAACTTCAATCAGTGAAGGGTTTTGTTCTACATACCATTATTCACAATTGTATTTTGTTTAAAGTTCTGAGTTGTAATTGCTTCTTTCATCTAAGGGTTCGTTTAGCCTTAATTTCTGTAATCAGTTTAAGAGTTCGATCCACAAAACTTTACACTTTCTCATTTATTTCTTTTTATTTACTTATTATTTTCTTTTCTTTTGCAGACTTGAAAGTTGGTCATCTCTAATCAAATCATACATGCACACATCCACTGTTACTATTATTTCATTTCTTTATTGATTTATATGATACATATTTATGTTATTTTGAAAGATTGTGAACGCATGTTATTATTATTATTATTATTATTATCTTTGGTTTATTTTATTAAAGTTTAAAAATTTTCGGTTATTACACAATATGTCAGCCTAGCTGCCGTTAGCATGTGATCGAAACCAAAACATATGGTTTGACTACAGCTGTTAAGTTTTTTTTTTTTTTCATGTATACCGTATGAATAGGTATTAGGGATTAAAAAAAACACAAGCTCTTTAATTAGTGTAGACATTGATAAAAGGTTTAGTAAGAGCATTCTTTAGCCGGTTATTTATCAATGTGTAAAAATTGTAATTACGGTTTTCAATAAATATTAACGCTTAGATATTAAACATAACCACATCATTTATCTATCCATGCATGTTCTTATATGTAATAATTATTCTACAAGGACAATCATCTATGGCCTTAGTCTTAGTAGTCGGAAGTTAAAATTTGACTGCGACGTGACCATCGATGTGCTTATTACATATTAGGCTGAGGGGTGTGGGGCTTCAACGGGGGTGCTAGAGCCCCTCCGCTCGCGCCCCCAGGCGCTAACACCACACCACCGGGGCGCGACCCGGGGCGCTAACGGGGCGCTAGCACGAAAAATGAGGCAGGCGTGATGGGGTTAGCGGCAGATATGAGCGTAAAGTGGCCTTGGATAGTGTGCAAAGAGACGTTGGAGGATATAAAAGAGCCGTTGGGCTCTTATTTAATTAAAAAAAAACGTTTTTTTTTCCTATATAAAACCCATTTCACCCATATCAATCACCACAACTTCAAACATTAACCCAAAATAAACTCATCTTCCCAACATTTTTTTAAAAAAATGGCTGGAAATTGGTACCCAACCCTGATTCAGATTATATTGACGACGATTTATGGTCGTCACCGCACCAACCGATGTTTTATTCGGAGCCGCAAGAATCATTCGGCTTTCAACCATCCGACACACAACCGTCTCCTAACTTTGTTGTTCCGGAGACACAAGAATCACACGGTGAAGCTACGGGACCAAGAAGACGCGTCCACCGGAAAAAACAAGTTGCAACGGACGGGTCGGGACCGGCTTCGACTCCGAGGACGAAACGGAAAACCACTCCGTGGTCATCGGATGAGAAGTAAGCCTTGTGTCGGGCTTGGATAGTCATTTCTGAGGATCGGCGTTGCGGTAATTGTTTTAACGTTTTTAAAAATGATTTTTAATAAAAAAGTTAAATAAAAAAGTTAAATGAAAATCTAATTTATTTATTCATTTTGCAGCCGACTACCAAAAGAGCAAGATTTTTTGGACAAAGGTTAGGGAGACGTTCTATACGCTCGTTGGGAGTACAGAGCGGAACGCCGATATGATTTCGGGTCGGTGGTCCGAAATCAAAAAATTTGTCGGCTTGTTTACTAATCTTTTCAACAGGAACAGCGGTCGTATGAGACCAAGTGGCAGTGATGATTTGGCGGTTTACAATTTCACAGTCGAAGAGTGGAAGCAGGAGTGTTTGCGGAGGTATGGGACGGTGAAGACGTGGGACGATTTAAAGTTGTGGGAGAGGTTGAAAAGGTGTTCCAAGTGGGTTGAGCTGGTGGCGCTGGACGTTGATTCTGAAGTACGGCCGAAACGGACTAAAACTAGTTCGTCTGGAGCGTATAGCACTTCAATCGGGTCGGATTGCCGCGTTGGATTCGACCTAAACATTGCGGAGGAGGAAACGCCTTCACCGCCGAGGAGGCGGCCATTGGGAAGGGACGCCAAGGGGAAAAAACCGGCTGAGGGGGAAGCCGTAAACATCGCCAATCTTGTTGAATCCCTCAATAAATTCAACAAAACCATGGTGGTGGTCTCTAATGACAAAAAGGAAAAAAGTCGAATGAGAGATTTGGACTTCCTTACTAGAGACTTCAGTAACCTAAATCCGGTCGATCAAATGCTAATGGAAAAGCAAAAGGAACGTATCCGAAAGAGGTTGATCGAAGAAGACCAAGCCGAAGAATAAGAATAATGTTTTTTTAGTACTTTAATTTTTATTTTATTTTTAGATATTAATGTGTTTTTTTTATTAATGTGTGTTTTTTTTAATAATTTATGAGTTTTTTTAATAATACGTTGTTTGAATATATTTATAAAAAAATAAAAAAAAAATTCGCTGGAGCCCCTCCACACCAGGGCCAGGGGCTCCAACACCCCCCTTATCCAGTTTCTCTCTCTGCCACACGTCATAATATTATTGGCTGGAGCCCCCACTAAAGTCCCCATTAGAGCCCCCACACCGCCTTAGACCCCAATTCAAGTGCAATGACACATATATAAGTTGGACATAAATGCTTGACAGGTCATTTGTACTTCAATAAGCTTAGCTGTCTAATTAGTTTTATGAACATCGTTATTAGCATAATAATAATAATAGTAATAGTAATAGTAATAGTAAAAGTGGACTTGGATAGGGGCCAAATTATATAATATATTGTTCCTCTGTAACTGCTATTTTGTGGAGAAATCTGGACCGTGCTTGAAAACCGGTTGTTTGTTTCCTTGAATTTCTTAACAACACCGATTATTAGGGAGCCATGGAGGATAAAGAAGAAGGGTGATTCTGATATCATTCCAAATCAAATATGCATCCCACCATTTTCCAATTCCGGCAACCCAAAATGGAGCAGGTGGCGTTTCTATGTTTATAACTCTTTCATTGTTAGCCTTTTTCGAATCTTCTCCAATTTATTACATTTAAACCCTAATTTTTGTGTAGAAATTTCAAGGTCGGCCTTTCAAGTGCAGAAATTAAAGGTTCATTTTTTAGCTCTCGATCTTTACAAAGGTACTATTATCATCATCATCTTATGCTATGTTGTATACATTATACACCAATTTCCTTTGCTTCAATTCCTCTTTTATATATATTTGTTTTAGATGGACAAGCGACTTACAATTACTTGAAGTTGAAACTCAGGTCTGTGCATTTTTTTGCTTTTCGGTTCTTAAGTTATGTTTTTATAAGTTGCTAATTGCTCACATTTTGGGGTTTTGCTTCTTCAGTTGGTTTTTGTTAGTTTGGTGTGAGTTGTGTGAAGTGAATTGGTGGTCTTTTGGAATATGGCATATCATAATATTATTCAACATCAAAATCAAGACAGTGTCCAGGTTGTGACAAGGTGAATCACTTTCTTTCTGTCTTTGTTAATTACTTATTTATTGATTTATAAAAGATAGGATTATTTTTAACCAACTATCATCACAATAACATATGATCTGACAATTTCGTGTGCGATGTTTGAAAATGTAGGTAACTGGAAAGGCTCTCATGTTTGATGAAACTATTACTTATGTCCGCTCGGTGGTCACTACAGAATCAAGTTGAGGTATATATTTATTTTGGTTTTTATAGTATTAGCTATTTTAGTTAAATAAAATAAACTTAGTTTGCTCAAAAAATTAATAAACTAATTTTCAACTTCTTTTCATGAACAAGAAGAATTGCAGGGACAAACCGATGACAGTGTTTCTTGCACCTCATGAGCAGCAATCCAAGGGCAATGACTTTTTTTAGTAGCATTCAGTAATTGCCACTAGTGCTATTGAGTTATATGTGTAAACTATGCATAGAAACATAGAAAATTCTGGTTGTGTTTAATAACTTGCAACCTTATAGGATTCAGATAGCTTATAGGCATTGCATTGCATTGAGAGAGAAGCTTCATGTACACAAAATGAAATCTGAGTTCTTAAGTCGCTGGTAAGCATTCACCCCCCCCCCCTATTATTTGGTTATTTTCTTTTTTTATTATTATCATTTTAGGTGGTGTTATTTAGCCTACACTTGCTTTTTGCTCAATTTTAGATTCGTTTTAACAAATACTTTTATAATAAAAAGCATATATTACAAAATTTACATAGGAGGCTGTACTAAAAGTTGACTTTTGATGACTTTGAAGCCCTCGAACTCAATCCTATTCGGAAGTAGCGCAAGTCTGTGGTTCCACCGCGGATGGCATAGTAGCAGTTTCCACTAAGTGCAACCACGGGGCTGGTGATAAAGGATGATACAATCAAGTATATTTACCGAGAATTTGCAGACAAGCGGAGCTTATTGTGCGAGATAAGAGACTTCAAAAAGAGAGGTAATTAAATTCCTAAACTTCTAGCCTTTGTATAATGAATAATTCGGGGGCTGACCCATGTAAGGTCCTTCAATTACATTAATGGATGGATTCCCTTCACAGATGAGTTCTGTTTTTAGAGTTAATTAGCATAAGAGGACTAATAACTCCTTATAAGTAAATAATATTTTTCATTTTGGTCAAATTTACCAAAAAGTGAAAGGTGTATATAGGAGTTAGAGCAATTAATTATATCCAGGTAGTTTATTGGAAATTTGTTTAAATCTGGATTAAACACTTAATTTGGGTCAATCCATATGAAAAGCGTATGCTACAAGTTGGAATTGGTTAGGCATGTCATTGTTAAGTAAACGTTGAAATGGATAGGGTTGGGTTGACCCGCTTGAACCCTTATCAAATACAACGATTTAGGATGTTGTATGCACTCAAAATATACTTTTTACAACTTTGAATACCAACCCTACTAAGCTAAAGTATATTTATTCGGCACATTTGATGTTTTTGAGATAATGGCAAGAGCTCTCATGAATGCAGGTTGTATCATTTTCTCATTGTGAAACTGGGAATGATGGCTTCACCTTTTCCACCATTCATAGAATATAATTAATGTTACATGCTATTAAAACTTAATTTTTTTGGTTTTAAAATTGTGGGATGAGGGGGGCATGCATCCTATTCTTTGAGGTTATAAGGAAATAGTTTCGAGTACAAATGACTAAATGATAATAGTGATATGTGGAGTAGGTAAGTTCATATGCATGCTTTGTTTTTCTTTTTTCACAATAAGTTCATTTATGCTATATTTGAACTTTTTATGCAGCAAGATGTATATAGCAGACATGAATGAATACTATGCAAGACATGATGGTTGGAATGGTTTGTTAGTGTAGTCTAACTTTTCTTGTACTCGGTACTTAATTGAGTTGTACGTTGATTTTAGACAAATACTTTTAGTTTAGAATGCAAGAAAAGAAACTTATACCATTATGACACTAATACACCCCGTCCATCGGACGGGTATAAAACTAGTTAGCATGGTGTTGACCTTAATTTGATGTACACAAGAGTAGCTACCAATAAATTCATCTCTAGCTACCTAGAACAAACATCATAACATAACCATCAGCTCCATTTCTATTGCTATAACCATTAATTTCCTTTTTCTAAATTTGAAATTATGTCTTCCTCTGGTAAATTGAAGATTCCCATCCAAGAACTACTATAGGCAACTAACGGGTTTGCTAAAGAAAACATCATTGGAGAGGGTGGGTATGGCAATGTGTACCGAGGCCAATAAAACAATATGGCGTCCTTGCCATAAGGCGGCTGATCAGTGGTCCATATGCACACGGAGACCATGAATACGGGATGGAGGTTACACTGCTTTCAAAATATAAGCATGAAAACCTTGCTTCTCTTATTGGATTTTGCGGTGAAGGTGGTGAGAAGATCCTGGTCTACAAATTTGAAGCAAATGGGAGTCTTGACAAAGTTTTGCATAAAAAAGATGTATCCTGGATACGTCGTCCTCAGATTTGTCAGGACGCTGCCCGTGGGCTGAGGTACCTTCATAATGAATCTGGATCTCAAAACGGTAGTGTTATCCACGGTGACATCAAAAGCTCCAAAATCCTGTTGGATGAGAACTGGAAGGCCAAGATTTCAGATTTTGGAATTGTCTAAAATTGCTCTTACAAACTCGGCCAACTCAGTTTTGTTCACCGGTGTTTGTGGAACACTTGGATATCTCTATCCAGAATATCAGCAAGATGCCACTCTCACACAAAAATCTGATGTCTATTCTTTCGGGGTTGTACTGTTTGAAGTCTTGTTTGGAAAGCTTGTAACTCATTTTCCTAAACTCGTGTCTGATCGCCATTTCACCGTGGAAATGGCCAAGAAGCATTACCAAAACAAAACCTTACATACGATGATTGATATCCTGATCTAAGAAATCAAATGAATTCGGATTCCTTGAGCACGTTTTCTTCCGTTGCCTATGATTGCATAAAGAATCTTAGAATAGATCTTCCTGCAATGAGCTCCGTAGTGGAAGCACTAGAGAAAGCTTTGGGTTATCAACAAGAAAGCTCCGGGTCATCATCAAGTCGGTTTTATCATGATGTATACATTAGTTTTAGATTGGAAGGCTCTGATACGTACATTTTTAATCACTTATGTGATGGTCTTGAAAGAGGACTTTCCACTTACAAGGGCAACATCAGAGGTTCTCGTAAGGAACCAGAACTCGTGTCCGCCATCAAACGATCAAAGTCTTTTATCATTGTTTTCTGCAAGAACTTCGCGGCTAATTCTTGGAATCTGACCGAAGTTGCAGAGATTGTTAAGAGCGTGAAAGAAAAAGGAAGTGTTATTGTACCTGTATTTTCTGACGTGTACCCCTCTGACGTGAGGGAACAGAAAGGGTATTTTGGCGAAGCCATGTCCAAATACGACACACACCCAAGGATAGAAGAATGGAGAAATGCTCTTGTCGAAGCAACTAGCACACTAGGCTTGGATTTGTCGGACTCTAAGTAATTTCCTGCTCTTTGATCCAAAATTATTATGAACCGTAAAACTTGCTTTCAACTCTCAAATTTATGGTTCCACAAGAATTTTGGATTGTGTATAAACATGAAAGGCTGAATTGGTATCCGATAAAGCTATTATGCATGCTGAGCCTTTAAGAATGCTAATCATCCTTTATCTAATTGCTCTGCAGGTACTACACAGATCTCGGCAAAGAAGCAGCTGCAAGAATAAAGGGACCATCACCCCAGTTAACATCAACCCATCCAACAATTAGGAGGAAAGGATAAATCAGGCGACACGGGTGTTGGGTTAATCGGGTTTTGTTCAGGTGCCACAGGTTAGTGGGTCAGCACTTTAGCAGGTCATTAGTGATGGGTGGAAGTCATGGAGCATGCAGCTTTACCTGGGTTGTTTTGATTTTATTTAGCATGTGTCTTTCTTTGTTTTTCATTATAAATAGGAGCATAGCTTTGTTTCAGGTTGCACCCGTAATTTGTTTATCGAATACGGACTTAATTTCATTTTCATTTACCTTCTGCAACCTTACTTTCATATACATAATTGTGAATTGTTTGTTTTGAAACCAAGGCCTGAACCAACAATAGTGCTGAAGACAAGTTACAGGAGCATCTTCATCATACCAGATGATCTGAGCCATTTCTTTGTTCTTGGCAGAATTTGACTTTTTGTAGGTCAATTTCTTGATTTTGACTTTGGTTGTAACCAGATGAACAATGGATTCTAATGTTTGACCATTTTCCCAAGTTATTTCTTCTACTTATTGTTAGTGCTCTTTGCTTTCTTTTGGGTCATATATAAATCATAGCTTTTTAAGTGTTAATATTTGCTTTCAATTTTGATAAAAACATAACAAACCAGCACAAATGAGTAATAGATCCATAAAAAAAGAAAGAAAAAGAAAAGGAAAAAAGAAAAACTTTCAAATGATCAACACATGACACACAAATAGTTGTAATAAATATAAATAATAACGATAAGAAGCTTTCAGATGATAGCTAAAGTACACATGAGCTAACCAACTTTACAATTAAGTGGTTAAGAATGTACTAAACAAACCTTTTTGACTATTTGTTAGCTATTCGAGTTCAATTGACACAAGTCCCTAAGGCTGGGCTCATTATTTCAAAGAATAACCCGACATCTGATCGATGTGGTAGTATTTAAGGTCACTTCAGTTCATATATCCCCGATAGCAAGTTCACCTTGTTCTCATGTGTATATGTACCATTCCGTTCATTTCACGTGTTGGCAATCCAGGGGGCTTTACAGTTTGGATCACTTCAAATATGGCTGTGACTAGCATCGGGCTTGCATTGACCCGCCTCACCTTTCCAGTTCAGCCTGTTCATAGTTCTCTTGATGAGCTTTTTGAAAAAGCCTCACAAAGTTTAAAAGGGTCTGAGTAACTGCAAACGATAAGATATATCCACGAGTCATACTCCAGTTATTAATCAAACATAGAATTTATAACTAAAGAAAATGTCAAACCCTTCATTTTTTATATGCTACCTTGTTCAAAAGAGTATCGAGCAGGGTCTTCACCAAAATACTGGGATAATGCATCAGCATTTCTACCCTGTAATTAATACCAAAAAACAAAAGTGAATTTTGTGAAGGGAAAAAAGGAAGATGATGTCCTTATTAAACAGTGGTTGATTCTTACCACATTACAATAAAACCTTATTAAAGACCGCATTTCCAGCTCAGCAAAGCCAAAGAACTCCTTTAATGTCTAGCAGTTAATACAAAGAATCACTTGTCATGATGTAAAATTAAAAACATACTCTTTTGACAACATTTACTAACCTTAAGGAAAACTTGAGATACAGGGCCATCATTTGCTGATGCATCTAGTTCTTGTCCAACCATTTCTAGTTCCATACTGATTGCTTGCATTCCTTCCGATAAAGACTTCAACTGTATCTGCAATTTAAGGTTTTCTGTTTATATTTTGAACAGAATGATTATAATTTGAAAAAGTATTTGAATGCGAACCTCGGTTGCAGACTCGAGACTAACAAGATCGACATGAAAATCTAAAAGATCTGGTGACTTAGTGGCAAGAACCTATAAAATGGTGACATATTTATCAGAAACAAAAGATGTATAAATGTTAAATAGAAAGACTTATGCATAAGTAACTAGGACCTTGCAGAGATAATGCATTAAAGTCATGTTGCTGTTAGAAGCCCGTGTATCAGCAAGTTTCAAAAGACTGTCCAGGTTGAAACCAGCTGCAGAACCTGCAAAAATTTATGTATAGAACGGAATGTGAAATAATCATAAAATATAGGATTCAAAATTTGTTGTTCTCACCTCTATCAGTTCCTTGATTTAATGTATTCCACAAATGAAAAACTCTCTTCATGATTTCTCTAAGTTTAACAGATTTCCTGACCTAATACCAGAAAGAGGATTATATGAAATAAATATGTAAGGATTACAAACAGTGTCAACTTTTATATATAAGTACCTCATCACATGCACTATTTATAGTGTTCAGACTCTTCTTTAGCTCTGAAAGCTGAAAGAATTGTCAAAATGAGATAATAATAACAACAACAATAAAATCAAATAAAGAAACATATAATAGCATTATTATGTGATTAGAATACTCAATCTATACCATAAGAAATACCTGAGTGTTGAATTGAATTTTGAACAGAAACACACGTAATTTTGATTCCATACGTGGCACCTTCATGAGCTCCAGGAAGAACTAAGAGATAATTTGTTTGAAAAAGAACGAAGACTAAGTAAGAGGTGACATACAAATTATAAAAAATGATATAAAACAATCCATTATTTGGGTACCAACCTGTTCACACTCGCCCAGCATCTCCTTTTCACCTGTATAACTCTGAACAGTCGCAATGCACATCCATTAACACATAAAAAGATGACAAAAGCTAAAAGATATAAAACTATTTCTTTCAACCCATTTACCCATCAACGGTTCGATTTGAGTTATATTTGATCTCTAATGAGTCAAATGGGCAAAATCAAATAAACTAGCTTTTAAGAAATTTTATAATGCATATTACCTCATGAATCCTTCTATTAAAAAATTTAATTATTATTGAGATAATATGGATTTAGTAATAATATTGCATATGATAATTATTCATAATAACAAGTGACAAAATGGACAAAAGAGTTAAACGTATGTAATTGTAGTTTTGTATTATTGAATAATAATATTCTATACAAGAGTGTTTATATACTAGACTATATTACAATTAGATCACTCTTAACAATTATTGTAATATCCAATATAATATGTCTAATATTCCCCCGCAAGCTGAGGCCGGGAAATGACCTGCAAGATCTTAAAAACAAAAATCGATCTGTCGGCAATGGCTTAGTGAAGATGTCAGCAATCTGATCATGAGTTGAGATGAATTGTACACGTAACCCCCCTTGAGCAACTTTTTCCCGGACAAAATGAATATCTACTTCAACATGTTTCGTTCGGGCATGAAAAACTGGGTTAGCCGAGAAATAAACAGCACCAAGATTGTCACACCAAAGTGTAGGAGCAGACTTGGCAGAAATACCAAGCTCACGTAATAAGGCTTCAAGCCATGTGACGAGTGACGAGTGACTCGTAGGGAAGCCATTAAGCGAGTTAAAAGATATAAATGCATTGGCTTAACCAACTTAATTTCATGGAATTAGTTGACTATGGTTACTCATATGTTTGCAGGTAGGAGGAGGTAGAGGATGAAATTACGAGAACGTGGGCGAAAACGGCGAAGAAAACGGAGTTGAAACGAGAAAGATATGAAGAAAACAAGAAAATGAGCAAAAGCTACACCGTGGCCCACGGTCAACACCGTGGACCACGGTCAACCCAGCTTCAATCTGACAGTTTTCACCGTACCGTGGTCATTCTATGCATCGTGGATGGACCGTGGCCCACAGTATGGACCGTGGACCACGGTCTGGGGCGTAGGGCCACTTGCATGTCTTCTTATTAGGCCGTTTTTGGGTGCTTTTACAACTACTTTTTCACTTAGGACGGCTAAGGGCGATTTTGGAGGAACAAGAACACTATTTTGGGTCTTTGTATCGTTGGTTTTATGTTGGGATTGCTAGTAACAAGATTCTTGACACAACAATGATCTCTCGAGCCATGAGTGGCTAGTTTCGTGGTATTTCTCTCGGGATGTAAGGTTCTTTGCAAAACACTTTTGTTATTGTTCTTGAACTTGGATTGATTATCTAAAACGTTATGTTAGCATAATCTTGTGTTTGTGTGATTGTTTGTAACTTGTCCATATTGTTTCTATCTAGCTTTTAGCCATATGTTCTTGGTGTCGTTGGCAATCGAGATTTAGTGGGAAGAACTAGAAAGAATAGTATTGATTGATTGTTAAGTAACAACCTCGCATTCTAGGAATCCGAGTACTTAGTTCTTGATTAATCACAAACAATTGCATGTAAACAAAACCGAGATATTACGGTTTATCCATTGAATGTTAACAAGAGTGTTGAGCAATAATCCGAACCCCGAGAGGAATACTTGTTTAATTATTCGTTTACAACTTTCGTTTAGTTTAATTTAGTGTTAAAAATCAAATCAAAACCAACTTGGAAATTACTTTGTGTCATTTACATTTATCTTAGTTTAATCGTTAAGCTACTTGGTTAACACATTTTCCACAAACTCTTCGTGTTCGATACCCACTTACTGCTATCTATTTAGTTGTATTTGGTTTAAGATTGCGTGAGCCTTCGACTTCACGTCACCATGTAAGTTCAGCGACAGTGTCAGCGATAGCTTTGTATTCCGATTCGGTAGATGACCGAGAAACGGTACGTTGTTTGCGAGCCGTCCAAGAAATCAGATTAGACCCTAGGTAGATAACAAAACCTCTGGTGGAGCGTCGATCATCTGTCCAGTCAGCATTAGAGTAAGCCTAAAGATTATTCTAATGGGCATCAAAGAATGCATGAAGGTAGACCCAGATGCATGCCGAATAAGGAGACAATAAGCACAGGTACCGGAAAGATATCTGAGAATACGTTTAACCACTGACCAATGGTTCTCAGTAGGAGCATGCATGAGCTGACATACGCGGTTAACAGCGAATATGATATCCAGCCTGGATAAGGTAGCATATTGCAGGGCTCCAACTGTTTGTCTATATTTGACCGGATTAGAAAACAAGGAGCTGTCGTCTAAGGATAACGGAACATATTTGCTCATCGGGGAAGGAGCCGGTTTAGCTGTGGATAGACCAAAGTCTTTAAGGGCAAATTCGGCACTAAGTTTGGCAACAATCTTGTTAATGGCATCCGATTTGTTCCCAATCACAATTATATCATCCACATAAACTAGAAAATAGATAAGTGTACAGCGATAGTTGTATATAAAAAGAGAAGGATCTGTTTTAGAGCCCATGAATCCCAGCCGTTGTAAGGCAGTCGAGAGACGAGTAAACCAAGCCCGGGGAGCTTGTTTTAAGCCATAAAGAGACTTGTGAAGCTTACAAACATGAGTAGCTCTTGTCTTATCAATGAATCCTTGTGGTTGCCGAATGTATTGTTTCTTCAAGGTTTCCATGAAGGAACGCATTTTGAAAGTCAGTTGTCGAACGGACCACTTGTGGGTAACAACTAAGGATAACACAACACGGATAGTAGCGGATTTTATTACCAAACTTAAAGTTTCATGAAAATCAACACCAGGTTGCTAATTGAATCCTTTAGCGACGAGTCTAGCTTTATATCGAGAAGGAGCCCCGTGTTTGTCTCGCTTTATCCTGTAAACCCACTTGCAATCAATAATGTTAGTACCGAAAACAGGTGAAACAAGAGACCACGTTCCATTCTTAACAAGAGCCGAGTACTCTTCAGCCATGGCGTGACGCCATTCAGCGTATTTGTTGGTAGCGGTAAAGGTGGTGGGTTCAGTGTCAGGTGGTGAGCTGATGGTGTGAAAGGCAGATGGATTGAATCAAACACGTTGTTTCGGATTGGGCCGAATATTAGATGGACGGGTACGAGAAGGTGGTGGAATTGAATTAGAGTTCGGTGTTGGCAGCGGCTTTTGTAAAGGTATATGGTGGGTGGGCATAGGCTGTTGGAGAAGGTAGAGGAAGCCGAGTGATCGAAAGATTTTTTATAGTCGTAGGTGTGGTCGGTGGGCTAGAGTTGGCTGGTTGGTTGGCATCCATAGAGGTGGTCCGCGGGCTGGAGTTGGCTGGTTGTTCGGCAACCGTATGGGTGATAGATAGGTTGGATTGTGATGTTGGCTCTGTTGTTGGGTATGGTGGAGATGGGACAAAGGCGGTATATGGGCCAACGGGGTAGAGTCGATAACCGTATGTTTAGGTGATGGTTGTGGTTGAAAAGGAAAGTAGTTTTCATTGAACCGCACATGGTGAGGGATAAAGAGACGATCGGTTGTAGGATCTAAACAGCGATACCCATGATGAACAGTGCTATAACCGATAAAAACACATGACATTGACCGAAATCCATTTTGTGGGGACCATACGGTCGAAGATACGGGAAACATTGACACCCAAAAACCCGTAAAAAAGAATAATCTGGTGGTCGGTTGTGGACCATTTCAAATGGTGACGTGCTAGAATTGGAACGAGACGACATGCGGTTGATGAGATAGACGGCTATGTCAAATGCAAAATGCCAAAAACGCTGTGGGACAAACGATTGAGCAAGCACGAAAAGACCGGTCTCAACCACATGATGATTTTGGCGTTCGACTATGCCATTTTGCTCACTTGTGTGGGGCAAGACCGACGATGAATGATACCGAGCGAGGTAAAAAGGTGGAAAGATTGCGAAACTCGCCACCCCAATCGGTTTGAACAATTTTAAGTTTTGTATTAAATTGTCGTTCAACCATGGAAATAAATTGTTTGAAAACTGAATACACATCAGACTTTTGTTACAAATGAAAAATCCACATGTATTTTGAATGATGATCAACACATAACATAAAATTACGATTACCATCAGACGATAAAATGGGTGCGGGACCCCAAACATCACAATAAATCAAATCCAAAATATGATTAATATGAAACGAAGAATTATGCAAAGAAAGTTTTGTAGATTTTCCTAATTGACAAGAAGTGCAAACATTATTAGAAGTTCTATCAGAAACCAAAAGCAAATATTTGAATAACATAGTTCTTAAAAGCTCATGATATGGATGTCCCAAGCATTGATGCTATCCAGTTGAAGAAGCACGTGTGGCCAAAAGGGCTGACTTGCGAATAGACTGAAGTTGTGGAAGGACAGGAGAATAGAGGCCATCTTTACTTGGACCTGCGAGTAGTGTGGCGCGTGTAGATATATCCTTCACACAAAAGAAAAAAGGGTGAAATTCAAAAAAGACAGAATTTTTGACCCGATAACAAGTTATGTTTAATTTGTGGAACATGAAGAAATTAGTTAATGAAAGAGTTTTGTGAGGTGAGAAAACATGAGTGGAACCGATGTGAAGAATAGGTAAACCTATACCGTTGCCAACATGAAAAGCATCATCACCATGATATGCTTCTGATGTACCTGAGCTTGCAACATCCAGTGTGACATGGTTATTGGCGCCAGTGTCTGGGAGCCAAGTTGTGGATGTAATAGACCGACGGTCAGCAAAGTTGGCAGAGGGTCGTGTACAAACTGTTGATGGATCCTTGTTTAGACAAAGAGATGGGATGTGACCAATAACACATCGGTTGCATGAACCGTAAACTGTGTTTTTGTTAGAAGCCCATTCAAACTGACTTCGATTACCTCTAGTTTGTCGATCGTTGGAACTGCATCCACGGTCACGATTATTATTGTAGCCTCGCCCCCGATTGTTTTGAGGAGACCGAGAGCTATAGAAAGCTTGTGAGGGAGCCGATGGTGTGAGGTGATACCCGAGTTGTGAGGCTAATAATTGGACAGCAAGGAGATGAGCCTGGTTAGCTGTTGTGTGTCCCTCGGAACCAGCAGTAGGGGCGATAAGACGGGTGTCGGTTGCAGCCATGAACGCTTGGATGATGGTGGTGTGGGCTGATTTTTGTGAATCATAAAATCAAGGTCAACAAGTAAACCTAGTAGTTCATTAAAAGTGATGGGTTTTCATAGCCTAGAAGGTTTGACTTCAGTCCATTGCATTCTTCGCGAAGACCAGAGATAGCTAACATGACCAAATCTTTCTCTTTGATTGGTTCACCGATGTTGAAAAGGGCTTTGGCATATTCTTGAGCCCTAGATAGATAGGCTGTAGGTGTTTCATCGCCTTACATCTCAATCCTTAGGAGGTTGTTGTTTTAAGGTAAACTCACGAGACAAAGTATGTGGTGCGTAAGCACGTTCAAGGGAGAGCCAGAGATACCTAGACGTGTCCCCCTGAGCCTGACGAAATGATGCTTAAGATACTATAGAGATAAGCAACATACAGACATGGGCATAATTGGCAACCCACGTAGCATGATTAGGGTTATTACGAGCCACGGTCGGATTGCATCTTTGTCTGAGCCGGAACCCTTGATTGTGATCGTAGGGGAGGGGCATGGAATAGTTCCATCAATGTAGCCAAACATGTTGTTTGTAACAAGAAACGGATGAATCATTGTTGTCAAGTACATATAGTTAGTAGGGGATAGGGTAAAAGCAAACTTGTGGGAATTGTGGGATGTTTTCTCTTGGGTAGTAAAGGTAGCAAGAAGAGCCATCGATTGATGATGATGATGATGATGGATGATTCGAGGGGAAAAAAGGCCGATTGTATGGCGACTGTTTTAGGGTTTACAAACCTGGCTTTGATACCAAGTTAAACGTATGTAACTGTAGTTTTGTATTATTGAATAATAATATTCTGTACAAGAGTGTTTATATACTAGACTATATTACAATTAGATCCCTCAGTTTTGTATTATTGAATAATAATATTCTGTACAAGAGTGTTTATATACTAGACTATATTACAATTAGATCCCTCTAATATAATTTTTATAATATCTAATCTAATGTGTCTAATAAAAAGTGTCTCGGATTGACCCGACCCGACCCGACCTAATTCGCTTCAACCTGCACCAAAACTTAAATGTTTTGACCCAAACTTAAATGTTTTGACCAATTATTTAATCCACAATACCTGTGCATATTGTAACCTCTAATAGTACAACATTTATAACAAATCTATTTATAGTACCTTGAGAAGCTCCATCTCTTCTTTAGTAGGACAAAACTCGATAAGATTCTTTATATGATCGCCATCTAAGACTGATTCATCCATAGCTAAAGCTGCAGCCTGTAGATGCCAAATAAACTTGATTTTATTCAACCCATTGGCATGCAATTAAGAGATCCAGTGTGTAAAGGATGGATCAGGATGCACAGAAAGTAAGACTAATTATGAAAAAGTATTATGAAGAACACCAGAGAGAGTTAAAAGATATTATGAACCTGGACGCTCGTGAGCTGCTCGAGATCAGCCCGATATAAACTAGAATCGAGCCGAGCTTAAAGTCTTAAACGAGCTCGAGTGGAGCTTAAACGAGCTAAAGCCTTAAAATAAGCCTGTATAATAAACGAGCCCGAGCTCAACTTCATTTATCAAGCTCGACTTATCAAGCTCGAGCATGCTCGCGAGCCTGTTATTTATAAACTTTTATTTTAATAAATTAAATAAGTATTTATATGATAATTATTATATATGAGATAAAACCAACTAAATGATATGTTATGTTATATATAAAACTTATAAATATATATAAAAATAGTTGTCTTCTCTTCAAATCTTGCACAAAAATAAGTATCATGTCCATTATGTAGAAAAGAAATCTATTTATTCATGTCACTGAGGGGGAAAAAAAGCATCAAAATCCAAAACTATGAAGCCAAATATATTTTGTTAACAATACATTAAGTCAACACTTACCATCATGTCAGGAAGCGGCATCTTAATCTTCTTGAGCATGATTTCCATGTTATTGGCCCTCCTCAAATCAACCTAATAAAAAAATTGCAATATCAAAAGTCAAAACACAAAGGTCATATGTAAAAGCGATCCATAACTAATGTAATCTTATCTCAAAGAGTTTACATTATAAAAGTTATCTATACTCTAAAGGTTATTACTGGTGGATAAACATCCGAATCAATTATGCCAATCACATTAGGATATTCTACTACTTCAGCAAAGAAGGTCATCTACGAAAAATAGTGAGTAATTTCATAGGGTAATATATATTTTTCAAAGGGTATCTGGCCTAGTGGTATCATTGCATCAAGGTGCGTTGAAAAGATGCTTCTCTCCGTGTGGTTGAGTGTTCAAGTCCCATGATAGATAAGATATAGATTTTAGAAGTAGAACTATAGGGTATGTGACTGCGTGAATTAACTGTTAAGAAAAACACAAAATATTTGATTAATCTAAATTGCATTACCAAGCGGAGTTTCTTAAGCTTTGAACCAGTAGATTGGAGCTGCCCTCCTTCAGAAGTATCTTTCATTGGGTCTCTATTGAGGAATAATGTCTCAAGTTCTGACGCATCAAAATCACTGCAATTACCAAAATTAAAGAAAAATAGTCAAAGTGAACATTTGACCCTTTTCTTGTTGCTGAACGACCAACAAAGCCTGACCACTTGGTACACCTATTGCCCACCCACTCCCACGATTGCAGGAAGCACTGGTGACCCCGCCGCCACCAGTTAACGATATTTTTGTCACAAACGAGACTCGAACCGGCAAGCTCCCCTAGTGAAACTGTGAAAGTCACTGGGGTACCACTATAGCAACTTTTTTAATTCTAAGAAAAACCTTCAAAATTAATTATTTCTTAAAAAGCCACCTACCACCCATGAAACGCCAACGGGTTTTGTAAAATATTTTTTTACAAAAGTTTAATTTAATGGAACATACAGATTAAGCTAATGGTACAACTACCTAAGCAAGATTCAAAAAAAAAACTCTTAGGCACACCCGCAAAACGTTGACCGGTTTAAAAAGTTCAAAATTTTATTTTGATGGCACATACAATTAAACGCCTTTTCGCTAAGAGAATCTGTGAGGACATCTGCGTTTTGCTGGTGGTTAATGACTTCTAAATTTTTTATTTGAAATTTTTTTATTTCTTGAAATTGAAAAAAAAAAAGAAAATATTTTTTTTTAAATCCACTTGGTTTTTTTCCTAAAGAATCCATGTGTCATGTTCCTAGGTTGTCCACTGGCCGGTTGCTACGATAATCTTGTGTACACATGGCAAGCAAAAAGTACATGTTTAATTTTGTAAAACAAAAGTCAATGTTTATTTGGTCAAATTTGGCCGTACATTAAATACTTAGCAGCAAAAATAAATAAATAAAAATAAAAATATGATAACGGTCTAAACATTTTGTATAAAACTTCTGCAAAGTAAGGTCCAAATGCATTTAATTTGTAATTTGAATGCCCTTTTAAAGCTGACCACATGCTTGATGGTAATCCAATTTCTCAGAAGGAATAAGAAACATTGTTTAGTTATGGAGATGAAAACCAAATAAAGGTTGCAGAAAGTGGAATACCTTTGGGACTCTCCAGGTCTTTGCAAATCATACCATAAGCTTCCTTGGATGGCACGGTCGGGAACCTTGCTCCAATGAAGTATTATGAAGAAAACCAAAGAGTGTCAAATAATAATGATAACTTTGCGGGGTTGTAGGAAAGGGATGATTAAAATAAGTAAAATGATTATGAATGCAGAAAAAGAATATTTGTTCATGTCACAAATTGAGGAAAAAATAAGCATCAAAATCTGAAAAGTCAGATATAATACGATAAAGAAACACCCAAATTAATTATTCTATTCGCATGAGGATATATATTTTATATGTTAAAAAGAAAAAGTAATTTCGGAAAAACATAGTTAATTAACTATATTGCTTACCATTGGGACCTTTTCAGGTTCGAGACCTTGTCCTTTAGAAGTAACTTTCTTTGAAGGCAATGGTGGAGGTGAAGGCGGTTGTCCACTCAATAGCGGAGGTGGAGGTGGCAGATACGGAGTTGCTCTGGAGATTGGAGGTGGTGGAGGCGGAGGCGGAGGTGGAGGTGGCCTGACCCGATTCGTCTCAACCTGCATCAAAACTTACATGTTTCAAAGTGCATACAAGATCCAATGATCAAAAGAAACAATTAGTGTGTACAGATAGTGAGACTAATGGTTATGATGCTGAGAAAAGGAACCAGGGACGTTATTTCATTTTATGAATTTTGAAATAGTTGGTTAGAGGCGGCAATTTTACCCATTTATTTATATATGAGTCAATTATGGTTATCTTTAATAAGTCAGGCTATAGCTTTTGTAACCTTTTCAGCACATTATTTATTTATATAACAGAAAATACAAAAAAAAAAAATATGTGCACCCAACTTAACCCCAATTCAAATATCACTTGTTTTGACCTAAAGTCAATTATACCCATTGCCAGACTGCCTATCTTCCACCATTGGTCCAAGAACAACTATAGCAGCATTAATAAATATCATGTCGGAAAATCATAATAAAAAGTACATATTGAAACTTAAAATTATTTATGTTTAAAAATATACTGTGATAAAAAATATAGTGAGAGTACAAGGACAGGTGTGTTGTACTAGTGATGCTCTTAGGCTGTCCTTTGTGGTATGGCAGGCGCCATCCTGCCACCTCACTATTTATTCCGGTGCCATACCATGACACTCCAAATATTATCTTGGCGTCATCCCCCCCCCCCCGGATGCTATCACAATAAAGGTGGGGTCTAACCCACTAACAACTAATCCTTTTTTATCTCTTAAGTTAATGGGTGACTAGTTATTGCCCAACTGCCTACATGGCAGTGACGTGGCACGATAACTAGCTCTTGCTGGTTATCCCACTACACACAGCCTTAGAGATGACTTTCAAGAGAAGTGTTTTCACTACCTTAAGTCCATCTTCATACTTATTTGATGACATCTGAAATTCAAGCGCAGTCTCCAGCTTTTCTGCAACGTGTGCAATCGTCGGCCGTTCTTCACGAGATTTCTGCAAACACTGAAAGGCAATGCCTGAAAACGTTTCCAAAGAAGTTGAGTCCAGTGGTGGCATCAAATGAAAGACAATCTCATGTAACTTCTTTTGTTTGTAGGCTTTTTTCCATGCAGACACCAAAATATTTAACCGGCCATTGCTATAATTACAGCATAATCTTCCACATAAGACTTCAAATAACACAACGCCAAAAGAGTACACGTCTGATTCTTTAGACAGGGTGTATGAATTCATATATTGTGGGTCACAATACCCGGGAGTACCTACAATATTGCGGGTGATAAGAAATGTGTGTGGCTGATTAGCAGGTCCTAGTTTAGACAGTCCCATGTCAGAAACTTTAGCATTCCAATTGTCATCCAAGAGGATGTTGGAACTTTTTACATCACGGTGAATAACTCTTTGCATTGTGCCCTTGTCATCATGAAGGAAGCTAAGCCCTCTAGCAGCATCAAGGCATATTTTGATACGTTGTATCCACGTGAGATGAGTGGAATTTAAATGGCGATCAAGGCTTCCGTTAGATGCATACTCATACACAAGTATCCTCTCACCACCCTCATCACAATATCCCAGTAGAGAGATCAGATTTTTGTGCTTGTAACCAGAAAGCATCAGAATCTCCTTCCAGAACTCAGGGTCTCCTTGCCCAAGCCTAGGATCCAGACGCTTAAAAGCACCCATGCTTTTCCCCTTAGAGTGATAAACTTCTCCTAGATACACCTTCCCGAAACCACCTCTTCCGATGACTTTGCTTTCACCAAAGTTGTCAGTGGCTGATTTTATATCTTCCAGCTGGATTTTAAGATGTTGAAACTCCTTCAGGAAGGGGACCATTATTTGAGGAAATGGAGCTGCAGGTATTGGAGGTGCGGGTGGGGGAGGAGGAGGAAGATGTGGGGCTATATCACCATTTTTAGGATCCACCTTAATGTCTTTAGGTAAAAGACCATTTTGCCCATCAACCATGTTGCTAAAAATCTCTTTTGGAGCATCAGCATCCAAAAAATATACCTGATACATGTATAAGTAGGCATTCAACTTCTAGTGTTTCCAAAATAAGGGCATTACTCAATGCGGAAAAGAAGGCCTACCTCTACTCTAAAGTTCTTTGATATCTGGTCTCTTGCATCCCACATAACATCAACTTCATCATGACTCAAAATAAGTGCATTGCTTCGCACAAATGCTGTGTGAAACATTACTCTGAATATTATTTCCTCCCTAACACGTTCCAGATGTATGCATTCAAGAACCACATCTCCTTGAACACGGTGATGAACATCAATATAAACCCATTCACACTCTTCCTGCAATCACAGAGTCAAACGATTATATCATGGGTTTGTTTGGATTTGCATTTTGAAATTAATTATCTAATTATTTTGACTTGCACGCACAACCTACATTTTCAATGTTTGGATAAACATATTCAGCATCTAACCATTTAAGGGAATCAATTTCTAATAATTAGTTTTATCCCATCTGTAACTGATTATCAAAGGGTAAACTAAAACTACCTAATATCATGTCTTCTAAGTTGTAACCTAACTTCAAAGACTCCCAAAGTGAATCTCCTTTTTTTCACAGGAATGTCATTTTTGGTCAATATATGAACTAATGACTAGTTACACAAATGACCAGGATTTGTGAGACTCTCAAATAGCTGATTAACTAATCATTACAATTTCAAATAGCAAAAGCAAATTCAAACACTATCTTCTATAGCCTGTTTTATAATAGTTAACTAACTGGTTCTCATTATTTAAAGCAAAACAAAACCATGTACAGCCGCTATCCTCTACAGCACGTGTTCTATCACGGCTGACAATCTGATTCTCACAATCTATGTAAGCATAAGGTCAGTTGTAAAACAGACACAAAAACACTCCCTTAGAAAGGAAGCAATATGTCTTAACTGTTTGATATAATAACTTACTGGTTGATAGTAGAGGGCTTGGTTTATGGTTTCGGAGGATGTAAACAAAAGCTTAGAGCTCCTATTGACAGCTGTTGAAGATAGATCCTGACCATAGATTCGAATTACAGGTCTACAACCCTTTTCATCAAACAAAGGAAGAAATCTAACTACGATATGATCCAAAGTTAATGGTGCCTCTGAGGGAGGCCAGTCAGCACCTACATTTCTCCGGGATATGTACTGAAGATACCTCAGTTGAGAAGGCTGTGGATTTAAAGGTGTTAAATCATGAAGAAGCTCTCTAGGAGCTTGTTTATACACCATTTCAAGAGTCTTTTGTTCACCATTATATTGCTTTCTAAATAAAAGAAGTGCTGCAAGCATAAATGCGAGCACAGGCCACCCACCCATTTCACAGTGCATAAGAAGCACATTTTGTTTACCCCCTAAAGAAAGCCAGCTTTCACAAGATCTCAAAAAGTGATTGATCACTTCTAATGGTAACGTTGAGCACCCTTCATATTGTCGAGGGTATTCCATTACTGTCATGTCGTATTGGGATGATAACATTTGTGATATTTGGGTCCTTCGGTCACCTTCTCTAAAGTTAAAAACCATGAAAGATGAATCGGGGTGGTGGTCTTGAAGCTCAGCCACAATGCCACCCATGTATACCTTGTACTCATCTTCTTCAAGCGCTTCAGTTGAGAGGCAGCAATCGAAAACTGCAAACGAGTTTTAACAAAATTGTTAGCATTTATCTTACAATCACCAAGCGTAGCTAAATTCATGTTACCTTAACAGCAAATGCAATGTTATGGAAACAGAAAAACAAACCCTAAATATTCAAGCACTCACCATTTCCTATAAACATATTCAGTGGATAACAAATCTTGAACCTAATATACCAAAGTTTAGGTTTTCCTTGTTTCGCGTATTAATGTGGAACTTCAATTTCACTATTATCATAATGAATTCCATACCAAATTTCACCCACAATTTGTCATCAATTATCAGAATACATGAGAAGCCGAAAGCTCAAGCTACAGTTTCTTAGTATATGTAGCTAAACGGATCACCTCTTTCATATTAATTTTAAGGCGAATTGGATTTTAATAATCCCACCTCTATGTAGCTAAACGGATCACCTCTGTCACCAGTCCTTTGATTTCATTGGACCTTCGTTAAAAAAAACTTAACGTCATTAAGTTTTTCAAATTTAAAACTGATGTTTTAGGGCTTTGATCGGGATGAGGATAAGGGTCGACTTATGTAAAACTTACCTCGAAACGATGCTTTAATCCAATTTGCCAAATTCTTTTAACTATTTGAGCAACTTAATTTTCCCCAAGTTTAAAGTCAACGCTTTCACAAAAAACTTACTAACAACCGTTGATAGCACATTAGAAATCACAATAAGCTAAACATTACCGTAAACTCTCTCGGAGATCTCAAGCAGTCGATCCGGTGGCTTCCGGTAAAAGAAGCGTCTGAACAGCGCCATTTAATGGCGTTGTCTGTTACACTCCCGGCCGGATCCAATATTCTTCTGATACATGTGGTAATCAATTTCGTCGAACTCAAACTGTTGACTATATATATATATAATCTCTAGATCGATCTAGTAGTTGCTTAATTTGGCGATCTCCTTTTCCAATTAAAACTTGATAAGCATATCATGGAGAAGTGTTGAACTTGAATCCAGTCTTCAGTTGACGAATTTGATCCCCAAATTGTGTCAAGAAGTCAATGGAGTAAAGATATATTATAAAATTCAAAGTAGGTGAAGAAACACTAATCGACCCCGGGCAGATTACGGATAATCTGGGGGTTAAGTAGATGTTTCCCACGAGGGTTAAGTCCGGCAAAGATGGTTCTTCTGATGACCTGCAAAACAGACACTGTGAGCTCGTCACGGAGAAGGGGGTACCTCCTTGTGACCACCCTCCGGCGTGAGAATCATACTAGATTGCTCTTGAATATAAGTGTATATTAAGAGAATGACTAGAGCAGATATCAGATAATATATGGAGATATAAGATCATGTAAGATAAGATAAGATCAGATACCGTTCCAAGGTGTTGGAGGAGTATTTATAGCCGAATGTAGGTTTCCAAGCAGGTACAGCCGGCTGTATAGTATTCATGTTCTACCAACAGTGGGCTACGCACGTGCCATGCTGGTTTGTGGGTAAGCAGCGGCTGATAGTGACAAGGCCGGCTGTGTACTGTTCCTGTTCCACCAACTGCAGGCTACGCACGTGCCACAGTGAGGGTTGGTGAGTAGGCAGCGGCTAATAGTGACTTTAAGTACTAGAGCGTGCTCCTCGTACTGTTTGTCAGTGAGCTGTCACTGCTTTGGTCAGATCTTTTGTACTATACCTGCTACAAAAGGTCCTCCAGTAGCGTACGGACTGGCTCATTTGGGCGGGAGTTTTCCCGGCTTTGTGCGGGAGTATTCCCGGCTTTGCTCATTCCTTCTTCAGGTGACATTACTGAATTATTTGAGAGTTAGTGCCTTGTGCGTGTAGCCTTGCTGTTAGTGCGGGTAGCCTTCCCTGATGGCTTGTATCCACAGCTGCGGGAACAGGCGGGCTACTTCACCATTGGGAGGCTTTTCCTGCGGGAACAGCTGGCGTACTGCGCGTAAGGTCTTCATCTCTCTGAGCGTGGTGAGTCCTGCAGATCCAGTTGGTCTTTGCGCAGACGTCCCTTTTTGAAATTCGAAGAGTTTGGTGAAAGGATAAGAACAGTCCAAACTGTTGAAGGGACGTTAGTGTAGTCCGACGGTTTCTTCTGACAGTTTCAGGACGTGCAGGAAGTTATGGCGACGTGACAGTATATGGTCATTCCAGACGCTTTTTCAGGCGCGTGGGCGCGAGTTTTCGAGCGCGTGGCCGCGAATTTTACGGCGCGCGTCCTGTCAACAGCTGTTGCCAGCTTGCTTTTTCCACGTGTCATAGTTTCATTGCACCAGCGTTTTCCTCTCTCTTCCGCATTAAATTCATCGCATTCATTGCGATGATATATAAAGGGGAGAGGGGATGCATCTTAATCCACACTTTCACTTCTCTCTTCTTCTTCTAAACGATTTCCGGCGAATACTCTAACGTTTCCGTCGAGCATTCTCCTGAAATCGTTCTTCTTTACGTCCCAAACATGTCTTCTCATGATCCTGAGGTTACTGTCGAGGAGTCCGATGTATACCTCAAGAATCCGTCGTCCATGTCGGACAAGGATGACAAGAGTACTGCTGGCGAGTGCCAGTGTGCTCTTTCGGTCGACCTCTATCAGTACGTCGTCAGGAAGTTCATGCTCGAGCCTTTCGAGCCTGAGTTTCCTAAGCCTGATCAGACGGTGTATGATGCCCCCAAGGGCAAGATAGGGGTGTACGCTGCATTCTTCGTCTATGGGAATCTCAGGTTCCCATTGACGAAGTTTGTGTACCGTGTTTTGGAGAGACACGGTGTACATCTGACGGAGGTGCACCCGATGGCGATCGCTAAGGTTCGCCATTTTGAATGGGTGTGCCTCATTCTGGGCGTGGAGCCCCATGTCGACCGCCTGATGACCTTCTATTCCTGGAGATGCATCCAGGGGTGGTATACCTTGGTCACCCGGATCAAGGGTTTGAAGATCTGCGCTACCGAGCGCAGTCTTCGGTCTTGGAAGCGGGAGTTCTTCTATATCTCCGCTCGCGTCGTCCCCATAGCGATGACGTTTAAGAACGGGAGAGCTCTCCCCAGCCTTCACGCCTCCAACTACCAGGAGGCGGAATGGTTTGCCAAGATTTCCCGGATCCAGACTCCGATTTACCGCTTTGCGGAATCCGGGATGGTGATGCTCGGTATGAGCCGGGTGTGGAAAGAGGCGTCACAGATTCCCATCGTCCTTGAATACGGTTTGAACTCTGTCCCTTACGGTAGGCTTTATATTATCCGTTAATTTAGGGTTTTTGTTCTAACCATTTTTGTTTTTGTTTTCAGAGGGGAACGACTTGCAGTATCTCCTGCAGCCGCGGGAGAGCGGTGGTCCCGCTCGGTTGGGTACTCGTGCTCTTGACGAGAACGAGTTGCCCATCCTTGCGCAGATGGCGGATCGGTTTGTGGAGGCCTACCCGCCAGGCCATGAGATCCTGAGCGCCACGCGGCCAGGTAAGGAATTATTTAATCCTCGCCCTCTCAATGCTCAAACCTCTGCTGGAATTCCTCTAATTCTATCTTCTGATGAGGAATCCGCAGATGGTCCTTTCTTCACGCGGAAGAAGAAGGCTGCTGGCGGAAAGGGTAAGGCGAAGGTTGCCTCCACTGCCGATCAGGGGAATCGGTCTGACTCAGAGACCGAGAGTGAAGAGGCGGCGGGGAACCCAGGTGGTGGTGAGACCACTGCTCCGGAGGTTGAGACGGCTGTCACCTCCGAGCAGCCCAGGACAACGACGGTGACCGGCGTGAAGCGGCCGGCTCCATCGGGTTCGTCCCCGCCTGTTCACACCTTCAAGCTCAAAAGGACTCGTAAGTGTAAACTAAATAACTTTAACTTCATATCTTTCCGCCATTATATTTAAATATGTTGTCTTCATGCAGGTGTGGATGCAACTGCATTCCAGAGTGGAGCGGGGAGGAGCACCTCCAGACCCATGACTGTAGGTTTGGTCAACCTACCTGAGGCGATGACCCAGGCGGTTGCGCCTGCTTCAAGTGTTGGTTCAGTTGCTCACTCGGTTGAGGCAACTGTTCCAACTGTGACGTCATCTCCGCCGGCTGTCAGTGCCATATTCACTGATTCCTTCACTGAGCCGGCGGTGAGTTTTTCTGCGGGCTCTTCCGCAGCAACGACCGCGGTTGTGAGTTCACCTCTGGTGAGTTCACCTCCGTTGGTCTCTACCACGGCGGCCTCCGCCATGCCTCCTCCGGCGCCGGCGACTACGGCCGGTCCTTCAGGTACGTCCGGGGTTGGGGCGTCTAGCCAATCTCTGCCTTCTTCCCATCTGCCTGACCTCTTGGATGGATATCCGTTAGGTTCGGGTGATGGGTTTGGCGGCTACAGGCCTGTCGTCGACCCTACAGGTGCGTAGGGTTATTTTGGCCTGTTATCTTTTTTTTTTATCATCTTTTCCTAACTGCTTTTTGTTTTTTGCAGTGTCGGATTCCAATGAGGTGTATGTTCCACGATGGAACATCCGCCGAGGAACAACCCTTCGGACGGCCGTGGACTGCGTCGAGTGGGCGCGCCACGCCGCCCCAAGTGGTGCGCTGGGGGAAGCTATGTCAAGCTACCAGGAGGGTAGGCTGACAAACGAGCTCCGGATTCTCCTAGCTCGGATGCAGCCGCGCGTCGAGTTGCTTTGTCGTGAAAACGACAAGTTAAAAGCGGCTCGCATCCAAGAAGTAGCTCAGGCGCGGGCTATCCGGGAGGAGAACAGGAGACTCTCCGCCATTGCTGCGGAGAAGGAGAAGGCCTTCAAGGCCCTTGAGGTTGAAGTTCAGGCCCGTCTCGAGGCCCGTTCCAAGGCTACCCAAGCTGTTAACGAACAGCTTCGGTTGGCTAAGGAAACTGCGCGGAACGCAACCGAGAAGGCCACCAAGGCTGAAGCTGCTGCGGAGCCTCTGCGCGCCGAAAATGAGGAGCTCAAAGCCAAACTAGAGAGGCTCCAGCAGGCTCATGACGCCTTGGCCATGGACGACGCCAAGAAGCTTCAAGATATCTTGGACCAGAGGGGTATGCTTGACCATACTGAGCGTAAGCTAAAGGGCGTTGAAGAGGCTGCTGCTAAGGAAGTGTTGCTTGCCAACCTTAACAAAAGTGAAGCCGAACGCGCCCGTAACCAAGCTCAAGCTGCCCTCCAGGAGGCTCTGGTTACCAAGGAATGGCTTCTACGAGAAGCGTTGTCGCAGGTAAGCTTAGCTTCATAACGTCTTTACGCTTTTCTTTGTACTTAGAAAAGGTTTTGATACTTGTATTTTTGTTTTGTAGGTTGTGCATCGGGTCTTCACGGACACATCTTACGACGATGCCATGAGCGCAGCCCTCAACGCTTCTCATGAGGATGGGGAAAAGGCTGGCTTCCTGCTTGGTCTAGGGTTTGTTGAGCAAGGCATCCCGCCTTCCAACTTCCCTCTTTTCGATGTAGATACTGAAGCTGCTTATGACCAAGCAGTGAATCAGTATGCTGCCTTCTCGCATCCGGTGGTGGAGAAGGTGAACGAGATTGCTGCTGCCGATGATGGGCTAACCCTTCTCAAGACTTTCCTTGAACCGCCACAGCCAACTGATGGTACGGGTACAAGTGGGTTTGGAGGGATTGGTCCTGAAGCTTGAACCTGGAGATCCCTTCCCACCGTTAGAATAGGTTTATATCTTTGTATAGATTTATAATCTTGTATGCGGGTATGTGCCCGGCAATTCTTGTAATATTTGAATCTTTATGAAATATAAATGTTTGTGCGGGTAAGACCGCCACTTTCACTGTATGACTTGCTTTATAAACGTTATATGACTTGCTCATGCATATTATAGCTTAATTTGGCACTTGTTTTGCCGCATAAACAATATATGATTCGCTTGTGCATACTTTAGTTTAACTCGGCAATTTCTTAAGTACTTTGGATAAGTTAACCTTTCAACGTGGTAGATAATAGGTTAAAGTTTTGCTTCCTCTTTCGTGATTGTGCGGGTAAGACCGTCACTTTCACTTAGTAGGATGGCTAAACTTTACCTATATCTGACCTGCGTGGAGGTTTTCCTCATCTTTTCCTTAGAAATTTTCTAAGTGTTTTGAATAAGTTAATCCGTTCGACGCGCGGTTGTCAATAGGTTAGTGTTCAGTTTCCTCTATCATGATTGTGCGGGTAGGACCGTCACTTTCATTTAGTGGGATGACCAAACTTCACCTATAACTGACCTGCGTGAAGGTTTGTCGTTTTTTGTGTTTATGCGGGTTTTGCCGTCGTCCACACGCAACGACTTCCCCACTTATTTATGCGGTGAAAACCGGCATATCAGTGGTTTGAATAAGTTAAACCTTTCGACGCGCGGTTGTCAATAGGTTAATGTTCAGTTTCCTCTATCATGATTGTGCGGGTAGGACCGTCACTTTCATTTAGTGGGATGACCAAACTTCACCTATAACTGACCTGCGTGAAGGTTTGTCGTTTTTTGTGTTTATGCGGGTTTTGCCGCCGTCCACACGCAACGACTTCCCCACTTATTTATGCGGTGAAAACCGGCATATCAGTGTGGAAAGTTCATAAGTACAAATGTAAGACCATCAGCGTCAATGTGATAAGGAGAATCATTTCCATTAGAAGTGGCTCTGGGCCTTTTTTTTACAAGTTTGGAATTGATCTACATGCAACCTGTGTAATTGAACTCCATTCCATGTTCTTGGGATGGGGGTGTCATCGAGCCTTTCGAGCCGATATGCACTTGGTTCGGATTCTCGTTGTTTACGCAGTATGTAGTCTCCAACATTGAAGCTGCAGTTTTATCCGTGTTTTCCCCAACTGGGGTTCTACACGCGCTGGCCTGCTCAGCATCCTTTACGCCACGAGGTGTGCGAGTTCTCCATCTCTGACGAATGTCTCGACGATATCTCTCAGGGATATGCATTCGTCAGTGGTGTGACCTTTTGTCCCGTGGAAGTCACATGACTTGTTCTGATCAGCGTTGTGACGCTGTCGGACTATTGGAGCCTTTGGCCATGGGAGCCTCTCGGTGGCAAATATTTCGGTGATGCTTTTGGTGAGTGGCGTCCATCTAGAGTTCCGATTCAACGGCTGCATGTTGTCCCTTCCGCCTAACTGAGGGTGTTAGCCGGATGAGGTGTCAAAGTTTACCCTTGACTGCCAAATACCAAGCTTCCTCCTTTTGTTTAGTCGGGCGGTAAGGACGTTGCTTTCTCTTGTTTTTTGGGTGTAGAGGTTTGTGCTCTGAGGAAGATCTCTACCCAGTTGCTTTTCTGTTTCTGCGAAGCGTTTAGCTGCTGTCATGATGGCATCCCATGTGGATGGCATGCCGTCTTTACCCGTCAATGTGCGGATAAGCTCTGGGTATTCGGCGCCTTGGATGAAAGCTGCGCGAACAAGATCCTCGCTTATGGTGCACAGACTCAGCTTCTTTGAATTGAAGCGCGTGATGAAGTCTAGTAAAGATTCATCTTCCTCTCGGATGCAGTTGAGGATCGTCCATTGCTCTTCGGTATACTTTCGTTGTTGACTGAAGTGTTGGCTGAACTTCTGCTGGAAGTCTGCCCAATCGTAGATGTGGTGGACCGGTAGACGGTCGAACCACGCTCTAGCCGCTCCAACCAGCGTCATCTGGAACATATAACACCACGTGGGTTCCGTCCAGTTGCTGACGGTTGCCCCCGCTATGAATCTGTTCAAATGATCGTCTGGGTCGGATACACCATCATATGTGCCTATGTTGGGCATCTGTTTAGCACTATTCGGGGCGATTGCTTCCGCAATGTCCCTTGCAAACTTGGACGTTCCCGCATTTGCAACAGTTGGCCTGAAGGCTTTAGAGAAGTCCCTTGGGTTTCTACCCGCGTTTTTTGGTTTGAAAGTTTCTCCAAAATTCCTTCTCGGTTGGAAGTCCGTTTCCTTACGCTTCCCTTTCGCCCTATGGCGAGGGTTTTCGTCGCTGTCGGATTCCTCCGAATCATCGTCCCAGTACTCGCACTCATTGCTCATGTTGAGCTGTTGTCGAGTGCTTCCGAATTCGTCAGTCTGTTGGAGTGAACGCAAGCGTTCATCCAACTCAGCTTGGAACTCCTTCTGACGTGCTTCCGCCCACGCTTTAACTTGTTAAAGTGTTTGGCAGGGGAGCTTCGTCTGTTGTCTTTCCACCTGGGTATCAATGAATCCCAGGGAAGGATTGTTTACTGCACTTGCCCCGGCTTGGGCAACCGGGGTAGTGTTCGTAAAATTTACTGCACTTGTCCCGGCTTGGGTAACCGGGGAGTGTTCGTAAAATATGTGTACTCGCCGGCGTTCCTCCCAGGAGCTGGGGTTGTGGTTACCGGGGTTTCTTGGTCACTCGATGGTCTTGGCACCGGAGTAACCTTAACCATCTTTCCAGAAGTTTTGAAAAAACTGAAAAAGAACAAGTTCTAGCTTTTATTCACGGATGGCGCCAATGAAGAAACACTAATCGACCCCGGGCAGATTACGGATAATCTGGGGGTTAAGTAGATGTTTCCCACGAGGGTTAAGTCCGGCAAAGATGGTTCTTCTGATGACCTGCAAAACAGACACCGTGAGCTCGTCACGGAGAAGGGGGTACCTCCTTGTGACCACCCTCCGGCGTGAGAATCATACTAGATTGCTCTTGAATATAAGTGTATATTAAGAGAATGACTAGAGCAGATATCAGATAATATATGGAGATATAAGATCATGTAAGATAAGATAAGATCAGATACCGTTCCAAGGTGTTGGAGGAGTATTTATAGCCGAATGTAGGTTTCCAAGCAGGTACAGCCGGCTGTATAGTATTCCTGTTCTACCAACAGTGGGCTACGCACGTGCCATGCTGGTTGGTGGGTAAGCAGCGGCTGATAGTGACAAGGCCGGCTGTGTACTGTTCCTGTTCCACCAACTGCAGGCTACGCACGTGCCACAGTGAGGGTTGGTGAGTAGGCAGCGGCTAATAGTGACTTTAAGTACTAGAGCGTGCTCCTCGTACTGTTTGTCAGTGAGCTGTCGCTGCTTTGGTCAGATCTTTTGTACTATACCTTGGCAGGTATAGTACAAAAGGTCCTCCAGTAGCGTACGGACTGGCTCATTTGGGCGGGAGTTTTCCCGGCTTTGTGCGGGAGTATTCCCGGCTTTGCTCATTCCTTCTTCAGGTGACATTACTGAATTATTTGAGAGTTAGTGCCTTGTGCGTGTAGCCTTGCTGTTAGTGCGGGTAGCCTTCCCTGATGGCTTGTATCCGCAGCTGCGGGAACAGGCGGGCTACTTCACCATTGGGAGGCTTTTCCTGCGGGAACAGCTGGCGTACTGCGCGTAAGGTCTTCATCTCTCTGAGCGTGGTGAGTCCTGCAGATCCAGTTGGTCTTTGCGCAGACGTCCCTTTTTGAGGTGAGTCTTGCGGGTCCAACTGCGCAGACGTCCCTGTTCAAGGTGAGTCGTGCGGGTCCAACTGGGCTCTGCTGGGACCTACCTCTTCAGGAGGCATGGTTTGTTTGTAGGAATTTATTGTAATAGGTTAGGTAGTTAGTGGTTATGGAGGGAGGGGGAGAGATGAAATGGCCTAATGTGGAAAATCGTATTATTGGCTTGGAGCCTTTTATTAAAAAATATATAAATTTAAATCAAAGGGTATAATAAATGGTCCTTAAGGTTTCGTCATTTTTACGATTTTTGTTCAAATTTTTTTATTAACCCTCCAGACTTCCCAATTATTTCAAATCAGTCTATTTTCATTATTAACTCGGGATATATCAGTCTTTTTATCTTCTCGTTATTTTATTGTTCCAACCCTACCCCATCCCAATCTTGTCTTATCCGCCCACGGACATCACACGAACAGAACTCAATAGTGTGTCCTCTAATTCATTTAACGAAAAAAAAGGAAATGAATGGCTTTTCCTTCATTTCCTTTCTCTTTTCTTTTTTCTCTTTTCTTCTTCTACTTTGATTCCATTTACTTTCCTACAAATTTGGAAGGAAACAAACCCTCCCAATTTAGCCTTGATTTTATCTTTATTTCTTTTCTTTCTTTAAATGAAATAGAACACACTGATTCTTATTTTTTTCCCTTTTCTTAAATAAAATTTGGAAACATAACCTGACTTGCTTTTCCTCGCCTTCTTTTTCTTTCTTTCTTTAAGTGAAACTTGGGAACTCAGCGCAAATGTCTGACGTCAGCCACACATTCTACTCTCACCAGTTCAATCGTTGTTCCAGATGACTTCATGCAGCTACTGAACCTCTTCAAAAGTCTGCTTGTACTCTCGCCAGTTCAATCGTTGTTCCACACATTCTGCTTGTACAATATAAAATATGACAATATATACTTAATTTATTTATTTCAAATTTCGAATATGTGCACAAGTTCCAATCATAACAATAATAATCCAAGACAAAATAATATTTAAATATTCTTTATTTTAGTGTCTAAAGTCTCTCTATGTGTTCTTCACCATAACTTCAATCAACTGATAACCTGCATATGCGTACAAAATAAACAGAAATTTGTCAACAACACATGTTGAGTGAGATAATCACCAGTTTTTACACTAACAATAATATATAATAAACGATAAATGAGCAAACAAAATAATATGAGTATATATCAATTAACCCATGAGCAAATAGTTGTGTCAGTTGACCGTTGCCTTGCGAATTGGGCATTGGCTACTATGACTAGCATACAAATGTGAGTATCGGTTGACCATCGCCATGCGAATCGGGATTTGGCTACTAAGACGGCGTATGATCATACTATAATGTGATTATGATGGACCTCTCCGAATGATAAAGTAAACACTTAATCAAGTAACAATTAGCATTTAATTGAAATACACATAATATTTACGTTTGCGAGTTTGTGTATATATATGATATAAAAATATGAATTAGATATGCATGTGTCCCCAAAACGTTTGAAAATATTAAAATAGAAGGGGGAATGATATCTCACATTATTTCTTAGTCGAATGTGCGAGAAATAAGAATAAAAACATGATTAAAAGAACGAACCGTCCTTTAACGTGCCGACTGAGATAAACCGAACAGACCTGAAACTTAGAGATAATAAACTATGATTAAAATTGAGAACATAGCCGCTGGAATCGATCCAAACAAACAGATGTCTAGAACTTCGGTTATGAGATATTTAATGTTTAAGTGAGTTGGTACTGACCAGAATCCGAACAGCTAGTCGGAATTCGGGTTTTGGTCATTAACCTTAAAATCTCAAGAAAAAAATAAAAGTCTTCTGGACTGAAAGTCGGTTCCGACCAGAAGTGATAGAAAACGATTGGTCAAAGTTGTTGACCAATATGCCCTTAAACGGGTTGGCGTTAAATTGACCCGTCAATTCCCCTCAATCACATAAATTGATTGAGGGTTATTGACTATTGAATAACGAGGAACAACTTTACAGAAGACAACTTATTCGGATAATACTTAAATCGATGAGAAAACGGAGTCAAAGGTTGAGTATGCTTTGAAGTCAACACGAACACTAATATCCTTGAGTAAAATAGCAAAAACGAAGGTAAAATCGTCTGTTTAATGAGGGTGACGGCTAGGAGAGTAATATTTCAGTAACTTTTTAGGGTTTGGAGGTGTGGTGTGATTATATAGGTAGAGGTACAATTTGTAGAACAAGAAATTGACTCGTTTAGGTACCGAATAATATATTGATGACAAATCGGGTCTTACAATCTTTAATATATCGACCAAATGACAAGAAATGAGCCTAGACACTTTCCCACAGCAGATTAAATAACTTGTAGCTCAATTTTCGTGATTTTGGATGGTTTAGGGAAATATTTAGAATTAAATGAGAATTGAAAACGAATTTGGCTGAAATTGCGCTCCTTCGCGTGGCGCTAAGGACTCCTTTTACCAGACTTTGATATTTTAGCAGTTTTAGTCCATGAAGTTTCAAAAATGCATTTTTAAGCCATTTTAAGAGTTTCTAAGGGTTATTTGGTATAATTGAAAGTTATAAAATTATAAAATAAATTAAAAACAATTAATTACTAATAAATGCATGATTTTATTGATACGAAATATCCGAATTACATTCCCGAATCGGATAAACAAATACGAATACAACTATGAAAAATCTGAGCTGTTGCATGCCTACACTTCAAATCTATGTGCGTCGTCTTCTACATTTTAGGCTATCCGATAATCTGAGCTTTTGATTTCAGGCTCACCAAATCCTGCTATGATCTAGAAGTCGAGTGGCTAGGGTTTACAGATGAACTCTAATTTATCGAATTGAATTCAAGTTTCCTCTCATCGATTCCATCCGTTCTAGAAAAGCGTTTTGATCGAACCAGTTGAACTTTGCATCAATAGATGACCAGAACGATTCCAATGGAAAATTCAATGGAAGTACTTCAACCGCCCTACTATCTAGAATATCAGGACCTTCGATCGCATCTGTGTCTCGCGGACATTTTTTGGTCGCCGTAGCCAATGGGTACAATGGGTAGGTCGATGAAGATGCGGTAATGATGAACGGATTAATCTTTCAATATACCATATTTTAATAATAGGCGGGGCCTATATAGTTTCAGGAGCAAATACATTTTATTCTTAACATGAAAACAGTGAGAACTAATTTGTTGTTATGATTTGGTTTATTTTTATAATTGTTTGCTGTTATTTTTTTGTTTGTATTTGTTGTTTCAGATTATGAGATGCTAAAAGTATTCGTTGATTTACACTTTATTATTATTATTTGTCTTTTTAATGCTGTTATAAGTATTTGATGTTATTATTTTGTTGTTATTATTAGGTTTTTCTTTGTTATTATAAAATATTGCTTATGTAGATTAGTATCGTAGTTGATATTGTTTCATACGCTCTCATTTTTTTGTAGATTGGTATTGTTTCGTACCTTCTCATGTTAAGATTATTTTGTACACGAACCTTCCTCTCTCTCTCTCTCTCTATATATATACATACATATATATATTATTATTATATATATAATAAATAAACGAAAAAGACCGTTTTACCCCTAATATTAAAAAACTGATGGGGTTAGGGTAGCGATTTGGACAATATTGGCAATAATTGAAAAGCATGAAGGGTCTAATTAAAAAAAACTTCTTGTACCAAAGTCAGAAATGTGATCAAACCTCATGAGCAATTTTAAAACTTTATTCTAATTTAAACAGCTAAAATATATACAAATTATTGAAAAGGATATATAATTGATTAAAACAAATAAAGAAAATGATAATAGGTTAGGTGGTGGTTATATAGCGTGGAAAAAAACATGATGGTATTTGATTTAGTATATATGGTAATGGTAATTACACTACAACATATTAAACAAGTGTAATTTATAATTATTATTACGCAGGTAGAAAAGTATAATGTGATTATTATTAAACTATATAGCGTAATGAAAATATCACCGCGCTTTTATCTCTTTGCTGCGTACGCTTTGCATCAAATTTTCTATTGGTACCTGATCCAGCCTCTATATGTGTATATGAGTTATTAGAGCAGTCACAACCTATCCCATTGTCACACCCCAACCTAAGACTGAAATGCCGGGGCGTGATCCGATTGCTCATAGCTCGAATATACTATCATATATAAAATGTGACAATATCTAATTAATTATTTTATTCAAATAATACAAACATTATCCAATTATAACAAACAATTCACATATATGAATATAAGCTCAGATAATGTTTATCTTGATCATATCCTAAGGTCTTGTCTAAATGTCCAAATTTCAATCTTCAATACAAGCAACCTGCATATGCGTAGAAAATGGAGTTTTGTCAACATAAAGTTGAGTGAGAATATCACCAGTTTTGACACAACAATATAAATAAGCATAACGTGATAAGTGCAGTAAATATAATCAAACCATAAACAAGTATGTAGACCGTTGCCAAGAGAACCGGGCGTTGGTCACCAGCAGGAACACCCGCTATATGATTGATTGAATAGTAATCCCAATATACGATTGATTGAATGGTAACACAAGTAAGCAAGTAGCACGTATGCTTGATTAAATCACTCACAATAACACGTATGCATTTGTTTGAATATATATATAGTATGAAATACGGATACATACGCATATGTTCCCAAAACATTTAGAAAATTGAGAAAAATAGGGGAATGATAAACTCACCTTAGATTAATGACGAACGAATATAAATATGAATAAGCGAGCTAACGAATAAGCAAGTCGTCCACTACATGTCAAACAATATAACCAATTCAGAATTTGATATTTTTTATGTGATAACATAAGTAAAAACGAACTCGTTGCCGCTGGAATCACTCTAAACAGACGATCAGAACTCAAGTTATGTTTGTTTTAAGATTTAAGCGAGCTGGTACTGACGAGAATCCGAACAGCGAGTCGGAAGTCGGGTTTTGGTCAGTAGCCTTAAAATTACGTTATGAGAATAAAAGTCTTCTGGACCGAATGTTGAATCCGACCAGAAGTATGAGAAAACGAATAGTCAAACTTGTTGACTATTTTGCCCTTTAACGAGTTTTAAACGATTTGACCAGTCAACACCCTTCAACCACCGAAATTGATTGAAGGTTATTGACTAGGGAATGTTAATGAACAATTTCTATGTTTACAACTTACCCGAAAAGTGAAAGAATCAACCACAACGAAGAGTCAAAGGTCGGTACATAAGCTAAGTCAACCGATTAGGTGTGTATCTTCAACAATAATTTAAAAACCGAAGAAGACGGAGTATGGCAGAGAGGGTGATGTCTGGAGAGGCTCCTCTAGGATTTGTGTAAAGTGTTATGGTAGGAGATTAAGGGTTGTTTATATAGAGATTACAAACACGAACTATTTATGGGCTTTTTACTCGTTTAAGTAAGTATATGTGATTTAAATGAAAGAATCATGAAAAGATTCATAAAGATCTGATCTTGGGCAAAGGGAAACGAATTAAAAGTTGTATTTTAGTTATAATCCTTTTCTTGGACCTTAATTTACTCGATTTATGCCAAAAATAAGCGATTTGGATGTTAAAAATAAATTAGAAAACAAAATAAGCTATTTAATGAGAAAATCTAGTACAATAACTAACAAAATTTGGCTTGGACACCAAGAAAACTAAATTGGACCAGCTATAACATTTCTTGGAGTTTAAGTTTCGTTAATTTAATTGAAAATATGAAAAAAATTGGCAAAACTAGTCCCTGTAGTTCCCAAAAATGCGATTTTGAGCCGCTTTAAGCGATTTTAAAGGTTTCTTAGGGCTATTTGTCATAATTGAAAGTTATGAAATTATAAAATAAGTTAAATACCAATAAATACAAGTTTTAAATAGTTCAGCAGATCCAAATTACATTCCCGAATCAATTTAAACTTAAACGAATACAAATACGAAAAATCCGAAATGTTACACCCATAACTAAAACACATAATTTACTGAATTTATCTCTCATTTTCCAAAATTTAATTATTTTTTCTCTTTCTTATACTCACTCATTAGCTCACAAATAATATTAAAAAAATAGATTTAAGAATGAATATTGATATATCAAATATGAAATATGAGGATATGCTTGTTTTCCCTAATAAATATGGGGCGAGGTATGGAGACGTGGAGAGGGATGGAGAGAGTACTATGTAGCATTTGGTATCTAGGAATAACGGCGGAATGGAATAATTCAATACGTGGGAATGAAAAAAATGATGTTTGGTTGTTTAATAGAATGGAATCATCTATTACACATTGAATTTTATTCCATCAAAACCATTCATTATCATCCCCCTTATTTTTTCCATTACATTCCTCATTCACTCTACTTTCTCAACACCACCACCACCACCACCACCATCATATGATTTCCGACGCCGCCACCATCATATGATTGTCGTCGCCACCACCAGTGCTACCACCACAACTGTCGCGGCCACCAACGTCGCCGTAACCACCGCAACCACCGTCACTGTCGTCGCTTGACCATCACCGCCACTACCAATGTCGCTGCCAGACCGCCACCACCGTCGCCGCCACCCTACCATCGCCATCACTACCAATGCTACCATCGCTAGCCCCGCTGTCTGACCGACACCACCACCATTTTTTTTGCGGGAGCTACCACTGTCGCCATTGCATGTTTTTTTTTTGTTAAAAAATATTTTGAGATATGAGTGTTTTTATTATCTCTATTTCATTCATACAATTTTTTTGGATACCAAACAACAAAAAGTAATAATTCATTTTATTTCTCTAGGTTAACCAAACAAGATAAAGGAATGTTAATGACCCATTTTATTCCCTTTTCAGGCGTCACGGGTAGTGGTTGTGGTGGGGGTGGCAGTGGTCAACAAGTGGTAGCATTTGTAGTGATGGCGGTAGTAACGATAGTGGTAAGGTGGTTGTGGGGGCAGCGAAGGTGGTGGTGGCATAGGTGGTGATGGCGATGGCAATGGTGGAGGTGGTGGTGATGGTAGTGGTGGTTGTTGTTAGGTGGGTGGTTGGCGTTGTTAAGAAAGTAGAGTGAAAGAGAAATGAAATTAAAAAAAAGGAGGGGGGGTTGGAAGGAATGGTTTTGATAGAATGAGATTCTATGTGTAATGGATGATTCCAATTCATTGAGCAACCAAACATCATTTTTTCATTCCCAGACAAATACGCAATGAATTATTTAATTCCCCTATCATTACTGCATACCCAGCGCTACCCTATCCTCTCTCCCGTCCCTCTCCACGTCCCCGTACCTCACCCCATATTATAAATTATTTATAAGGGAAACAAGCATCTCTCTCGTAGTCTCATATTTCATATTTGATGTATTACCATTCATTCTCAAATCTAATTTTTAATATTATTTGTATATTTCATATTTGATGTATTACTATTCACTCTCAAATATATTTTTCAATATTATTTGTGAGCTAGTGAGTGTGAGTGTAAGAAAGGAAAAAAATAATAATTAAATTAAAGGAGAACAAAATATATTGTTGAATAAGGACCAATGGGGTCATTTAAAAAAAACATTCTATAAATATTTAAGATAATTAAAAGAACAAAAATTGTAATTAACTCATCCTTGCTTGGCCCATTAATAACTAACGACTACAAATCAAGAACCAAAATTGTAAATCAACTGATTATTATTAATTTTTTAGATAAGGCCATGAGGGTCACTTTATGTGTTTGCAATCATGGGCTTTACAGTTCGGTTTACTTCACGTGTTGTGGTGGCTAGCATCGAGCTTGCATTGACCTGCCCGACCCTTGACCGGATCATTTGAAGAGCAGATCCCATTCAGCTTATTTCCGCTTTTCTTTGTTAAGCCAATACCCTTTAATTTCCCATATCAGCCTCTTTTTGAGCTTTCTTTTCCTCTAGTTTACAATTCTCTTCGTGAGCTTTTCCAAATAGCCTCACAAAGTTTAAAAGAATCTGAGTAACTGCGAACCATGTGTCATCATTAGGTTATTTATTCAACACATGCAAAAATGTAATAAAAGAAATCAGACCCTTTATAGTTTATATATATGTTACCTTGTTCAAAAGGGCAACGTGCAGGGTCTTCACCAAAGTATAGGGCTAACGCATCCGCGTTTCTACCCTGTAATTAATACAAAAGATATTAAAAATATCCGAAAGTGAATTTTGTGAAAAGGAAACAAATTGAAGAAGATGATGTCATTACGAAAGGGTTCCTGATTCTTACCACCATCGAATACAAATTTGTCACAGATGTCACTTCTGAGTCAGCAAAGCCGACGAATTCGTTTAATGTCTAACAATTCAAGTAAAAGAATTAATTGGCGGAATGCATAGTTAAAAATGTAGCTTTGACAAATTTATAGTCTTAAAAAATGTAACAAAAAGGTAATTATTTGGCGAGATATTTACTTACATAATGGAAAACTTGAGATACAGGGCCATCATTTGCAGAGGCAACTAGTTCTTGTTTTACCTTTTCCAGTCCCTTAATGATTGATTGCATTTCTTCTGCTAAATACTTCAATTGTATCTGCAATTCAAGCCTTTTTGTTCATTTTTCCCTTTACCAACAATAAACGATGATTAAAATTCGACAAAATATGTGAATGTGAACCTTAGTTGCAGACTCGAGACTAACAAGATCCGCATGAAAATCTAAAAGATCCGGTGACTTAGAGGCAAGAAACTGTCAAAATGGTGATATAGTTGATAAATTTCTCAAAAATGAAATTAAGATGTAAAATAGCAATACTTATTCATAAGAGACTTTTACCTTGCACAGATAATGCATTAGAGTCATCTTGCTGTTTGAAGCCCGTGTATCAGCTAGTTTCAAAAGACTGTCCAACTTGAAACCAACTGCAGACCCTGCAAAATTTGTATAGAACCAAACAAGAAATATTAATAAAACGCATTCTTTTTGTACGAATATAGTGCTAAATATAAGAATTAAGTCAAGTGGGAAGTTCGGTAGGGAGTGTGTGGAAGGAAGGTAGAGCAAGTGTTGCTACCGTTGGTGTAGGTGTTTCTTATGCTGAAGTTTGCTACCGAAAGAGAATAAAACAAAATTTACGTTCGGACGGTTTTCGTTACGTTTGTTAAGGACCGAAACTAAAACAAACCAAAAAGGAACAATACGGTGCCGCAAAGTTGCCCAATCGGGACTTTGCGGCACCAAACTTTTTGTTTGTATTATATAATAATTAGTGATAATTGTGTAGATTAATAATTAAAGTCGTAATCATTGGTGATCGAATTTTGTTTCAATTCTTTAATCTATTGTGTTTGGTGTAAGAAATATTGATTCGATTCCCTAATTCACTTTCAACACATAATTAATTATTTGAATTTGTAAGATCACGTGTAGTATTCCATATTATGTTCTTACCTCTGGCAGTTCCTTGATTTAATGTGTTCCCTAAATACAAAATTTGCTTCATGATTTCCTTCAGTTTAACCGAGTTTCGAACCTAATATAAGAATAAGAAAGAGGATTATATGAGATAAATAAAACTGAATATGTAAGGATTACAAACAAAGTTAACTACTATATCCAGGTACCTCATTACATGCATTGTTTACAATGTTCAAACTCTTCTTAAAATCTGAAAGCTGAAAGAAAGGTTGAAATGAGATAATTATATAAAATGAAAATAATAGTAATATCAAATGAAAGATAAACAAAAAATATAGCATTGATATGTGATTAGAACAGTACTCAATCTATACCATAAAAATTACCTCAGTGGCGAATTGAATTTTGAAAAGAAAAACACGTAGCTTTGATTCCATACGTGGCACTTTCATGAGCTCCAGGAAGAACTATGAGAAATTTTTTTCAAAAGAGCAGGTAAGAGGTGACATACAAATTAACAAAAAAATGATATAATGATTCATTATTTGGCTGCCAACCTGTTCACACTTGCCTAGCATCTCCTTGTCACCTGTATAGCTCTGAACAGATACATAAATAGATAACAAAAGCTAAAAGATTAAATAACAACAACAACAACAACAACTTTGATTACAACCCATTTACTTATCAATGATTCAAATTTGATTATGTTTGATCTCTAACAAGTCGAATGAGTAAAATATAACAAACTAGCTTTAAAGAAATATATATTTTATATATATATATATATATATAAAGATTTTTGAAAACTTTGGCCCCGAGCGGTTGCCATGGTGTCCCTACCCTTAGCTGGCCATGTCTATCATACCCGTGCATATTGCAACATCTAGTAATGCAATATACATATAGTAAAAAAATTTGTAGTACCTTAAGAAGCTCCATCTCTTCTTTAGTAGGACAGAACTTAATAAGATTCTCTATTTGATCGGCATCTAAGATTGATTCATCCATAGCTAAAGCTGCAGCCTGTAGATGCCAAATAAATCGGGTCATTGGCATGCAAGTAAGAGTGCATAAACACTGCCATTTATCTAGCACAAATAATTAATCTTGGAGGTATAGTGAAAACTTCAAAACAGCACAACATTGCAAAAAGATGTACCAAACCGTCCAATGTAAGAGTTGATCTATATGATAGTTGGAACAAAATTTTGATCTTCTGGGTCACTCTAACTCGTAAACATATCAGATCAAATCTAGATCAAGTCGACCCGACCCCAACCCATGTGCTTGTCTACATGCTATAAACGCTTAACAAATGTTTAGCTGTTTAGGCTTTTATGGACAACAACGTGAGGGTATATGTAATGTCCAGAAAACATGGTAATGAAAGACCTTTTTAATAATGTCATGTGAAACAACAAGAGTAACAAATTGATACTAATTCTTTTAATTGGCATCGATCGCCATGTTGGCATGTAACTAGGACAATTGTGTTTTCTTAAAATCTTCTTGCACAAAAATAAAAGGTAACAAGTCCATGATATCATATATACATGTAGAAAAGAATTCTATTTATTCACATCACACTAACTGACGAAGCAGTATAAGCATTAAAATCCAGAAACGAAGCCGAATATATTAAGGCGTTATGTTAATATGATAAGTCGGCACTTACCATCATGTCGGGAAGGGGCATCTTAAGCTTCGTGATCATGAGTTCCGTGTGATTGGCCCTCCTCAAACCAATCTGGTAGAGAAAAATAAGACGCAATAGCAAAATGGGAAGATCAATATTTAAAAGCCACCCGTAGCCGTAACTCCAATTCTCAAATGTTTACAAAAAGAAAATTATCCTTTTTTCTTTTTTCCTTTTAATCACGAAAGTATTGTAACAAAAAAACACCTCTATATTCTTAAGGTGATTACTGGTAGGTATATACACATCCGAATCAATTATACTATTCACATTTGAAGGGGTATGCACCCGCCCCAACATCGAGCGGGGCGGGTCAACCCATAAAATACGGATAAGAAGCCTATGCTTGCACAAAGCCGAAACCTATGCGCAAGCGCACGAAACACCTGTGCGTGGCGCATATCGCATATGCACACAGCGCGCACACTCAGTGTGAGAATAAGAGAAGACCCCGCGCATCCCCAGGATAGGCGCATAAATGAGACAATAATCTAATCCAAATCAGGATAAGGACAACCGTGATTGTGCTCATCAGACAACCTTCCAGAAGGTATCTTTTAAGGAATAAAGAATGTGCTGAGGTTGACAGCTGCCAATGAAAGGTGGACAACTCAGCAAAGCCCATGTGCTACCACGTGATGGCACATGGGTCAGGTGAAATACCTTGGTCAGAGAATAATCAATGAAAGAGCACCAGGTGTCCTAAATACACGTGGCGCGAAGCAATAGGGGGAGGCTAAAAAGGCCCTAATTGGGTCTGAGCCAAATCATTGGAAACCCTAGCACTATAAATACCAGCCAGACAAGAAAATATATTCCAAGTCCTTTACTCATTTTTACATCCTTATTATATTCTCCTACAATATCTGATTCTCACACCGGAGGGTTACCCCAAAGAGGACCCCTCTGTCCCTTTCTGAGGGGTAAGCTCACGGTGCTGTTCGTTTTGTAGGTGGAAGAACTCGTATATCGGAAAACCATCGGTGATATAGCACACTCGTACTCGAGGAACGTTGATCGTATACAAGTAAGTCGATACATGCTTCTTCATTGGCGCCATCACCTGTTACAACGGCAACAAAACCACTATTTCATCAATTTTCTCTCTGAAAATCTTCACCATGGTTTCCGGTATTCGAAACAACGATCAAGTTCTGGAGGATAATGAGCTTGAGGATGTTAATGAGGGACATCAGGTTCTGAGGGCGCCGCGTGACACTGCGCGCACCACCAGTAACCATCCCTTCAACACAACACCTCATAGTCAAACTGAAACTCCCCCATGCGATCTCACGTTCCAAAATCTGACTGGTACAAAACAAAAAGGACCAATGGGCCCGGAAGTTGAAACCAATGACCCTAAAGAATGGCTCATAAACGAACAACGGCGTTTAATGGACAAATACAATGAGTTGGTAAAACACAAAAATTTAGCCGATTTAACACAAAGGCTCGCATTTGATAAACAAACCATTCAGGGAACAACAAAAAAGACACGCGCGCCGGAAGACGGTCATTCTGTTCACACCGAACAAGATGATATTAGTGATGAGGAAGAGGTGCACAGCATGAAGAAGACGCGAGATACTCATGCAGGGGGTTCACAGCTTCGCGCACACATGCACATAGCACCTGGAGCCAAAGCTGATATGGATTTATACACACCATACAACCCACAAGCGAAAGGGCAAGTGGACGTAACCACACCATATAGGCCAGCCATCTTGGTAAAACATTCAAAATTCGCTGAGCGCATTGCGAAGGCTCCCATTCAACACAAAACCAAGATGCCAAGTGGTTTAGGCAAGTACGATGGTACAACAGATCCAGATGATTTCTTACAAGGTTTTTATAACACTGGAAACTTAGAAAGCTGGACGATGCCAACATGGTGTCACATGTTTGCTCGCTGCCTCACGGGTGCAGCGCGTGTCTGGTTCGAAAGCTTGCCAACAGGATAAATCGATGGGTTCGAAGAGCTATTGGAAAAGTTCCAGGCTCACTTTGTACAGCAGCGCAGACACACGCGCGACCCCGATGACATCATGCACTGCGTACGCAGGAATGATGAAACCATTGAAGACTACATAACTCGTTTCAATCAGGAATCTCTTACAATTGGAGGCATCACTGAACAACTCTTGCGCGTGGCCTTTATACAAGGTGCGCGCAGTGATCAACTCCGCAGAGCTCTCGTGAGCAGAGAAGGCATGCCAACCACTTGGGCTAAGCTTATGGAAGCATCGCGAGTCTTCACGCGAAATGAAAAACAAATTGCCCAAGACAGAGCAAGAGAGAAAGGGCATCAAACAGAAGCACCACGCAACAATGAAAGGAGGGGCAAACAAAACTCCGTATGGTCCAGGTTGCAACAAACTAATTATTCTCCCGCAGAAAAGCAAGCGCAACAAAGTTCACCCCAACCCCAAAAAGACATTCTTAATCGCGGAGAAGGTGACAAGAAGGAAGGCGGCAGGGAGCCTAACAGACCTCTACCAAGAATATGGACTCCCCTCACCAAAACGCCTTCGCAAGTGTTAAGCACAGAGAATGTCCAGTTTAAAAATCCCAGGCCATTACTCCATAAGGGACCACCGAACAGTGGCAAATATTGTGAGTTTCACAAATCCACAAGGCACAACACCGATGCATGCCATCATTTGAAGGATGCGATCGAAAAAGATGTGAAATCAGGCAAGTTGGCTCACCTGGTAAAAAATCCAAGACCAGAGAACGAACAACCAGACGGAGCCTCGGCCAGTAAAAAATTCAAAAGAATCTGTGTAGCTGAAGGAAGAAGGCAAGGGCAAGGATGGAGGAAGAGAAGCGCGCAAATCCAAGGGGATTGGCGCGAGCAACAAGTAATCTTTCCAAGAATCAGAGGAGGCCCGTCTATCAGCAGTCCTCTAGTCATCACTGCACACATCGCTCATTATGAGGTGTCAAGAGTCCTGGTGGACACCGGTAGTGAGTCAGACATCATGTATGAGCAATGTTTCAGGAAGTTGGATCCAGCAGACCAAGCAAGGCTCGAAGTTGTGAGTGCACCAATCTCGGGTGTCTCAAACGAAATTATTCACCCCCTAGGTCAGATACAATTCGAACTAACTATGGGGGATGAGAAGCACAAGCGAGCTGAAATTGTCAACTTCTTGGTCTTGCCCACCACTTCATGCCATAGTATGATCTTGGGTAGAGGAACGATTGCCCAATTCAACGCCATACCGTCACCAGCGCATGGCGCGTTGGGGTTCCCAACACCAACAGGAGTAACATTTGTGTACCGAGATCATTTATGCGCAGTAACAAGCATACCCCGAGAAGGGAGAATGAAGCTTCCAGTGGCAAACAAAGCGCCAGAGGAATGGATTCTCAACCCAAAATTCTCAGAACAAACAATCACAATCGGAGCTACGATATTAGATGACACAAGAGTGAGAATGAAAAGATTGCTCACAACGTATATGTCAGTCTTCGCGTGGCAACATTCTGATATGACTGGGGTTCCGCGAGACCTGGCGCAGCACTCTCTCAACACATTCAAGTCTGTAGAGCCAATTGCTCAAAAGAAAAGAGTCATGGGAGATGAGAAGGCAAAGGCCATGAATGAGCAAGTAGAAGATCTACTGCTCGCGAATATCATTCGCCCAATACGATACCAAACATGGGTAGCCAATCCTGTGATGGTAAAGAAGAGCAATGGGTCATGGAGAATGTGCATTGATTTCAAGGACCTCAACAAAGCGTGTCCAAAAGATTGTTACCCCCTCCCAAACATTGACATGAAGGTGGACTCTGTGGCGCCATTTAAGCTCAAATGTTTCCTGGATGCCTATAAGGGCTATCACCAAATTCAAATGGCACCACAGGATGAAGACAAGACTGCTTTCAGAACTGACAAGGGTGTTTTCTGTTACACAAAAATGCCCTTTGGTTTGAAGAATGCAGGAGCCACTTACCAAAGACTCATGGATGCAGTTTTCAACGAGCAGATTGGAAAAAACTTAGAAGTCTACGTGGATGATTTGGTGATTAAAAGCAGAGAGGAAAAACAAATGCTCAAAGACATCGAAGAAACCCTTCGGCGCCTAAAGGAAGTAAACATGAAGCTCAACCCGAGCAAATGCACATTCGGCGTGGAAGAAGGGAAATTTCTCGGTGTAATGGTCACCAAGGATGGTTTCAAGGTGAACCCAGAGAAGGTGGAGGCTATCCTCGGCATGCCCTCACCATCCACCATGAAGGAAGTTCAAAGGTTGAATGGTAGATTGGTATCAATTAACAGGTTCCTAGCAAACCATGCAAGCAAATTTACCCCATTCATTAACACATTGAGAAATTGCTTAAAGAAAAGCCAATTCAAGTGGACGCCTGAGGCCGAGCAAGCTTTCAGTGAGATAAAAGAATGTCTGATAAATCTGCCTGCGCTCACAGCTCCACTACCTGGTGAAACTTTAACGTTGTACCTGTCAGCAGGAGAGCGCGCCATTGGCGCAGTATTATTGGTGGATCGCAAGGGAATCCAAACACCAATTTATTATGTAAGTCGGGTGTTGACAGATCCTGAGACGCGCTACACCATCATAGAAAAGTTAGTTTTATCACTAACGCATGCGTCGCGCAAGCTTCACAGATATTTCAATGGTCATCCTATTGAAGTCCTGACTGATTACAACATCCAGCAAGTCTTGCGACGTCCCGCGCTCTCAGGAAGGCTGACAAAATGGGCGCTGGAATTAGGGGAGCACATGATCACCTATAAGCCTCGTCCAGCAATCAAGGGACAAGTCTTAGCTGATTTCATCGCAGAAATCCCTGAAGGAAAAGTCGAAGAGGCTCAGCGCGAAGTAGACCCTCCGCAAGCCAATAATGAAGAAAACGTTTGGAGATTATTCACTGATGGAGCTTCAAACAACGAAGGGTCCGGCGCAGGCCTCAAACTGATGGATCCAGAAAATCATGAGTATACTTACGCAATCAGGTTGGATTTCAAGAGCACCAACAATGAAGCTGAGTATGAAGCCCTGCTGGCTGGTTTGCGCATCGCGCACAAGTTCGGAGTTAAAAAGCTAGAGGCTCATGTAGATTCATACCTGGTAGCAGCACAAGTCAATGGCCTTTATGATGCCAAGGAGAACACCATGCCTCTGTATCTAGAGCAGGCGAAGAAACTCACCGAACAATTTGACTTTTTCAGAATCATACACATTCCGCGCAGTGAAAATAAGTCTGCCGACGCGCTAAGCAAGATGGCATCAACCAGCTTCGATCATTTTGGCAAAGATGTCAGGGTGGAAGTAATGAGCAACCCGTCAGTGGGAGCGAAGTCTGTTCTTGTAATTCATACAACACCTTCATCATGGATAACTCCAATAATGGAATTCTTGAAGGAGGGAAAGGTACCAGACGATCGCGCACATGCAAGTAAGATAAGACACAAGTCGCAGAACTACGAAATGCTCGATGGTACGTTATATCGACGCTCTTATCTTGGACCACTCATGAAATGCCTAGACGCTGAGGAAGCAAGCTATGTGATCAGAGAGATACACGAAGGAATCTGTGGAATACATGCTGGCCCGCGCATGGTGGTCACCAAGGCAATGAACGCAGGTTACTATTGGCCAGGCATGTACTTGGACGCGTTAAAAGAGATCCAAAAATGCAAAGCGTGTCAGGGCTATGCGCCAAATACCATGCGGCCAAAGAACAACTTGATTCCGGTGACCTCTGCATGGCCTTTCCACAAGTGGGCAATCGATATTGTGGGTCCCTTACCACAAGCGCCAGGGCGAGTAAAGTTTTTGGTAGTGGCAGTAGACTATTTCACAAAATGGGTTGAAGCCAAGCCACTGGCAAAAATCACAGCCGAGGCAATGAAGCAATTTATTTGGAGCCACATCGTATGCCGTTTTGGCCTGCCCATGAAAATCGTGAGCGACAATGGCAAACAATTCACTGACAGGAAGATATCCAGTTGGTTCAAGGAATTGCACATCAATCAGGTCTTCACTTCAGTATACCACCCTTAAGGGAATGGCCAAGTGAAACGCGCGAACCAAAGCTTGCTGAATGGGCTGAAGAAAAGGTTGGAGGGAGAGTCCCATGCATGGGTCGAGGAGTTACCCAATGTCCTGTGGGCGCACAGGACATTAAGCAAAACCAACAATAGCGAGTCCCCGTTCAGCCTAACCTATGGAACGGAGGCTATGATTCCAGCAGAGATTGGATGCCCATCCTATAGAGTGCTCATGATGAGTAAGACGGATAACGAGCAAGAAAGGAGGTTGGATCTCAATTTACTTGAGGGACGCAGAGAGGCGGCTATCATCAGTGAAGCCAAATACAAGAAAAAGCTAGAAAAATACTACAATCAGCGCGTGAAAGAATGCCACTTCAAGAAGAATGATTTTGTCCTTCGGAACAATGAAGCTAGTCGCGCAATACCCCCGGGAAAGATGTCTCCCAACTGAGAGGGACCTTATCAAGTCTCGGAAGAATTGGGAAAAGACGCATACGCTTTAAAAGATTTAAATGGAAAGAAGATCCCGCGCACATGGAACGCAGCACAACTTAGAAAATGTTTCATGTAAAAGTTGTCAAGTTCGTAATCAAGGCTTTTTAAGCCATTATGAATAATGATACGCTCTATTTTTTCTTAATATGCGTTCTGTTACCTTTTGCATACATGTTTCACACTTCCCTTTATTTATTTTAAGCAATATGACAACATTGTATTGACATCAAACTAAAAATAAAACGAAGTAAAACATACATGTGCGAGCTTCAAGCTCAGACGCGTTAACGAGTCTTAACTCTAAAACGTCAGGGCCTTAGCCCAATAATATGAGCCTTAGCTCAAATTACTCATAGCATCCATCCTACGTATTGCGCAGCTGGACTATAAAAATACCTAAGCACAACTAAGGCAAAGCACATGCCAAAGCATAGTTGTTAAGGTCTCAGGTCGGGGCCGCGCATGGGATTATAATGGATATAGGCAGAGTAACACATACTGACACGTAAAGGCTAAAAAACTCATTCATAATTCCCTATAATAAATGCACGATAACGTCGCGCAAAAGAGGAATAATGAAATGCCAAGGCACGTGTCAGCATATTCAGAATATCGCAAAATAACTTGAAATATGACAACTGTTAAGGATTAAGTAAAAATAATTTCCTTACAACCTTGTTCAAGTTTCAATGTGTAAGCATACCTTATATTCAACAAGCACACGCATGCAATATAAAGAGATGAATTGGGAACGCGCAAGATGCGAATAAGGGAAAAACAAAATTTCATTCCGAAACATAGAAGTTTACAAATTTACAAATGATCAGGTAAAAACTACAAACACAAAAAAAAAAAAAAAAAAAAAAAAAAACAAGAAGGGCTTTTCAAGTCTCTATATTAATATCAGCCTCTTCATCTTCCTCATCATTATTTCCTCCCTCAGCATCTGACGCAGCCCGCTCCTCGTCATCTCCAAACTTACCATAATCAAGCTGTTCGTAAAAGTAGGTCATCTATCAAAAAGAATAAACGTAATTTCATGGATAACTAATTTAAATTGCATTACCAAGTATACTTTCTTAGAATTTGAACCAGTAGATTGGCGCCACCCTCCAGAAGTTTCTCGCTTTGGGAATATAGCAGAGAAGAATGACTCAAGTTCTGACGCATCAAATTCACTGCAATTTTTTTGAAACAGTTATGCATATTACATTTTACACCAATAATTCTACTCTATTGCTTTGGTTTAAACATGAGCACTTATTTTTTAGAGGTAAATGCCTGTACGTACCAAATAGGCTAACCCATATAGACTAATTCAGTGCAATTAAATATCGGTTTAGCAAAATTATACATATATGTATAATACTTATTTTTTTAATTTATACATGTTATTCTTTATACATATATGTATAATTAAGATAAATGATAATGATATATGTGTGCATTATGTAAATAGAGATTAAATAAAAATATACATATGTGTATAATTACGTTTTTTTTAATAAAAGGAAAATTGGTTTTTATTGGTCCCAACTATTTCATTTTTGTCGGCGCTGGTCCCAACTTTCATTTTGGCTGGCAACGGTCCCAACTTTCACATATGTACTAACTTCGTTATGTTTTTGCTGATGTGTCCATCTGAGTGGGCAAAAAAACATTACGTGGCAGCAACCGTGGCAGCCATCTGAGTTGTCAAAGACCGCAGAATTAGAAGCCCCTACCGGACTCTGACCTCCCACCCATCACCGCCATCAAACTCAAACCCACCAACACGTCAAACCCCCAATTGGGGATTTTCATATCAACATCGCTAGCCATCCTCCAAGATCTGAACTCTTCACCACCAACGCGTCAAACCCCCCAATTTATCATATACGAATCGGGTTCCTGAATCAGAACACAGGGGTGGGTCGCCGGAAAAACGGGACAAAGCGATTGGATACGAACTGAGATGAATAACGAATATGGGGGAGACGGCTCGAGAAGATTCAAAACTCCGCAACCATGATGGTGGTGATGCACAAAGATGATGGTGGCCGGCCACCCAGCCGAAGATGGTGAACGTAACGGTGGCCGATGCGGTGTGACGGCGGCCGGAAATGGTGAACGTGACGGTGGCCGATGCGGCGTTGGGCGGTGGTGGTAGGGGTGGCGGTGGGACGGTGGTGTGGGGAGGTGGGTTTGAGTTTGATGGCGGCGATGGGTAGGAGATCATGGAGTCCAGTAGGGGCTTCTGATTCTGCGGTCTTTGACAACTCAGATGGCTGCCACTGTGGCTGCCACATAACGTTTTTTTTGACAACTCGGATGGACACATCACCAAAAACATAACGAACATAAGTCGCGGACTGGTGGAAGAAACGTATATGAAAGTTGGGACCGTTGCCAGCCAAAATGAAAGTTGGGACCAGCGCCGACAAAATTGAAATAGTTTGAACCAATAAAAACCAATTTTCCTTAATAAAACTAGGATGAAAAATATTTTTTTTCTTACTTTTTTAAAATTTTTGTTATTTTTTTGTTTTATAAATTTTTTAAATATATTTTTAGGGATTTTTTATGGTCCAAAATGGTTCTCAAAGTTTCAATTTTAAAAAATTCTCTTAAAATCCTCACCCTATTATGGAGGAGACTAGTTATATATAGTTGTTATTATTATTATTATTATTATTTTAATCACAATTACCATTTATATGCAATGATTATTATTCTTAAAATTTATCTTTTAATATTATGATTAGTTATTATCATATTGTAATTAGTTAATTGAATAAAACTATTATTATAACAATATTATTTGAATTAAATAATTTAAAAATATATTTTAGTAGGGTGTCATGAAAAGTGAATAAATTTTCTATGGTTTTGTAATAAGATGAAAAAAAATTGAATTAAATAATTTAAAAATATTTTTTAGTAGAGTGCATGAGAAGTGAATAAATTTATATGTTTTTGTAAGAAAATGAAAAAAAGAAAGGTGAAGTAACACTGATGCGGAGGACGTATTCCCCTCCACTCTTAGTGTTGCCTTTTTTTATGATCGTAATTTAATTTCTCAGGAGGAATATACAGAAACATTGTGATTAAAAGAAAACCAAATTAAGGATGCAGAAAGTGGAATACTTTTGAGGCTCTCCAGGTCTTTGCAATTCGGCCCACAAGCTTCCTTGCATGGCACGAGGAACTTTGACCCATGGCAGTGGCTTTAGATTAGATCTCTGTGGTGTCGTAGCCGTTCGAGTTGGACGCATGAATGGAGGTGCACGAGGAGGCGGTGGAGGGCCAACACTTGGTGGTCTTGGTGGTCCAGGTGGAGGAGGTGGTCTAGAGGCACGGCCTCCAACTAGAGGTGGTGGTGGTGGTGGCGGTGGCAGAGGCGGTGAACTACCACCTGGTAGTGATGGAGGTGGAGGTGTTCCGCGGCTTGGAGGTGGTGGTGGGGGTCTAGGTATCTTAGAAGGTAGAGTGGAATACCTTTGGGTCCCTTCAGGTGTTTGCAATTCTTCCGGCAAGCTTTTTTGCAAGACACGACTAGTAACCTTATTATGCGGAAAACCAAAGAATGTTAAAAAATAAAACTAAATATAAAAATAAAATAAACAATAATAATAAATAACTTTTTTAGGATGTATGGAAATGAATGATTAAAGTAGAGAGAGAGAGAATTTATAGGTGAGTTTTTTTTCTGGGGTTGGAATGGAGATGATCGAGTGAGTTAAGATTGTCAGTGATCTGAATTGGCAGTTAAAAAAAGATAATTTATAAATGGGTTGACTGGGGGCATTAATCAGCCTGAGTAGGATGATATATCAATTGTTAGCTAGAACAATTTTTTTTTCTTTTTTTTTTATATTCTTGTAAGCATATGAGTAGAATCAAATAAAGATCAAGATCCTACCCATGAGCTTCTCACTTGCAATAGATGAGTAACAAACCTTTAGCCGTTGAGGTTTGTTATGGCTTTTGAGATAATCATTTCACTACCTTATTTGGTGGTTTCTGAAATTCAAGTGCACTCTCCAGCTTTTTTATAACAAGTGCAATCGTTGGTCGTTCTTCACGATCTTCTTCCAAACACTGATATGCAATGCCCGAAAATGTTTCCAAAGAAGTTTGGTCCATTGGTTGCATCAGATCGTGAAAGACAATCTCATGTAACTTCTTTTGTCGGTAGGCTTTTTTCCACGTAGGCACTAAAATGTTACCGTTGCTATAATTGCAACATAATCTTCCACATAAGACTTCAAATAAGACAACGCCAAAAGAGTATATGTCTGATTCTTTCGTAAGGGTGTATGAATTCATATATTGTGGATCACAATATCCACGAGTACCTACAATATTGCCGGTGATAAGAAATGTATGTGGTTGATTAGCAGGTCCTATTTTAGATAGTCCCATGTCAGAAACTTTAGCATTCCAATTGTCATCCAGGAGGATGTTGGAACTTTTAATATCTCGATGAATAACTCTTTGCATTGTGCCTTTGTCATCATGAAGAAAGCTCAACCCTTTCGCAGCATCAAGGCATATCTTGATGCGTTGGCTCCACGTGAGATGAGTAGAACTTAAATGACGATCAAGGCTTCCCTTAGATGCATACTCATACACAATTATCTTCTCACCACCCTCGTCACAAAATCCCAGTAGAGAGATGAGATTTTTGTGCTTGTAACCAGAAAGCATCACGATCTCCTTCCAGAATTCAGGGTCTCCTTGCCCATGCCTAGGATCTAGGCGCTTAAAAGCACCCTTTCTTTTCCCCTTAGAGTCAGAAACTTCTCCTAGATACACCTTCCCAAATCCTCCAACTCCGATAAGTTTGTCTTCACCAAAGTTGTCAGTGGCTGATTTTATATCTTCTAGTTGGATTTTAAGATGTTTAAACTTCTCCAGGAAGGGCGCCATTATTTGTGGATCAAGTAATAGCGATCGAGAAAATTTAAATCAAGTGTTCCAATCAATTGAAAGTTTCTACAAATAGTAATGCACCCAATGTAGAATTGTAGAAGAACCAACACCGGTGGGTTTTAATATGTATTCTTTGTGTGAAAGGAATTGTAAGATTGGTTGAGCATGAAGAAGAAAGAAACACTTCAATACAGAAAATATTTGTTCAATGAAAAGCAAGTTAAACTGACTTCTTAACTTGGTCTACCTACCCAAAGGCGTTGATGGTGTTGTACGTTTCAGCATGTAGATGGAACAAGATGCCAAAAGTCAACCCTCCATGTGCGTGTTTTTGTGTGTCAGTTCAGATATCCTTGTCACATGATTTTATAAAAAGATGTTTAATGCCAACTGTTATAGCCTTAAAAAATTATGGGTGGTTATCAAGTCTCTTTTATTGACCTAAGACATTTATGTAATGGCTATTTTAACCGGTAGTAAGCAAATGTGATGGTGAAAGTTAACCTTCTATGCGTGCCAGACTAGATGCGACTATCAGTCTATCATATACAATCATCTGTTTGCATATACAATATCAAAACTTTTGTGTGGTTAATTAGGCATTATTATATGTAGACTTTGATACTTCTTACATTTGTGTGATACCGAAACCATTGGCGTTGCTTTGTTTAAATTAATGGTTGTGCGTTTGAGACAAGAGATTAACTAAAAAGGATGTCTACTTTAACAAAGCATAGCAAGAAATCCCTCGTGATGAAAGAATATGTTAATTTACCTGTTGAAGAAGTTGAGACATGATGCCCAAAGTCAACTAACTCCATGTGTGTAAACTTAGATGCTGTGATCAATTATTGAATGTAAAATAATGTTTAATTCCAGTTGTCATCTATTATTTAAAAAGTTTAGGATTATGATCATGTCTCTATGGTTGACTTTAGACGGCAAGTTTTTTTTTGAAACGTCAAATATATTGAAAAAAAAAAAAAAGAGTAATGCTTACAAGAGGTAAGTACCCTGAAAAAAGAAAAAACGGAAAACAATACTTATTTTTCATGGTCACCTTGTTTAGTTAAACTGATATAGATACTTATACACCCATCTTGTTTGCCCAGATTTCTCGATCAGATTTGAAGAACACACATAAAATGGTTACCAGCTCGGTAAACGACCTTTTATTGATAAACAAGCTCACACACTTAAATTCAATTACATGAGTCCATATTTATACTAGACTAAATCTAAACATATTCTAGTTCAACCACATTAAATATACTAATTTAATCATCTAACCATTAGATATCCTTAATTATAACCAATTAAAAATAATTTAATACAAACTTTAAATTTTAACTTAATCGTTTTCTCCGCTCCTATCTTTTCTTCACCTTTAACGTGTGAATCATAATTAATACGACACATCTTTCCTCTTGACAAGCACGATGGGCACACCGCGTAACGGAAACGACTGTCCAGCAATTCTTGTAGCTGATACATCATCTATTTAGGATTATCTATTAAAAAATCTATTTAGGACTAGAGAGTGTACCAATATCATATCCTAAAAACTGTAAAAATATGTCTTTAGTATTGGTCAATTCAATATTTTTTTGGTGGTTATTATAAGTCTTTTATATTTGTTATAAAAGTATTAATATTTGTGTTGGGTTTTATGCGAGTGTCTATCATTGGTTGGATGGATGGCTGGATTGTTTTTTAGGCTTTGAGACTTCGATCTTTGCTTGGAGCTTTGGAGTCTTGTAGCAGACTAAGTGAAGGTCCGGTCCACTAGAGCGTTATTCAGTTATAAAAGAAGTTTATTTATCTCAGATTCTCAGTTCTCGTATTCAAGATATGCCCTTTGTACAGTCTCTCTCGTTCCTCTCTAAAATCCAGATCTAATATTCATCTGTTAGGGTTAAAAATGTTAAAATGTTCTTGAGAGTTTTTACTTTGTTAGATCATTGAGATGATGATCTAAATCGTTTGTAGTTGGTTTATTGATGGTGTAATACTTTGTTGAGTGTATTCGTTCGTATATATTTGAATACTAATGTTATTACTAGGTAAGCAAACACGCCGCGAAGTCACGCGAATTCGGTTGGTGTCGGTTTAATTCGTTACAGTACCGGCACTAAACGCAAAAAAAAAAAAAAAAAAAAGAAAGAAAAAGAAAAAGAAAAAAAAGAAAGAATCTGTAAACTGCCTAAACAGTATCGGCACACGCACAACTTATGATCAAAGTGATACGAATTTGGGTGGTATCGGTTAGGTTCGTTACGATATCGACACTGAAATAAAAAACTAAAGTAGTAAACGCCAAGAAAAGTGGCAACACTCGTATACTTATGATAGAAAAAAAACAACATATTTAAAACAACGTTTATTCGGTTACTAAAGTTGGACGTTGCGTCGGTGAGTCGATGCAAATTCGGTATAGGTTATGTTTGTTACGGTACCGGAGCCAAATTAGCATAACTAAAAAATAATAGCGACAGATAAATGGTTTATGATAATAAAAAAACATCAACGTATTTAAAACAACTTTTATTTACCTCATACATTACTAAAGCCCGGGTTTGTGACAGCGATATGGTATCGGAACTAAACTCAAAAAATATATTAAAAATTATCATATTTAAAAGAAAACAAAAAAAAACAATAGAATGAACTGATCTAAACATATAAAAAACAATAAAGCGTCTGAAATCGAGCCACCTTAAAGATTTAAAAAAAAAATAAAAATAAAAATAAAAACCCTTTAAACCAAACATGCAAGGAAGGGGTCTCGAACCTGAGCAACACGGAGTGCACCCTTTTGGTTACAGGATTACAATATTAACCAACAGACCAACATATAAGAATCAGCATTTCTGCTTAACTATTTATTAAATCAGTGTTCTTAAAGTGGGAGGCAGTTTGTGACATTAAAATCTGATAATTATCTATATGTATAATTGTTATGAAATAAAGGAAAAATGTCATAAACAGTAACCAAGTTTCAAAACTATTTCAATTAGGTCACTCATGTAAATTTTCTCTAAATCAGGTCACTAAATATTCAAATGAGTCCTCGAAAAAATTTTTGAGCTGGGTGAGTCCCTGTGGTTTCAAAAATGAACCATTTGAGCCCTGTCGTTACTTAACTATGTTAGCTTCAGGGGTATATTCGGCATTTCCCTTTTATGTATATACATTGTCACTCTAAGTCCTTGAACTTTCATAATTGGTCACCTTGAGTCCCCTTCTCCTTTTAACAAAAATAAATGAACTAGACTAATTTTTTTTAACAAAAATAAATAAACCAAACCCCCTTTTCAACAAAAATTAACGAACTGAACTACTTTTTAACAAAAATAAACAAACCAAACTAAATTTTTTTTATCAACCTAAACAAACCAAATCACTTTTTTTAACAAATAGTTCATTTCGCTTAACAAAAATAAACCAATCGAGCTACTTTTTCAACAAAAATACACAAACTGAACTTATGTTTTAACAAAAATAAACTAATCAAACTACCTTTCTAACAAAAATAAATGAACCAAACTTATTTTAACAAAAATAAACAAACCAAACTTATCTTTTAACAAAAATAGACGAATAGAACTACATTTTTTTACTAAACTAAACGAACCGAACCACCTTTTTAACAAGCAGTTTAGCTCATTTCGTTTAACAAAAATAAATGAATCGAACTACATTTTAATAAAACAAAAAAAACGAATCAACTTATTCTTTAACAAAAATAAACAAACCGAATAACTTTTTTTTAACAAAAATAAACTAACCAAACTACTTTTTTGACAAAAATAAGCTAACCGAACTGCTTTTTAACAAAAATAAAATACCGAAATACTTTTTTAATAATAAATAAACAAAACGAACTACTCTTTTTACTAAACTAAACGAACTGAACAATTCTCTTTAACAAAAACAAACGTATCGAACTACTTTAAAAAAAAGCGAACCAAACTTATTTTTAACAATAAAAACGTATCGAACTACCTTTTTTAAACAAAAATAAGCTAACAGAACTTATTTTTAACAAAAATATCGTCTTATCTTGCGCTAAGGTAGAGTTAGATTCGATCACTTTTTTTAGAAGTAGTTACGTTTGTTTAGTTTAGTAAAAAAGTGGTTTGGTTCATTTATTTTTGTTAAAAAGGTAGTTCGGTTCGTTTATTTTTGTTAAAAAAAGAAGATTGGTTCGTGTATTTTGTTAAAAGTAGTTCGGTTCGTTTATTTTTGTTGAAAAAATAGTTCGGGCATTTTTTGTTTAAAAGTTTGGTTCGTTTATTTATTTAAAAAAAATAGTTCGGTTTGTTTATTTTTGTTATAAAATTTGGTTCTTTTATTTTTGTTAAAAAAATGTTCAGTTCATTTATCTTTGGTTGATTATGGTTGGTTGGTTGGTTGATTATGACTTAATTTGTTATAGTTTGGTGGTTATTCTTTAATTTGGAGGGAATTTTTAAAGAGGGACTAAAACTGAGCAATCAATTAACCACAAGGACTCATATGGATCATAAAAAAAGGGTAAACTAGTAATTCTACATTTTTAGTTAACGACAGAGACTCAAACTGTTCGTTTCTGAAACCAAATGGACTCAACCAGTTCAAAAAAAATTTCGGGGACTCATTGCGTCTCCGTCCTGAAACCACGGGGACGCAAACAGTAAATTTCTCTTTAATAAAATAAGAAATTTGAGTGACTTAATTAGATTATTTTTTAAAACGAGTAACCTAATTAAAACGCTTTTAAAACTGTATTACTATTATATAAAATTGCACCTTAAATAAAAAGACGAAGTATGGACTTATGGTTTAGGACAAAAACTACATTCACTTGGAATCAAACTGAATGAAGAGAAATTAAAACTGCAGCATCCATCGTGCTTGACAAATTTTCTAATCCAAAGGTACTATTTTGTAACGACTAGACCCTCCTACAAATTAACTTTGTTATTATGGTTCATTTGTTTTAGCTTTTTTTCATGTTGATTTATCTTGTATTCTTTATATCACGTCTTTTTTCATATAGATTTATCTTTTGAGTACCTTTGCTTTTAGTGTAATGTGTATATAATGTTTGGAATAGTATACTAGTGAAGTAGTCATTCCATATTGCCTTGCTATATACAATTTTTTTATCTTGATCTACGAACCCAAACACATAAGACTTAATAAGGTGTGGATGCCGGGATGCCGCTGAAATAGTGGCCTGGCGAGCAGTGCAGCGGCGAACACCGCCCCAGGCTTGTTGAGACCGCCTAGCGGCAAAGGAATTGTGAAAATACCACCGCCCAAATACTTCCTTACGCAATTATTCAAACATTTATTTTTTATTTTTTACTTTTATTTTTTGAAAGAACAATAAAGGAAGAAGATAGATACCAGTTGTAAAAAGGAAGATGGAGATCAAGTGAGGAAGAAGAAGACCACCGTGACTAGTTGTTGTTGAATTCATTTTCTGAATTCATCCAATAATATTGTGTCATGTAATTCTGACCGGATGCTAACTAGACACTCGTTGAAATCGCTTGAGCCTGTTGTGGTTAAGACGAACGGTGGCTTTAGCGAATTTTTTTTTCTTTCTTTACTATAACACAATAATATAACTAAAAAACTAATTTATATAATAAAAAAAACATTAAACATCCTAAAAACATTAAAAATGGTATAAATTAAAAAAAAAGATTAAGCATCCTAAAAACGTAAAAAAAAATAAAAATTTAATTAAAAATACAAATTTATTTCATATCTCCGCCGCCTCTTACTTTTCGCCTTCGTTTCTTGATTTGCTTTGATTTCCTCTAGAACAAGCATCTTTTTATTATTCGAATACATGTCGCCTTACGGGATCGAGGTTGATAACGTCCTTGGTAAGAAAGTCTAACTTCCTAAACCTTTCTTTTGAAACTTTAACCCCGACCGCCGCCTCGATAGTACTCGATATTTTGTGGAAGTCTTCAACAAATTCCAGATCAACCTCGGTATTTGTGGTTGATCTTTTTCCCCAGTCACTTCCCTTTGGACGACGTAGGACTTGTGGTTGATCTTTTTGACCAACCACGTTTTGGCCTTTAAGTCGATCCCTACATAAGCATCGGAGCAACTATATGAGACATATGCACCGGATGAAGTAGTTTTCGTACGCTTTGGCATTGAGCCGCCATCATGGTTCGGTGCAACTAACTCGACCCATTTCGAGCACGAAGTGAGTATTTATGTCACACCTCGACACAGGGCCTAGGCGTGTGACCCATAATTGGTACCTGTTTTGTAAATATATCAGAGTTGTTGGTTATTTAGCGGAATACTTTAGTTATAATAAAATATTAATTTATTTTGAAAATTTCTTGGATAATAAATCTCCGAGTATTTGATTTACAAACCTTGTTTGATCTTGTTTGCAATATTTTAATGATTAAAAAACATTGGCATCGCCATAAGCGAGCATCTAACTCCATGAGTGACTCTAATTCCTTACTATCTGTGCAAGTCTGTATCCCTGAAATGTGGGGGGGGACACGTTAGCGCTGGTGAAGCGTTGACTCTAAAATATTTAATAAATCTTTGACTGACAAGATAGTTTCTTGAACACACTCAACATAAACGCCTCTTATTTCTGGGACTTGTGCCACTTGCCATACACACACTGTGACATTCGTCATTTTTGTCTCGCATTTGTACTTGTTTTTGTATTGTAAACCCGACCCGTTTTAACTTCGGATCATTGAATATTGATAAAACAATGAATTTTTAGTTATAATCATGTTTCATATTTTGCGTTTCGTTCCAAAGTCTTTAATGGTGTTTAAAACGCTTATTTTGTGCTCAAAACGACCTAAAACGAACTACAGGAACTGATATAACGCTAAATATATATAAATTCCGTGTATACTTAATTTAATATTTTATTTGTTTTGCTCGGTTTTATGTAAGATTTGCATGCTACTAATATATTGGGCCCTTGAAAGTCTATATAAATACCCCTAAACTTAACCCTAATCATCCCCTGAGAGAGCCAGCCGACTTGGACGAAATTTGGAGCTCAAGTGAGGAGCTTTTGAAGGTTTTGAAGGCATGGAATCATTCGGTGACGTTCCAATCGATCAAGAACAAAGACCACGGGTTTTTATCACCTTTAATCTTTCGTTTTTATTATTTTTCACCATGATTTCCTTTATCATTGGTTTGCTTTATTTTACAATGCTTGGCTAGATGTTATAGACTGCCTAGGCACGTGATGAACCTTTGTTGACGTTTAATTTTGATTTGGGATATATTTTACGTTATGGTTTTATGAATTAAGTAAAAGGTTTGATTATGTTTAATTGATGCATATGTGTGCTTATGATTGCTTAATTGAGTTTTATTATTCCATAGTTGCCTTGATTATTGTTTGTCATATGATAGGTTGCTATTAAGTCATCTACTTTGTGTTTTTGACTATTTTATGATTGATTTCGAATAAGACCATAGGAATAATATTATTTAATCAGATAAACCTAAGTGTGCTGCTAACCTAAATAGCTGTAAGGTGCTAGGTTATTGATAGGTATTTGTTGATCAAACTTGCTATATTTAGTTCTTCGTAAGGAGTTCGTCTAGGTTTAGTTGGTTAATTCTATCTGTCGAATCAATTGAATATATTAGATCACCTTTGATTTCCATGCTGTAAGGTAGAATTTCGTATAAAGGAGCTAGTTCATAATTAATTATGTGACCGTAAGGAAACTTGATTTCTAAAACTGGTGTGTGTTAAAACTTATTAAAAACCCATAGGTGTCTTCTTGAGAACGGTCAGGGGTCGTGTTCGGGTTTTCTTTTAAGCGTCTATTTTACGATCCCAGTTCAATAACTAAATATTTTCCCGGTTAATTAACAACTGAAACTTAGGAGATTCTAGCATAGGTAGTTTTCATTATCATCTGATTTAAATCAACAAACTTGTGTTTCATTTAATTTACTTGGTTTTTTTAATTAGTTTTTAATAATAGCTTAAATTTAGCATTTTAATAAAACCCCCTTAAAACAAATATAAATAAATAGTCGTGTCAGTGTTAAATGAATCTAATTAGCTAGTTTACGTAATTTAAAGAGTCTCGTGGGTTCGATATCCAGACTTACTTAGCTATGTAGATTCGACCGGTTCACTTGCCGGTTAGTGGTTTTAGTTAAGTTAAGAGTCTAGCATTTATTACTTAGTGTCTAGATTAGTGTGTTTTTATATAACTACTTTTAGTACATCAAGTTTTTGGTGCCGTTGCCGGGGATTCTTAGGGATTGCGTTATTAGCTTTGATTAGACTTGCTTTATACATACGTGCTATTTATATTTTGTTTTGTTTTTAAGTCGTAGGAGTTAGGTTAATATAGTTTAGTTTAATTGTTAGTTTTGTTTAGGAGTCTTTTAGTAGGAGTCTACTTCGTTTTATTTTATTTTGAGTCGTAGGAGTCTAATTATCCGTGTCTTTTATTTCTTTTGAGTCTCGTAAATACGTATGAGATTTGTGGTGGACCCCGTTTTATGCTTATATGTCCACAATATGTGGGGTGTTTATCACATTATTATGCTAACCCTCCTGTGCAGCCGCAACAAATTTTTTTGCTGGGACCTCCATATTATTATGATGATCTGTATCAGCAGCCTCAGTATAATTAGGGTCAATATTCTAATAGCAACCCTGTTGAGAGTAGTGTGCCCGAGAAGATAAAAAAAAACATAGAGAATATGTTGGATCAATATATGGCCTCAGATACCAAACAGAAGTTAGCTGAGCATGATATTATTTTGAAAAATTAACATAGTGTTCTTATATATCTCCAACATACAGTAGAAAGCATCGCTAGGAGATTGGATGAAGAAGAGGAAGAAGAAAAGAGATTAAAGTTCTTGGACTATGTAGACGAGTCAGATGAGGAGATCATTCAAGTAACGGAGACGAAAATGGACGATGATCCTACCTCCGGTGTCACAAGTTACTATTGCTAATTACTGGAGTGATACCGTCGCCACCCCATGTGGGTATGGTGCATGGCTTCATTCCATGACAAAGGTTTACCACATAAAATTGATTCATTTTTATTATTTTACTTGGATAACTAAAAACCAAACAAAAAGTTCTATGGTACTTGTGGATAAGTGTTGGCCTTGATTTTATGGTTTGTGGGTAATTAAGAGGAGAAATAAGGTGACAATACAGGATTGGAAAGTGTATGAGTAGTATCCATAAATGCTATTTGTCCCTTATAAACAGTTCCGTCCCAACTATTCGTTACCACCACTACCACTTATCACTATTGTATTTTTTCAACAAAAACTATCATGAAATAGTTACTTATAGCGGTTCTAAACTTCCCTCACTACCACTCATTTGTTTATTGTTTTTATCGAGACACCTTACTTTGTTTATCGCCTAATAGATGTATGTGTGTGTGTATCACAAAATATGAGATTAGCAACTAACAGATGTTAGTGGCAAATTGTTAAAGTTGGTTGCAAATTGTATTAATTGCATTAATTAGTTGGTGGAAAATTGCATTAATTAGTGTGGGGACAAGCTTTGAGTACGTGCTCCATCTATATCCAATTTTTTTGCATTCTATACATATCCAAACTTTTAATATATGAGTAAATAATATTTATATATACACACACTAGGTTTTATCCCCGTATTACGGTATGGTTTTCATTTTTCATTTCTAATACTTATATATTTTTTTTGTAAGGAAGTTAAATAATATGTTTATGGTTTGATGATAAAAGGGTTTCACAAATAAATGAGATGTGATAAATGAGATGTGATAATCAAACTTATTATAATTTAACCCTTATAGGTCATCATCCTTTGACTTTAAAGCACTATCCTATTTGTTGACACCATAGTTGAACATCAATTTTCATCTGCTTTGTGTTCAAACATCATGAGCATCAGCTCCTTCTAAGCATTTTGTTGCTATAATCCTATCTTTCCCTATTTGCGATCATAAATCAAAAGATATGTCATGTCTTCCTCAGAGAAGTTTGAGATTCCTTTCCAAGACATATATCTGGCCACTAACAAATTTGCAGAAGCAAACGTGATTGGAAAGAGTGGATTTGGCAAAGTTTACCGATGCCAATCACGAGAACATGGCATGCTTGCTGTAAAACGGCTGAATCCTATGCTCGGCCAAGGAGATCATGAATTTGGGATGGAGGTTGCACTGCTTTCAAAATATAAACATGAAAACCTTGTTTCTCTTATTGGATTTTGTGCAGAAGGTGGGGAGAAGATCCTTGTTTACAAATATGAAGCAAATCAGAGTCTTGACAAGATTTTGCATAGGAAAGACATATCATGGATGCGTCGTTTGCAAATTTGCCTGGGTGCTGCGCGTGGGTTGAGATACCTTCATAATGAAATTGGAACCGACCACAGAGTCATCCATCGCGACATTAAGAGCTTAAACATTCTTTTGGATGAGAACTGGAAGGCCAAGATTTCAGATTTTGGATTGTCTAAAATTTCTCTTATTAATGCGCCCATTTCAGTCATTTACTCTGCTGCTTGTGGAACATTGGGATACATTGATCCAGAATTACTAGATGGTACTCTCACACAAAAATCTGATGTTTATTCTTTCGGGGTTGTATTGTCAGAAGTCTTGTTTGGAAAGCTGGTAGGTATTCCAGGACATCTTGATGATCATCGTTTTACTGTCGAAATGGTCCAAAAGCATTACGAAAAGAATACAATGCATATGATGATTGATCCTGATCTAAGGAATCAAATGAACGACGCTTCCTTGAGCGCGTTTTCAACCATCATCTATCAATGCTTAAAGAATCGTAGAGAAGAACGTCCTACAATGAGCTTAGTCGTGGAAGCGTTAGAAAGCTTTAGGTTATCAAGAAGTAAGCTTTTATAACTCACTTTATCTACATTTTATATATTCATTCATGATTCTTGAAGTATTGTTTTCTGGTAGGCATCAGGTGGTTTTATTCATGATGTATATATTAGTTTTAGAGACCAAACCTCCGGGGCATATGTTGAACGCCTGTGTGACGCTCTTAAAAGAGAAGGACTTTCCACTTACAAGGACAACATCACAACTTCGCATAGGAATCAGTACTCCGATCGGCCATCAAACAATCCAGGTCTTTTATCATTATTTTCTCTAAGAACTTCACTGGTAATTCTTGGAACTTGGATGAAGTTGCGGAGATTATAGAGTGTGTGAAAGAAAAAAGAAATGTTGTTATGCCGGTATTTTGTGATGTGTACCCCTCTGAGGTGAGAGAACAAAAAGGGTTTTTTGGCGTAGCCATGTCCAAATATGACACACCCGAAGATAAAAGTATGGCGAAATGCTCTCGTTGAAGCAACTAATGTACCTGGCCTTGAAGACTCGGACTTTCGGTAATTTCCTGCTCTGTCGCAAAATCATTATGAATAATAGAGCTTCATTTAGTTTCATAAGTTCAAGATTTAATATATATATACCTATTTTGAAGTATGGAATTGTATGGTTTCTCTAAAGTTTTGATTTGTAGAAGCATGAGAAGTTGAATTAGTATTGGATAAAGTCATTTTGTAGTTTACCCTGGTCGCCCTGCCTATATTGGTAGCTTTTGTTACGAGTGAGATTTAACTGTCCTGTTCTGCAGGTCTTGTGAAGATCTTGCCAAAGAAGCTTCTGCAAGAATCAAAGGTCAATTACAAGGAAAAAGATAACTGGGGTGAAGATCTTGTCACTGGACTTATCATTGAACAATCAAATGAGCAACAACTTATGAATGTTCTTCATTTATGAATTGTTACTCTAAATTGTTTTAAATAATACTAGACGTGTATATGCTGCATTTTGTTGTGTATAACAACAAATATTAATCTACCAGAAAAGAGCTTATGACTGGAAACCAATGGATGGAACTTGTTAAAGGCCTCAATTTAAAAAGGTTTCTTTCTCCTTTTTAAAAAGAAAATAAAAAACTCGGTCTTCCATGACTCCATGCGTTAAGAATTACGATAGAAGGTGACCATAGTGTTATGCCATAGTTAGCATCTATAAGTATTTCTTACAATTCATGTAAAAATATATAGTTGTAACTTGGTATTCAGATTCTGAGCAAAAAGAATAACTCATTTTTTTATTATGTCGAAGTGATAGTCATTACAAAGTGTTTGTAAATCCACGTTTTAATGTTCGGGTGAGTGTCAAGTTACTAGTATTATTTATAATAACTATTTTACCAAATTGGAATAGGAAATTGGGGTTAAAATCAAAGCCGCATTTGTTGTCACGCATGCTGATCTTTCTTCTTTGTTTGTTAAATAAATAAAATTCTCACAATCACAAACAACAAGAAAACGCCCACTAATAAGGTTCGATCGATCGTATACTATACATCAAAGACCGATTCTTTGTTGAAGAAGTTATTTATTTTATTTTTCTAATACCTAATTCAATTCACCCACTTTCAACTCCTTCTAAATTGACCCTCAATATTCTCTCCGGCAGCCACCCGATTTCACAGGTAATCAATTTCATCTTTAGGTTTAATTTTCAACTTTATCTTGTTACAATCGGTACCCAAATATTATAATTATTATACAAGTTCAGTTATGGTTAACTGTACTTCTCTATTTATTAGAAATTTTGTTTATTTCATGGGTTTTGCTTCAATAGATCAATTCACTTGATGGGTATGTGATTGCTGAGAATATGATTAAGAAAAATTGAAACTTTTATTATTCATTTTAGGTATTGAATTGATCTTTATAACTGCTTTGGTTGGTTAACTAATCTTTGATTTACTGGAGGAGTTGTTGATTTAGAAAGTTAATTTGATATTAGGTCTAACAAATCAAACCCTTTGGCTTGATCAAATAATCATTTCTGTTATTTCATCTCTTGATTTTTGGTGTTTCATAGTTTCATTCAACAAGTCAACGCCAATTTAAGAAAAAGTCAACTCTTTGTGATCATCTAACTTTTTGGTTCTTTTCAGGACCCGTATAATTTGTGCATAATCAAAGTCTGCCGAATAGAATATGTTTGGGCACAAGAAATCTCAGGCTAAACAAAACACAGTTGGCCCGCGAGTCCAAAGTCAACCTAGCCACAATCCGTTCGATTCCGATGACGGGATTGATAAAAAGTCAACCCGAAAACCATCAAAAGGAACTTCAGTGACCCCAAATTCAAACACGAGTTTGTTTGACGATAATGGGGTTAATAAAGGGACCTCGTTTGCATCAAGAAACAAATACAAGAACGACTTTGTTGATTCCGGTGGTATGGAGAATCAAAGTGTGCAAGAATTGGAGCATTATGCTGCGTATAAGGCTGAAGAGACTACAAAGGCGGTAAATAGTGCATTAAAGATTGCAGAGGATATCAGAGACAGTGCCACCAACACGATGATCACCTTGCATCAACAGGGTGAGCAGATTAACCGAACCCATATGGCTGCAGCCGACATCGAGCAGGATCTCAGTAAGGTATGTGTCATGTGGTACAGTAGATTCATCATGAAGTAGCAGATTTCCGTTTAAAAAGAAAGTTAAATGTTATTTGAGTAAATAAAAAGTCAAGGGCCATTTTATCAAAGTCATAGGTCAAAATGGTTGTTTTGGTAATTTCACTTAAACCACTTTTTGTTTATATATTAATTGGACTGTTTTTCTTTTTGTAGGGTGAGAAGCTGTTGGGAAGTCTTGGGGGCATTTTCTCAAGGACTTGGAAGCCTAAAAAGGGTCAAGCAATAAAAGGACCTACAAGCATCAGAGGTAATTAACCAAATCAATTTTTTTTAAAAGTTATTTTTATAAATCTTTGTAACTTATGCTGATTGGAATTTTACAGATGACCCTGACCGAAGAAAGGGTAACCATTTAGAGCAAAGGGAAAAACTTGGACTTACAACAACCGCAAATAAGGGACCATCATCTCATTCAAGAACTCCACCTCCCGAATCTGCAGACTCGATGCAGAAAGTTGAGGTATGCATAAACTTTAAGCATTATTCTTGTGAAGATACCAAAAAAGTGTACCTTTCATTAATCTTGGTAATGCCACCTGCATAAAAAGATAAGATTTTGTCAGTGTTAGTAACAATAATGATTCTTGTAATTCATCATAACAGTATGAAAAAGCAAAGCAGGATGATGGTCTTTCTGACCTGAGTGACATTTTGGGAGAACTTAAGGAAATGGCTGTTGACATGGGTTCTGAGATTGAGAGGTTAGTATGAATACTTGTATCTTATGTGAAAATTAAGAGGCTTCTGAAAGTTAATTTGTATTGTGCAGGCAAAACAAAGCTCTAAATCCTCTGCAGGATGATGTTGAGGAGATCAATTTCAGAGTGAAAGGTGCCAATCAACGCACTCGCCGCCTGCTCGGAAAATAGATTGAACCATCTTATGGTTATGTGGTTTCTGAAGTTATTTCAATGAAAAAAGTTTCATAAATTTCGGCCACTTAAATGGTAATTGTGCCACTGTTAAAACTTGTAAACAAGCAATATAGTTTGTAATCCTTGAAACCTGTAATCAGGGCTACTATATGAGGTCAATTACTTTTGGTTGTTTTCATTATACTATGTTTCTGTGAACATTGTTTGAGGATAAGTTGACTTTTTGACTTGATGGTCAACAAAGTTTTGACTTTATAATGTGGACTTGTTTAGTCATAATATCAAACATCTCAACACATACGACCGTTTTCGCTTTCCTTAAGAACTAAAATTTATAGGGTTTGAGAACACTCATGTGAGTTATGAGCTTTAGATGGTAAATTAGTTGCGATTAGTATTAAGCTTGATCTTGCTGTCTTGCGTAAATATTCGAGTACGAGATCAAGGTTTGTTCACTTGTTGACTCGCTTGAATGACTTGTATGGCTTTTCAAACTAGCCCACTTGACGACTTCTATATATTTTCAAGCGCATTCTTATTTATTGGTCGTTTGGTACTACTTTAAGTGAGACATGTACAGTTTAAAATCGTTATAAACATGTACAACTTGACTTGTTATTTTAGACCTCTATATACATAATCATTAAAATAGTGAAGATAAAAATGAGTCAATTTACTTGTCTGAGCTTCCACCTCTTGCTGTTATTGTTATGTATTGCATTTCACCCTTCACATAAAGCATTTTGCATATAGGTGGAGGTAGAGCTAATAACTCAATTTAATATTATTATATATTTTTTTCTTCAAGGAGAAAAATGAATATATAATTGCCAAGAATCACTCTTTCTTTAAAAAGCAAGTCTGATAAGTGACGACCAACTCCCCCCCCCCCCAAAAAAAAAAAGGTTAATGTCTAAAATCCAAAAAGTTGCATAGCGCATAGGGGTGTTTATAATTTGATTCGAATTCGAAACGTTCGAAATTCGCTTCGATTCGAATTCGATTATTAAGATTCGAACTCGTTTTTAAAAAATTCGAATTCGATTCGTATTCGAGTATAGTAATCGAATATGAATTTATGATTTATTATTCGATTCGATTCGAAATTCGAATTCAAAATAATACATATATATAATTTATATATACATATACATATATAATTTTTTGTTATAGCCAAATCCATAAACAATAAATGCCAAACCCTATAGCACATATTATTATTTTTTTATCGCATACTATTTGTATTTTAATTCTGAACTTACTATTCGCATAGTATTGTAGCAACTTTAAATTAATGTTTGTGTGCTTTACAATTATGATTTTGGTTTTTGAAAATTTTAACATAGGTGAACTTGAATCAAATAGAATTTATTCGAAATCGGTCCATATTCGATTCGAATTCGAGTTTCAAATACGAATTAAATCGAATTTCGAATATGGTATATAATACGAATACGAATTCGAATCGAATAGTTCAACTTTTATTCGAATACGAATACAAATACGAATACTAGCAAAAAAATAAATTATTCGGATTATTCGATTCGATTAACTTGAAAATTCGTTATTCGATTCGATGAACACCCCTAATAGCGCAGTAACATCCATGACAAAAACTTATTTTGGAAAAGTCAAGTTAATAAACAATTTTGATTTAAAAAAAGCACTTTTAGAGTTAAACAAGCAATATTCCCGAACATCCTCTAGGAATGCAATTACGAATGAAACTAATTTAACACATTGAAACGTTTATTATTGAAACGGAATTACAAAGAAACGATTATGAATTGCACCAATGAACTTGAAACCCTAATTTCTTATTTTATCTCCCAATCATCCAGCTACTGTACTACTAACGGTTAGTAACAGAACTTCAACCTAACTTGTCAACTTTTACCCCCTAAGGTTTAGAGAACCTTTTATTTTCAACAGCAAATGTCAACTATTAACTATAGACAGTTAAGTAGTTAACCCCGCACTTACACTACAAACATTGTAAAACAGATTAACGGATCATGAGATTGACTGACTTCTACAAGATCAGATACAAAAATTCTTACAGCACGGTTTCATCGTTCCCACGTAAATAAAATGTTAAAATCCCATTAATATTATAAAGTTAATTCTTAGGCAATACGCTATGTGTAACACCCCGACCAAAGGCGGATTATACATCGGGGCGCCACATATTGCTTCATTACTCGCGACACTATTGGTGTCAATATTTATTAATACACATTTTATCGCGCACGCGCAGCGGGAAAAATAAAGAACATAAATCAAACATAAATCAATATATTATAAATTATAACATTCAAACAACATTAACTTGTCTTGATACATTTTAATTCTAGGTCCAAAAGTAAAAACGTCCTACGTGTCCACAAGCTCCAAAACAGCTACTGCAAACCTGAACATGTGTTAAAATAAACGTCAAACACTTGCGTGTTGGTGAGAAATCAAGTTTAATAGATAATCATAGATAATCACAGTAAATCTGCGCGCAACACGTGTATGTCTAGAGTTTAACAAGGGTGTAATCAGATTGTGATCAAGCCTAAGATAGTTCATAGATCATAGTTCAATCCATGCTCCCAATTGAGCATAAAAACGAGAAAACATCTGTGCAAGTGTAAACAAAGAAAACCGTAAACGATAGGTCTCCCGTGTTCAACTAATGGTACCAACGGAACTGCGGAATAGGCCGAACAAAGCGGTTAATGATACACACATACAAATAAACAGCCAAGTAAACGTCCTCAACACATGGGATACTGCGCGACTAAAGTTCATAAACAAGTTTTAAGACTCTAAGTTTGTATGAACACATGAACATCCCAAAACATTAAAAAATAAAAAGGGATTAGGTACGAGATAACTCACATGATAAACGATGCGGTGATAGATAAAGCAAGAACCAACTTTAAACAAGCACAAGTTAACCTATAAATAAGATTATTGTTTTAACGATTGGTTTTAAGTCTTGATTATAAGTTAGCATAATTAATAAGTAAATTATTATATATACATATATACATTACCGGAAAAGCAGGGCAGAACGGAGGAAGACGGAGGCGGAGAGGGAGGCGGCAGAGAGCAAAAAGGGAGGAAGAGATAATAAGTGTAGTGTGTGAAGTGTTAAGAAAATAGTACTATATATAGGCAAACCCTAGGGGACACAAACCCTAGAAAAGATCTCCAAAAGTAAAAGATTCCAAAAGCAAAAGATATGGAAAGATATGGCAGCTGCAGGGGGCAAAGGAAAAGCTGACAGGGAACAGTAAAAAGCATGGGCGGGTCAGATAAAGGTACTGGTCAAGCATGGAAAAAGCAGATCTCAAAAGATTATGTCAGTCACTTTATCTGCCAACCAATGGGGTTGGCGCGCATGTTGCGCCGAAAGTAACTTTTCAGACATAAAGCAGATTAGGTCAACAGCTCAAAAGATAAGACAACACAAAAGCAAACGGCTAGATTAAACAGAAGAAAACTCAAAGGGTTTAGCGCGAGAAGGCTAAGGCGCGAAGGCAGACACAGAAGGTCATGAGAGCGCGAGCGCGAAGGCAGACAGAACCAACCTTAACGCGTCGCGGAAAGAACTACCATTTCTAAGCGCGCCGCGGGAAGAATCACATTTCTTAGCGCGCCGCGGGAGGAACTAAAATTCCTAGCGCGCCGCGGGAAGAACTATAATTCTTCGCGCGTCGAGGGATGAACTACGATTCTTAGCGCGCTGCGAGAAGAACTACAATCCTTAGCGCGTCGCGGGAAGAACTACCGTTCTTAGCGCGCTGCGAGAAGACTTACAATTCTTAGCGCGCTGCGAGAAGAGTTCGTCTCGCGTATCGCTGAAACAGGTGGTCTTCACGCAGGATTCCTTGTAAGGGGTCTGGCGCGTGGAGCTGCGCAGACAACCTTAGGCGGGAAGGAACAAAGGACAAGCAAAGAGTTAGAAGAAAAGAGGGAAACAAGGCTTAAGGGCGGGACAGCGACAAGAGGGAACAGAAGGCGGAAAGAGAGAAGAGGGACGGGACAGCGGGAAGGAAACAAAAGGCGGGAAGGAAAATACATATTATTATTAAAAATAAAATATAAGTATAAATATTAAATAATAAAAGAGAGATCGGGTCAGAGAAACGGGTACCTGGGTCGGGTCGGATCAGGGCAGATGTCACAGTCTCCCCTACTTTAAGAAATTTCGTCCCGAAATTTATCTCGAAGTAGGTTGCGCAGAGAACAGGTGCGGGTACTTGATCTTCATTTGATCTTCCCTTTCCCATGTAAACTCGGCTCCGCGCTTGGACTCCCAGCGAACTTTCACGATAGGGATACGACTGCGCTTGGTTTGCTTAACCTCGCGATCCATAATCTCAACAGGCTTCTCAACGAAATGCATAGTTTCATCAACTTGAACTTCATCAAGCGGAATGTGAAGGTTCTCGTCAGCTAAACACTTCTTGAGATTGGATACATGGAACGTTGGATGCACATTACTGAGCGCGGGCGGCAGGTCAAGTCTGTAGGCAACTTTTCCCACACGCGCGAGAATCTTGAATGGACCAACATAACGAGGAGCAAGCTTACCTTTCTTCCCAAAGCGGACAACACCTTTCCAAGGCGACACTTTGAGGAGAACAAGATCACCAACTTGAAATTCGAGAGGCTTTCGCCTACGATCTGCGTAACTCTTCTGTCGGCTTCTGGCAGTCAGCAAATGATCACGGATCTTGGCGATTTTATCGGTTGTCTCTTGAACAAGTTCGGGTCCTGTGATTTGAGTTTCACCCACTTCGCTCCAACAAATCGGGGAGCGGCATTTACGACCGTAAAGTGCTTCAAATGGGGCCATACCGATACTGGAATGATAGCTGTTGTTATAAGAAAACTCGATCAAAGGCAGGTGTGAATCCCAATTACCTCCAAAATCAAGAACACAAGATCGGAGCATGTCCTCAAGAGTTTGAATAGTTCGCTCAGACTGACCGTCAGTCTGAGGATGATATGCCGTACTCATGTCCAAGCGAGTTCCTAGCGCAGATTGGAGAGATTTCCAAAAGCGAGATATAAAACGGCCATCGCGATCGGATATGATGCTCAAAGGAGTACCATGGCGGCAGACAATTTCCTTGACATAAAGCTGCGCGAGTTGCTCAACACGGTAGTTTTCACGAATGGGCAGGAAGTGAGCAGACTTAGTCAATCGATCCACTATTACCCAAATGCTATCATGCTTGCTTGCTGTCAAAGGTAACTTGGTAATAAAGTCCATTGCTACACATTCCCATTTCCACGTAGGAATTTCTGGTTGTTCGAGCAAACCAGATGGGCGTTGGTGTTCAGCTTTTACTTTAGAACAAGTCAGACATTTAGCTACGAACACAGCAATATCCTTTTTCATACCGGGCCACCAATAAGTTATGCGCAAATCCTTGTACATCTTATCAGCGCCAGGATGAATAGAATACCGAGATTTGTGCGCTTCACTCAGGATATCAGCGCGAAGATTCTCATCAAAGGGGATCCAGATGCGATTAAGATAGCAGAGAATTCCACTCAGATTAGGGACAAAGAGTGCTTCCGCGCCACACGCTAACTCGGCGCGAAGGTTACCATTACTGATGGATGCGCGCTGCGCGTCACGAATACGCGATTCAAGGTTGCTTTGAATCGGCGCAAAGTGAAGATGCGTGCGCGGCAAGATACAGTTAAGTTGGCAGGGTTTTCGGCTGAGCGCATCGGCTACCACATTAGCCTTACCAGGATGATACCGGATCTCACAATCGTAATCGCTGATGAGTTCGTTCCATCGGCGTTGCCTCATGTTAAGTTCCTTCTGATCAAAGATGTGCTGAAGGCTTTTATGGTCAGTGTAAAGGATACACTTAGTACCATAAAGGTAGTGTCTCCAGATCTTCAAGGCAAAAACAACTGCACCAAGTTCGAGATCGTGAGTTGTATAATTCCTTTCATGAACCTTGAGTTGCCTCGATGCGTAAGCGATAACCTTGCCTCGTTGCATAAGAACACAACCGAGACCTTGGTTGGATGCATCGCAATACACGACAAAATCATCATTACCCTCAGGTAGCGCAAGAACAGGAGCTTCACACAACAATCGCTTAAGCGTCAGAAAGGCTTCTTCTTGCTTCGAGCCCCAAATATACGGTTTACCTTTGTGCGTCAGAGCTGTTAAAGGCAAAGCGATCTTTGAGAAGTTCGAAATGAAACGCCGGTAATAACCAGCTAAGCCCAGAAAGGAACGGATCTCAGAAGGAGAGGATGGCGTAATCCAGTTCTTGATTGCTTCAATCTTGGATGGGTCGACATGAATACCCATCTTGTTTACAACATGACCAAGAAACTGTACTTCATCAGACCAGAATTCACACTTGGAAAGCTTAGCATAGAGCTGCTCGGTTCGAAGCTTCTGCAACACCAACCGAAGATGTTGCTCATGCTCGGCCTTGGTCTTAGAATACACCAGAACATCATCGATAAACACGATCACGAATTTATCCAAGAAAGGCCTACACACCCGATTCATTAGATCCATGAAAACGGCGGGTGCGTTGGTTAGACCGAAGGACATGACCAAGAATTCAAAATGGCCATAACGAGTTCGAAAAGCAGTCTTCGGAACATCTTCATCGCGGATGCGCAACTGGTGATAGCCAGAGCGGAGATCGATCTTCGAGAAACAAGAGGCACCTTGGAGTTGATCAAAGAGGTCGTCAATACGCGGTAAGGGATACCGGTTTTTAATGGTGAGTTTGTTCAACTCGCGGTAATCAATACACATGCGAAACGATCCATCTTTCTTTTTAACGAACAACACCGGAGCACCCCAGGGCGAAGAGCTAGGGCGAATGAATCCTTTAGCAGTCAACTCTTGAAGTTGGCTGGCCAATTCTTGCATCTCAGCGGGTGCAAGACGATAAGGAGATTTGGCTACGGGGGAAGCACCAGGGACAAGATCAATACGGAACTCGACTTCACGAGCGGGAGGGATACCAGGAAGATCATCAGGAAAAACTTCAGGAAAATCACGCACAACAGGGATATCGCGAAGCTTCTTCTCTTCAGCAGGTTTAACCACATGGGCTAAGAATGCAACACACTTCTTCCGCATGAGTCTTTGGGCTTCGGCGCAAGACATAAGTTTAAGACCGCGGGAGGGTTTCTCGCCGTAGATATGAAGATCACCATTTTCTCGAGGTATGCGAATAACTTTCTTGGCGCAAATAACTTCGGCGCGATTTTTCGAAAGCCAGTCCATACCAATGATAACATCAAAGCTTCCAAGAGGCATGGGGATGAGGTCAATCAGAAAATCGTTTTCGTTAAGGTTAAGCGTGCAATCTTTAATTACCGAGTTTATTAAAACAGTTTCGCCATTAGCCAATTCAACTGAAAAATCTTCTTTTAAGTTATCGCGCGGTCGCGCAAGCTTCTGCTCGAAGGCGCGAGAGATAAAACTTCGATCGGCGCCAGTATCAAAAAGCATAGATGCATAAAATCCGTTAAGCAAAAATGTACCATTAACTACGTCGTTATTCGCTTGCGCTTGGTGCGCGGTTATATTAAAAGCTCGTCCACGCGTCACTTGGTTCGAAATCTGGTTCACCGGATTCGCTTGTGTGATTTGCACTTGTAGTCTCGGGCACGCGTTCCGGAAATGACTGGGATCACCGCAGTTATAGCACGACCTGGGTCGTGGGTTTTGGTAGATTGATTGTGGGTTCTGCGGGTAAACTGGTGGTATTGGCGCAATCGGATTGGAGGGAGGGGTTCTACAGTACTCAACGGAGTGACCTACGCGGCCACATCGGTTACATTGTCGACACGGGACTTGAGGTGGGTGATGAAGTCTACAGGTTGGGCAAAAGGGTTGGTTTCCTGTGTAAGGTTTCTTAGTTGGCGGGGCAGGGAGTGCGGGATTGGTTAAGGCATAGTTGTGGACTGCAGGAGGTGCTGGGTAGGTTGACAGTGGGTTAGGCGCGTAAACTGGGGGTTGATAAATGGGTTGTTGGACAATGGGCGGGTTGGTAAGCGCATAGGCTTGTCTGCGCCTACGTTTCTGGTTATGGTTTGAGGGTTCTGGTTTGGTTTCTGTTGGTTCAGGGACAGTCTTGGTGGGTTTGGTCTTCTCAGTTCCCCGCAGGAACAGGGTTCCTGCTCTGACATGGTTGTCGCTGAGCACGGCGGCCAATTCGATGGCGTCAGAGAGGGTAACTGGGTTTCTGGCCCATACAGAATCTTGAATTTCCATGGGGAGACCCCCAAGGAATTTCTCGATGGCTCGGCGGGTAGGGGTAACAAGGTGAGGGACAAGCAGGCTTAGCTCGTGGAAGCGCGTCGCGTACTCGCGCGCTTCACCGCTGTATTGCTTCAAGTTCCAGAATTCTTCCTCCAGGCGCTTAACTTCGTTGGGAGGGCAGAATTCTCGCGTAAGAATTTCCTTGAATTCCTCCCATGTCATGCTAGAAGCAGCCTCTGCGCCACGCGCATGAGCTACTCCATTCCACCATGTAAGCGCTCTGGATTCCAGGACACTGGAAGCATATAGGGTTCGTCTGTCTGAGGGGCATTGGGTGTGAAGGAAAGTGTTTTCAATCTTCTCAAGCCATTGGAGCATCACGGTGGCTCCTTCAAGACCTGTGAACTTCGGAGGGTTACCCGCATTAAAGGACTTAATGTTATAACTGGTGGTGTTGGTATTGTTTTGGCTCAAAGCTTGGGCTATTGCGGCGGCCATTTCCTGGGAACGTTGCTGTCTACGCATGCGCGAGGCTTCTCTTCTCTGAAATCGGCGAGATAGCGGAGGCATTCTATAAAAATTTTAATTTTAGTTAATATCTTGGTTTTAGCGCAAAGTTTTAATCTTATAAAGCTTGGTTTCACGGAGTTAGATACTATCAAAAGTTAAAGTAAAATAAATGATCCTAAATGCAGACTTAATAAAGGTAACAAATTCGAATCAAGAACCGACAATTCACGTATCACCATGACTTTCTGAATTCCTGATTTAAAATATACGAGCAAACGAGTATTGGAGATTGACGATTCATGTATCACCATGACTTTTCAATCCTCAATATAAAATATACAAGAAAATGAGTATTGGAGGTTGACAATTCATGTATCACCATGACTTTTCAAGTCTCCAACCTCAGAACATAATCGTAAATGGAAATTGAAAATCAACTATTCATGTATCACCATGACTTTTCGGATTTTCAACCCCAACAAACGAATATGTAAGTAAAATCAATAAAAATCGAAATTCAACAAAAGTCGAAATATCGCGGAATAAAATCATATACTGCGCAAGCGCGAGCATATTCATAAATAACGAGTAATTAACAATAAGCGCGCAAACATGAGATTTCTCTCATGCGCGAGAAGGGACTCTTAGGTATTCTAGGCCGTTACGTCTAACCACCTATCCTAAAGTCAACGAGCTCTGATACCAATCTGTAACACCCCGACCAAAGGCGGATTATACATCGGGGCGCCACATATTGCTTCATTACTCGCGACACTATTGGTGTCAATATTTATTAATACACATTTTATCGCGCACGCGCAGCGGGAAAAATAAAGAACATAAATCAAACATAAATCAATATATTATAAATTATAACATTCAAACAACATTAACTTGTCTTGATACATTTTAATTCTAGGTCCAAAAGTAAAAACGTCCTACGTGTCCACAAGCTCCAAAACAGCTACTGCAAACCTGAACATGTGTTAAAATAAACGTCAAACACTTGCGTGTTGGTGAGAAATCAAGTTTAATAGATAATCATAGATAATCACAGTAAATCTGCGCGCAACACGTGTATGTCTAGAGTTTAACAAGGGTGTAATCAGATTGTGATCAAGCCTAAGATAGTTCATAGATCATAGTTCAATCCATGCTCCCAATTGAGCATAAAAACGAGAAAACATCTGTGCAAGTGTAAACAAAGAAAACCGTAAACGATAGGTCTCCCGTGTTCAACTAATGGTACCAACGGAACTGCGGAATAGGCCGAACAAAGCGGTTAATGATACACACATACAAATAAACAGCCAAGTAAACGTCCTCAACACATGGGATACTGCGCGACTAAAGTTCATAAACAAGTTTTAAGACTCTAAGTTTGTATGAACACATGAACATCCCAAAACATTAAAAAATAAAAAGGGATTAGGTACGAGATAACTCACATGATAAACGATGCGGTGATAGATAAAGCAAGAACCAACTTTAAACAAGCACAAGTTAACCTATAAATAAGATTATTGTTTTAACGATTGGTTTTAAGTCTTGATTATAAGTTAGCATAATTAATAAGTAAATTATTATATATACATATATACATTACCGGAAAAGCAGGGCAGAACGGAGGAAGACGGAGGCGGAGAGGGAGGCGGCAGAGAGCAAAAAGGGAGGAAGAGATAATAAGTGTAGTGTGTGAAGTGTTAAGAAAATAGTACTATATATAGGCAAACCCTAGGGGACACAAACCCTAGAAAAGATCTCCAAAAGTAAAAGATTCCAAAAGCAAAAGATATGGAAAGATATGGCAGCTGCAGGGGGCAAAGGAAAAGCTGACAGGGAACAGTAAAAAGCATGGGCGGGTCAGATAAAGGTACTGGTCAAGCATGGAAAAAGCAGATCTCAAAAGATTATGTCAGTCACTTTATCTGCCAACCAATGGGGTTGGCGCGCATGTTGCGCCGAAAGTAACTTTTCAGACATAAAGCAGATTAGGTCAACAGCTCAAAAGATAAGACAACACAAAAGCAAACGGCTAGATTAAACAGAAGAAAACTCAAAGGGTTTAGCGCGAGAAGGCTAAGGCGCGAAGGCAGACACAGAAGGTCATGAGAGCGCGAGCGCGAAGGCAGACAGAACCAACCTTAACGCGTCGCGGAAAGAACTACCATTTCTAAGCGCGCCGCGGGAAGAATCACATTTCTTAGCGCGCCGCGGGAGGAACTAAAATTCCTAGCGCGCCGCGGGAAGAACTATAATTCTTCGCGCGTCGAGGGATGAACTACGATTCTTAGCGCGCTGCGAGAAGAACTACAATCCTTAGCGCGTCGCGGGAAGAACTACCGTTCTTAGCGCGCTGCGAGAAGACTTACAATTCTTAGCGCGCTGCGAGAAGAGTTCGTCTCGCGTATCGCTGAAACAGGTGGTCTTCACGCAGGATTCCTTGTAAGGGGTCTGGCGCGTGGAGCTGCGCAGACAACCTTAGGCGGGAAGGAACAAAGGACAAGCAAAGAGTTAGAAGAAAAGAGGGAAACAAGGCTTAAGGGCGGGACAGCGACAAGAGGGAACAGAAGGCGGAAAGAGAGAAGAGGGACGGGACAGCGGGAAGGAAACAAAAGGCGGGAAGGAAAATACATATTATTATTAAAAATAAAATATAAGTATAAATATTAAATAATAAAAGAGAGATCGGGTCAGAGAAACGGGTACCTGGGTCGGGTCGGATCAGGGCAGATGTCACACTATGCCCACCATTCACTTTCACTTCACCGTCAAGTCACCACCTTCTCCATCATTCACCTCCACCATTCAACCTATTATATACCCATCATATTTTTTAAATAATTGAATAACATGCACAAGCCTCCAATGCAGTATTAATAGACATACAACCTGGCCTTATAAATGTATAAATGTGATAACCTGTCACTCGCTAGGACTGTTTGAATTTTAGACTTGATAGCATCATGGTAATTGCTATTTCTAGTTCCGGGGTACATTAAAAACCGACTCCATACCCTTAAAAAACACTCATAAGGTACTCATATATGTATATTTATAGTATTACTTGATAAAAATGTCTGCATTTCCTGTATGTAATTATATTTAACTTCAATATACAATTATAATGAATTAACAATATCAAACCCGGAGCTTGCATTATATAGCATCACTATCAATGGATGTGGTTATATTTGCATGATGTTTTATACACTGGACGCAGCTATATAAATATTTGCCTAATATTTTCATAAATCCCGTGGGGTTATGTTTCCCGGATGTTTTCATACATCATACATGCTTTTGTGTTCTTATAAACTAGGCATGGTTATTTTGATGAGATTTTCATATTGTCATACACCAGACAGTCATAAGTAGTTTAAGTTATCAGACGTTCTCATATACCCGCCAGAAAGAAGTGCTGCAATGTTTTTAAGCTTGAAAGATGCAATGCAATGTTTATGACAGATTCTGGAGACAAGGTGGAGAGGCTGGCTGGACATGGGATTGGTACAGAAATCCTTATACGGATCAAGAAAGGGCTGAGTGGAAGAAGTGTTTCCAGATCATGAACTTGGGAGATAATTCTGGGATGTTCACAGTTAGATCCATTAAACAAAATGATTGTTAAAAATAAAGATGATAGAAATAATTATGTTATAAGAAGCAAATGCTTGGATGGCGGAGAAACGAATCGGCTGATCATATTACTACCGGTTGTATGGTGGCAGTGATAGTATGGGATCACGTAGTCGTTGGTGTAAAGCCCCTCCTATTTTTGGCTTCTCGGTGATAGACGTTTTAGATCTTCACAAATCCTTCAAGCTCGGAGTGGTCGAGAAGGAGGCGTTTCATGGAATTGTGATAATTGCTTGTTGAAGGGGCGAGGAACGAGAAGGTGTTCGTAAAGAGGTTAAGATTGAGGAGATTATAAGGGATATAAAGTCGTTTGGCTTTTTATGGTACAAATATAGGTCGAAAAAGAGACTATTAGAAAAAAAGAAAAACAAACAAACCATCAAAAAGACACATATAGTCAGTCATATGTTATGTATCTGAATTAAGATTCCATAACTTCGGGAAAATAATATCCACGTGACGTGACCCATGTCACGTGCCGGTCATGTTGACTGGTCTTGGCCAATTTCAACAAAAAACAGACAACATGGATCCTCGTACAATACAACAAAACAAAACAAAACAAAACAATTCAATTCCTTTTGTCTGTCAACAAACCGGAATGAATCCCAAATAATAATATTATTATTATAATCATTTCAGGACAAATTCATCACGTACATGATTCTATATATGCATATATCCCTGAAATGCAAACCTCCATGGATCTCCAAATCCCATTTCGCTTTTGTTGATTGCCATTCAACACATTTATTAGGGTTTCTTCATTTCCAACAATTGCTGGTACGAAATTGCTCTTCCTCCCATGTTTCCTGCGCATTTTAATTTTGGTTAATATTTTGTATGTCAAAAATTAAGATGCTAAATTTGCAACTGTTTCATCTAGATTTTGGCCTTTTTTCACATCTTTACAAGATTAATAATCTTGAATTCTTGATTGATAATGTTATGTTTTCTTGGAAGGTTTGTAAAAAAGGTTTCAACTTTCATGTCTTTAAAAAACTTAAATTAACTTTTGGTCTTAAAGGCCTTTAATTTGTCACTTTTTGAGCATTCTTTAAGATATTTGATTTATAGATCATTAATAACCGCGACACTAATTCTTCTTTTCTTGCTTATAGGTGATCCATTTGCATTCTTGAGTTATATCCGAAAACAAAACAGTTTACGCTTATCTCCTAGTTCAAGTGTTGATGACTGAGTGTCCTTATTCAAGGAAACTGCAAGATGATCTTTTTATTGTCTAGATGATAATATTACTCGCGGGGTCAGTTCACGAGTGACAACTTTTAGATTAGTAACATGATTTAAAAACATAAAAAAATGGATGAATATAGAGAAGACGGCGATCACTTCCTGCCATCCGAATTTGTAGAGTCAAATCTCTTCATAATATCATGTTTCGTCGCGGGCCTTGTTGGCATATTAACAATAGTTTACACTGCATTCCAATGGAGAAGAAACATAAGTCTCAGTTGGACCAAAGCCATTGCAGGAACCAAAAAAGACCCAAAATCAAGCAAAGATCTTGTAGCACCACATACATGGTATCTAGAAGCTATAGGTCGCGGGAAAAGCTTGAACTGCTGTGTATGCCTAAAATCCATGTCACCATCACAAACTCTCGGGCCAATGGTATCTTCCGGAAGCTTCATTCACCGTTGTAGCATATGTGGCGCACTGGCCCACCTTAATTGCTCACCAAATGCTCCGAAAGATTGTAAGTGTGTCTCCATGGTGGGGTCGGATCACGTGTTGCACCAATGGGCTGTTAGGTGGACCGAGGTTAGTGATCAGCCCGATGGAACTTCGTTTTGTACACATTGTGAAGAACCATGTAGTCCTTCGTTTCTCGGGGGGTCACCAATATGGTGTTGCTTATGGTGTCAAAGATATATACATGTTGATTGTCATAGTAGTATGTATTGTGAAACGGGTGATATTTGTGATATGGGCCCGTTTAAAAGATTGATATTATCGCCTCTTTATGTTAAAGTTTTGGGCTTGACATCATCTGGTGGGATCTTGAGTTCAATAACTTTTGGAGCCAATGAGATTGCGTCTTCTGTTCGAGCGAGTATTTCAAGTCAAGCTAAGAAAAACAAGCAGGGGAATTTGGTCAATGCAGATGACGGGAAAGTTAGTTTAGGGGAGCCCGAGTCATCAGCAGAAAGTACATCAGATAATAATCAGAAAACAGATGATGGTAATAGTGATATGATGAATAAGAAGCTGAGCTACAAGAAAAGTCATAGAGATGAGTGTCAGAAGGTACAAATGAAGCAGAGATATGAGTTGGTTAACTTGCGGCCTGATGCACGACCTCTTTTGGTTTTTATTAATAAAAAAAGTGGTGCTAAACATGGAGATTCAATCAGGCTGCGGTTGAATATTCTCTTGAACCCTGTTCAGGTTTGTACTTGTGTGTCAACTGTGTCGGCTTTACGGGTTGGTGGGTTGAATTGTTCTACCCGAACACAACTTGTACTTTTATTCAAGTCAAAAGCATCAATCCTAACCCGACCACCGCCCGCTTAACTCATTTGTCTAAATGTGTCAAGCGGGCTGGCAGGTGATTTATCAAGTTATAAATGTGTTAATCAAGTTGGTGGGTTGAAAAAAATGGGTTAAACAGGTTATTAGGCGAGTTAGTGGGTCGACCTGTTTAATTAAACAGGTTAAACAGGTCAACCGGGGCACGGCCTGTTTAATTAAATAGGTCAACCCGAACATGATCCATTAATCAAGCTGTGAACATGTTAATCGAGTTTATGGGTTGTAAAAAATGGGTTGACCGGGTCAAAAACGGGTTAGTGGGTCGGCCTGCTTAACCAAGAAGGTTGGTTGGTCGACCTGTTCTTGTTTAACTAAACGGGTTAAATAAGTCAACCCGAGCACAACCCAATAAGTAAACAGATCAACCCAACCACAAGCTATTTCTTAAACAAGTTAGATACACCAACCCAAAACCTGACTATTTTGGTGTCATGTTTCGGGTCAGATTGGAAATTATCACCCTTAACTTAAAGAGGTTCCAAGATTCTCCTATTATCTTTTGATCAGACCCGCCTGGATTTGTATAAAACAGTCTTCATCAAGCTTCCTTCATTTCTTGTAGATTTTTGAACTGAGCTCAAAAGAGGGGCCCGAAGTCGGCCTTTATCTATTCAGACGAGTACCACATTTCCGAGTGCTCGTATGTGGCGGGGATGGTACAGCTGGGTGGGTACTGGATGCCATTGAAAAACAAAACTTTGTATCTCCACCGCCCGTTGCCATTCTACCTGCGGGAACCGGAAATGATTTGGCCCGTGTTTTGAACTGGGGTGGCGGTTTAGGTTCGGTTGAAAAGCACGGGGGTCTTTGCATGCTGCTGCAATATGTGGAACACGCTGCAGTAACGGTTCTTGATCGTTGGAAGATTTCTTTTGTTAACCAAAAAGGAAGACCGATTCGTTCCCCAAAATTCATGAATAATTATCTTGGTATGTCACATCTTTAATATTATGATGATAGATTTTAAATTTTAATGGTCACCGTTTTTTATTATAGGGGTCGGTTGTGATGCGAAGGTTGCTCTTGATATTCATAATCTGAGAGAGGAGAATCCAGAGAAGTTTTATAACCAGGTGACCGTGCTTTTCTGCATTCAAGTTAAATTGCAATGATCAGTTTATTAATGGTTTTAAGTTGGTTTGATTGCAGTTTATGAATAAGGTTTTATATGCTAGAGAAGGTGCAAGGAGTATGATGGATAGAACATTAGCCGATTATCCATGGCAAGTTCGAGTGGAGGTTGATGGTGTTGAGGTTGAGGTTCCTGAGGTTAGTTCAACTTTTTTTTGTGGTGACCATGCAAACCCGTTGGGGAAACTCACAGGGCTCACCAATACCCTGCCAGCCAGTGGGATCAGGTAAAATGCAGCTTACGCTGGGCAGGTGGTTTCACCAGGTTAAGGTGGGAAACAGTGGAAGCTGGATTTGAACTTGAGACCTCAGCTAGATATTTGTTTTACATATGAGAAATCTTGAATTGTTCTAATTGTTATTTTAATTTTTGCAGGATGCGGAGGGTGTTCTTATTGCGAATATTGGGAGCTATATGGGCGGTGTGGACTTATGGCAGAATGAAAATGAAAATAATGATAATTTTGATCCTCAATCTATGCATGATAAGATGTTGGAAGTTGTAAGCATATCAGGAACTTGGCATCTTGGAAAGCTTCAGGTAACTTGTTTGTCTTTCGTTTGGTCAACCCTAGATGTGGTAATTTTGACCCGAAAATAAAAATAATGATAATTTTGACCCTACAGGTGGGGCTTTCTCGTGCTCGAAGGCTTGCACAAGGGAAGACCATAAAAATACATCTTCTTGCACCATTGCCAGTTCAGATTGATGGAGAACCATGGTTACAGTCTCCATGCATATTGACTATTTCACACCATGGACAGGTAGCTTCTCATGAAACTGTTGACATACTTAACAAATCTTAAAGTTTGTAAATTTGTTGCTGCAAAAATGTTGCGGGATTGGTTTGTTGGTGCAGGCTTTCATGCTGAAAAGAACAACCGAGGAAACACTTGGTCATGCGGCTGGAATAGTTGCTGATGTGCTAGAAAATGCTGAAACGAATCAAGTCATAAATGCTTCTCAGAAGCGAGCTCTTCTTCACGAAATGGCACTTAGACTGTCCTAGCACTACCACGGACTGCCACTCCACCACCGCCCATTGAAGACTTCGTTTGTAGATGGCAAGAGGCCGGTCTTCATGGGTAGAAGTACAGAAAGGCATGGCATGCTTTACTGTTATGATGTTTGTGTATCTGTTTGTACTTGGTATTTTATAATTTCAACTTGAATTTTAGAGGCAGAAATGCTAGTCTTGAGACCATTTGCCCAAGTCTTGGCTTAAAGAAACAAAAACGGCCTTTATGTTCGCATAAAAACAATGTCATATGATAGGTGTCCTTAGTATAGATTGAGAGAAGAGAAAGCTGAAATTTTACTCTATATTTCAACAAATTAATCAAGCTCCTATTCCAATATTCCCAATACTCACAAGCAAATGTGATTAGAGTTGTGGTTCTTCAATACTCCCCTCTAGTTCGATTCAGATTCCAAGGAACCTATTAATGTTCTGTGGCATTCATCTGTCTACAGACCATTAATGCATAAGCCAACTGACCTTTCAATGAAATAAATGGAAGTATGATAATCCTTTGTCGAGTTTAATGAACCGACGGTCTACCTCATGTTGAACTGGATTATAGAAGGCACTGATTTCACCCTTATTATCACACAGTAGTTTAAATGCTCCAGGGTTATCAACTCTTTTTTACCCATAGGAGCTTAGATACTAATTTGGAATGCAGTGCTTTTCTAGCTTCAGCACTTGATAATGAACCAGCCCTTTTTTCATGTTGAGATTGCTAGGTTCCCTTTTATAAATGTGAAGTACGGTAATGTGGATCTTCTATCTTGATCTGTGCATGATCACACATCAAAGTCTGCCTAAATAGAATACTTTGCAGGCGTGACTTCAGGTGCTCTACTAAGCGTGGGGTTGTTTCACACCGCATAACTTGTTTCTAGTCTTGTACAATGTACATGCCAGGTATATCAGTAATCAGTTTGCCAATTAGCCTCTAATATCGTTCTCTGTCAGCTAGATCATGTGAAGATCAAGGGTTCATCAACATGCACGTCTGGTGATTTGCAATCAAACGCCTTGCCTAGTTAGACGCTCCACTCTGTTTTTCTTTGTGAGATAAAGATTCATTTGTATAGTTTATCATATCAAGTATGTCTCTTAAGTACTTCAAACACACCACCCCATAAAGTTTTTACAACGAGTACAACGTACCATATTGGTGGCTTACTGGCTTCTAGGTTGTTTAAACCTTTTGGGTTGATATTACACTGATTATTCATTGTAAAAACATGTTTTTATTGCTAAAATTTCACAACTTGAATAGAATATGATAATTTCTAACCACATTTTGATCAAATCAACCATACCCAAACCAATTTAGCTTTTTTATCAGCATATTCTAACCCAAACTCAATATGACAGACTGCACAACCCAATGGTTAAGGTCGCTTAATATAAGAGTTTTATAGGCAAGTCAGCAAACATGCCAAAGTTAACTTGAGTTTGATAATGCCCGAGCTCAATTTGACTAGAGAAAGATGAGACAACCCAAAAAAAACAGATCCAAACAAAGTAAAATAACCTCAATACATCAAATATAATTTCTGGAATAAGAGCAATGTCAAAAGGCAAAGACAACCTTCAAAATGAACCGAAAAAGTAGGCATAGCAGAGAACAGATTCACCAGTAAACTAACTCTAGCCCAAGCCAAAATAAAGTTAAAACCTTTGTGATCATTGATGTGCCCACTACAATCTTCATCCTTAATGAATCTCTCAAGCAGTAACACCTACTCTTCCTGCAACTTGAACAAGATCCCTTCGTCCGTTCGATGTAAACTTCCTTCCACTAATACACAAAATCACAATTCACGATATTAATAATACAGTTTCAAATGTGCAACAAAACAAATGTTCAGATAACTAACCCCTTGGCGTCAAAGTCAACGATGTTCATGGTCTGTAACTGCTGAAGAATGTGACGGGCAACACCACCGCTGCTCTTGCTGAAGTGAGGTGGAGCACTACCGTTCCTCTTGCGCCCTCCATAGATTCTCTGAAAGGCACCAACACCGAGTCCTCCCCTCAAGTAAATCTTTCTGGCCATGGATGCTTAACAATTCAACACATTTCAAGAAACAATATCATCAGCAACAGAAGATTCAAATTTATATTATGAAATATGGAAATCAAGCTTACCAGCTCTGATGTAGTACCAATCGGGATCATAGGGTGCAAGCTCCTTAAAAGTAGCGGTCTTGACAATGTCAGTCCAGTGTGGAAGCTCCATCTGTCAACAGATTACAGGAAAAGAACACGTAAACATAGACTGCCTATAACATCTTCCACAGCATATACTACAAATCAAAACCATATAACACAACCGTGCGCAGTATCTTGTACTAATGCAATGAAACATTTTTCACAAACATCGTCAATTTATGGTTTATTAATAACCATCATAAACAAACTAGAAAAGTTAACTTTAACCGCACAAAACAAAATCCATTAATCTATCAGTGTGTGCATTTGAACAAATGATCCATCCTCAAGGTCCTATGCTAATAGTATGACATATATTAAGGTCCACCAAAATAGTGTCAAGTCAATCCCTTTGTAAAATGCAGATTTACAAAGTTAATGTAGCTAGTTAAGGCATCATAACAGCAAAAAATACAACCTTATTTAATCTAAAAATGCAGTTAACAATTCAAAAGGTAAAGTTTAGATTCATAAGCATGCCTGAGGTAACTACAACTCACTAATCCTAAGGCATCAAAATCACAACATAAAAACTACATTAGTCAGTCAAACTCCAGCTAATTCACTATTTAAAAATTGTATTAACTCTTATTGTTCTGACTTCTGAATAATTAAAAGGCAAATTGCAAAAAATTAGGGCTGAAGCAAACTAAAAGGTAATAAGAATAAAAAAAATAGCAATCATATCATTCAATGAAACAACGCATATAAAGAATAAAAATTCGGTGATCAATATCGAACAAACCAGATTCAGTTGGAGATCAGTTAGCTATCAGTGAACGGAAAACGAGATTAGAAATAAACCTTGCCGGATCGCTTGAGGTGAGCGGAAAACGAGATTAGAAATAAACGAGATTAGAAATAAACCAGATTCAGTTGATTTGATTCCCGTTTATTTCTAATCTCGTTCTCCTTTTTCTAGGCCTCTCATTTAACACCACTCTACTCTACTTCCTTGTTTCCACCGCCCCCATATACATTATACATTAGCCAACCCACCATTTCTCCATTCCAATTCCAATGGCCTCTTCATTCACTGTCAATTGCCCCAAAACATCATCACCTCTGTTCACTCCTCATCCAAACCCCAACCACCGTCACACCACTTCCATCCTCCTCTTCCAATCCACCCGCCCATTGGTTGCCGGATCATCATCCTCTTCCTCACAGGTATTCATTCATTCGACTTTACTTGCTCATATCCGATTCATTCCTTACATGTCATTAGATTAGATTAGATTGCATTTCTAGGTTTACTAATTGATGATTGTTCTGTGTAGTCATTTAAGAGGGGCCAGAATGACTTGACGAGAGTATCCGCCCAGCTTAATCAGGTGAGCTACAAAAAAAATATGAATAAACAAATCACTTTGCATAGTTTGTAATATGTATATTTTATTTTTTCCTTTTAAAGTTATTTAAATCGCCTTTTTCTTCCAAGACTGCCCTTGAGAAATCATTAAATTCTGCACCGCCAAAGAAACCAGAGGAATCAACCAAAATATCTTCTCCAGACACCACAACCCCTGATGCTGCAACAATCACTGCTTTCATGAATCAAGTGGCTGAGCTTGTTCAGTAAGACGATTCATTTCTTTCTCGTTTTTCCAGTATCTTGAGATTCATATGAAAATTTAGGCTTTTAAATGAATCAATTGAACACAGGCATGCTTAACTTTAACCGGACAAACTCGAACACAAAGAATTAAACAAACATGGTTTTCTTGTTCGTGTTTGTTTGCTAAGAATTTTGTTTGTTTGTTAATAGTATAAACGAACAGTTCACAAACATAAACGCACGAACACAGTTGAACATAACTGAGCGGACATCAATTAAGTGTAAACGTAAACATCAATATGTTGGGCCTAAAAAATAAGAAAGCCTAAATATTTTAATGAATATATAAACGAACAAAAATGAACGAACTTCAAAATAACAAACATAAATGGGCGTAAACGAACGAACATAGACAACCATAAATGAACGTTCATGAACATAGACGAACAAACGAGACACGTGGAATATGTTCATGTTCGCTGAAAGTTCTGTTCGTTACAATCCTAAAAACGTTTGTTCAAATTACCTATTGGATGCAACATTTTTTACTTTCAGGCTTGTGGATTCAAGAGATATTGTGGAGCTCGAGCTAAAGCAACAAAACTGTGAGGTTGTTATAAGAAAGAAGGAAGCCTTAACTCAACCGCCAGCTGGCCCAATGGTTATGATGCAATCTCCACAACCTCAGGCTATATATCAATCACTACCACCTCCACCACAGTCTGCACCAGCACCACCCTCACCTACCCCTGCAAAACCTAAATCTTCTTTTCCTCCATTGAAAAGCCCCATGGCTGGAACCTTCTATCAGTCTCCTGCCCCCGGAGCTCCCCCATTTGCGAAGGTAATATTCTAAATAGAGTAAATTACAGATTTAATTGTTTATGTATTTACCAAGTTGCAGGTTAGGTCCTTAATCTATATTAACTACACTGGGCATCCTTAAATAGGTTAGGTCCTTAATCTATATGGGCATCCTTAAAGTATAAAGGCTGTAACAGATTACTTATTTACACAAATGGACGTTAGAACTCTCAATTAAATCCATGTTAAGTGGCCAATATGCCGTTACCTAATATAATATATTAAATTATCACTAAGGGCATATTTTTCATTTATCATGGATACTGAAGGGGGTTGCGGCGCAGCTTGTTGCCCGCTTGCCTGCCACTTAATTGTAATCGTTTTGAGTTTAATGAGAAATAGCAAGTGTCATGATCCAAAAAGAAAAAAACCTGAAAATTCAACGTCAATTAGTGTGAAGGACTAATTCGTTACAAGCTGCTTACATTAAAGATGTCCATTGTAGTTAATAAAGATTAAGGACCCACCCAATCTGCAAGTGTGTATATACATAAACTATGGAATCTGTAATATACTGTTCTATATATATGAATTCAAGATTTGTCTATCTAGTTCTTAGTTCCTTAATCATGAAGTGTTGTGGTTGATTTATTAGTGACAATTTTTTATATATGTTTCTCAGGTTGGAGATAAGGTTAAAAAAGGCCAGGTTATTTGCATTATTGAGGCCATGAAGCTGATGAATGAGATTGAGGTAACTCATTATTCTGTTCTTAGTTTAAATTACTAGTGGGGCCCAAACTGCTGAAAGTATGAGCCTTTATCAGTAATAGTAAGTTGTTTTGGTCACTACATTATTTTTGTAATGTTTTAGGCTGATCAATCTGGAACAATAGTTGATATTCTTGCTGAGGACGGAAAGCCCGTTAGCTTGGATACGGTATGTTTTCTTTACCTCTTTATGTCACATATGGGAGTGACACAAAATTAATCAGGTTCCGGGTTGTCATATTTAACCAGTTTAGTTAAAAGAGTCATGTTTGTGTTTGGGTTAAACAAGATCTTTACTACACAAGATTTATGTCATTAGCATTCGTAAACTTGTATCTTTTGTGTTTGCTAATTAAATGAGAAACGTGATTGTTGTTTGCAGCCTCTACTTGTTATTGAACCATGATGAGGAACATGACTTGATACGGTGAGGAGTCAAAATACAAGGCAAATTGAGCTCGGGAGTTTTGTTTGTTGTTTAGATTTGTATTTGGAGCTGTTATACTGTAATTTTATCTTTTACTAATGATTACAAATTTACAATTATGTGTTGACTTGAGTGTAATTGGGGCACCTTGTATAATTTACTAAATAATCTAGATATTTCATCTTGTTGCTTTTGTAAAGTTTTATTTAAGTTGAATTTTTTTCTTAATTTATTTTCCTACCAGTTTGGACCTGTGGAACTGAACCATGAAACCCATGTAATCGTCCCGTAAACTTATATAGGGTTGGTTAACACTCCCTTGTTCTGGTTCCCTGTTCTTGTAAGTGAGCTTTCACGGTTCAAGTTTAGGCAAGTTTTGGGCTTCATATTTTGTATAAATTATATACCTATGCAAAAAATTAATTAGTCTCATATTTTGCTTTAAGTTATCTCACACGTCATTCGTTTTTCAAACCAGTAAGACGTATTATTCATTAACGCTTTGGTTATGCAATTGTCGCTAGGCGCCCCGGCTTGTTTGTGAGTACGAGATTACCAACACACTTTCAATTTATGTCATTTTCATAATGTATCCTTTCTATTTTGACAGAAATACAAATTTTGTCTTTTAAACATATGTAAATTATGGATTGTGTCCTTTAAAAAGTTTACTTTCACTCGTTGTTCTTTATATGAAAAAATGTATTGTTTTTGGTCCTTTACACTAACAGCTATTAAGTATTTCAGTTAAGTCAACTCATCTTAAGTGTACCTGAGGGTATAATGGTAAATTCACTTTTCCTTTAAATTCTTTTATATTTATAACTAAATTAAATTAGCAGGTCCACTCCATTATTTAATTATTAAATCAAAATAATTATTCTCTTGTAATATATATGTCTTTACATAATACCAAATCTATACTCTAAAAATATACATACATACAAAATCTCATTGTAACCAACACCAAGAAAATGGGTTTTTGTTATTAGAAAATTAATAAAAGCATTCCTCACCACCGCCTGCAACTACATCCGACGCGGCGACGCCCCTTGTAACTTGCCACCACCGCCTGCAACCATCTCCAGCGCCCCTCGTAACCCACCACCACCGCCTGCAACCATCTCTGACGCCCCTCGTAACCCATCACCACCTCCTACAACCTTCTCCGGCACCTGCACGCCTCATGGTGTTGTTCCGGTGGTAGTGTGTAGGCGGTTATCGAAACTTGAAGTTTCTGTAAGGCTAGGGTTTTGGCTCGCGTTCGGACGCCAACATCGCAAGTCAATTTTAGTTTCCTAATGGGCTAAAGTGCGCTTCCCAATAACCCTAATTTGATGTTATGTTACGGATCTTTAGGGTTTATAAATTCTTGATGAAGTTTTGATACTGACTAAAAGGAAGAGGGTGGTTGTTGAGAGAAAATGAGAGAGATAATAAAGAGGTTGAAACCGCTAGTGAGAGTGGTAGTGGTGGTGGTGGTGGTGGTGGTGGTGGAAAAGAAAGGTTTGGGAAGAAGTATAGAAGAAATGGGTATTTTATATTTAGTTATAAATATAAAATAATTAGAATGAAAACTGAATTTACCTTTACGCCCTCATGTGCACTTCACTTAACTGAAATATTTAACAACCGTTAGTGTAAAGGACTAAAATCAAGACATTTTTTCATATAAAGGACAACGAGTGAAAGTAAACTTTTTAAAGGACACAATCCATAATCTGTGTATATTTAAAGGACAAAATTTGTAATTTTGTCTTCTATTTTATGTGTTTTTTGTTTAAAAATAAGTATATATCCCAAGTAAATTGTAAAATTTATTGATAGTTAAAATTTCAATTTGTCTTTGCTATAAATTGATCTTTTACTTCTAGACTTATTAAAAGGTATAACTTTAGTCCTTACGTGAAGATATAAAATGATTCCTTTGTAGTTTTAAGGATTTGGATCAAATACAAATTAAATTAACGTGTTAATTGTGAGAATCAAGTAGATTAATTATATATACAAGTAGAGTAATTATGTAATTACATCATAGTGTAAATTGCATAATTATTCTACTTAATTTTTACAATTAGCATGTTAATTTCATTTGTATGTTAACTTTTCCTAGTTTTTAAACCTAGAATTTTAATTTAGTGATTAGAAATTAGTTTCATGTAATATACTTTAAATTCTAGCTAAATCAATCGTGTAGTATATAGTACCTTTTATTTTTATGACTTTATTATATTGTATTTAGTTACTAGCTTTAGAACCCATATGATGCATAAGAAGCTTAAAGAAATGCATTAAACTATAGAAATTAAATGATTAAAATTTAAAAAAAAACTATATTTTATCAAATAATAAATAGTTTAATAAGTTCAAATTATATTTTTTTATGGAATATTCATATGAATACGTGGTGTATTTTCATGCAATTTCTTCATAATCATGAAAAAGACGCACCTAGTGATTTATAAGTTGTAATCATATTTTTTTTAACGGAATAGCGAATTCTAACAAAAGACGATAAGATGTTTTATTATAAATGACATAAAAAGAGAACATCATATATAAAATTAGGATGACTAAAACACGTTTTTGTATTACACACTTGAAAGAGATAGATTAGAATTTCACCGATCTATGGAGGTTGAATGAATACGTGAGAATAAAATTGTCATGCATTCACTCATCTTGTTTTTATCTTCTTAATCCTATAAATATCGTTCACTAATTTTTACCAGATTCATCTCCTACATTGAAAAGTGTTTACAATTGATTTAACCAAAAAAAAGGTAGACATGATTTCATTAAAGATATAAATATTTTATTATACTGACATAAATACTCACATATTTTTAATCTCTATAATTTAGTCAATTAGTTATTTGACTAGATGATGAATTGATACGTAATGGTTACGCTAACATAAATATGTTTTCATTAAAAAATAGGAAAATAATTTGAGCAGGAAATTATGCTAAGAATGAATCTCCAATTGATATGTGTCTTGAATTATTTTACTTCATTATAATAGGTAGATTTATATTCTTTCTAGATTTTATCCCCCGTATTACGGGGGTTGTTTTACATTATTCGTTTTTAATATTTATATATATGTATATTTAGATTTTAATTTTATTTATTGTAAGCAAGTTAATAATTAATATACTTGAGGTTTGATGATGAAATGGTTTCACAAATAAATGATATGTTATAATCCGGTTTAAAAGTTATCTGGGTTTGGTGATACCCATTACCCGTTTATTTTCTTTATTATAAAATTGTTTCTTAATTTTAAATAATATATATATATTTTTTAAATAAAATAGGATATTAATTTTTAGTATATTCCTATTTTATAGGATTTTCATATCAAATATTTGATTAGATTAATTTTTAATATAATGAGATGCTATAACCCGTTTAAGAGCTATCTGGGTTTGGTGAGACCTTTATCCGTGAATCCGGGTTAAATGCGTGAGAAACCTTCATTTACAAATAAAGCAATATGATGGCTTGAGAGAATGGTTGTTTTACGTTTTTCATTTTTAATATTTATTTTTTAGATTTTAATTTTCTTTATTGTAAGAAAGTTAATGATACTTAGGGTTTGATGATGAAAAAGTTTCATAAATAAATGATATGTTATAACCCGTTTAAAAGTTATTTGGATTTGGTGATCCATGACCAGCTTATGTTTTTTACTATAAAATTGTTTATTAATTATAAATAATATCCTTTTATTTTTAAATTGGATATTAAATTTTAGTATATCCCTATTTTATACGATTTTCATATCAAATAATTGGTAAAATCAATTTTTAATTTAATGAGATGTTATAACCCGTTTAAGAGTTATCTGGTTTTGGTAAGACTCATACCCATGAATCTGGGTTAAATCAATGAGAGACCTTCATTTAAAAATTAAGCAATCTGGTGGCTTCCATAAAGGAGGGGAGCGACCACATCGCGACACGTAGGATTCTAGGAGTTTCGTTTATATATATTATAGATAGCATGTTTCTTTTTCTAATAAACAACGCTAATACAAAAAAAAACTTTTCAGAAAAAAATTTACCTTTATCTTCCCCCCCCCTTTTTTTCCAAAAAGAGTTGAATTTTGACATTTATGTAAATTAAGCAAACAGGCAATAGGGTAGTTTCGTCTGTCTTTTACACAAAAATTTAGGTCAACCCATTAACTAAGGTATTAGAAAATTACAAACTAAATCAGTTGTTGTTGAATCAGTCTGACCAGCCAAATTAACTAAAATGATTAATATTAATAAGTTGTATATAAATTTATTAAATTATATTATTACTAGTTTTAAAACCCGTATAATACGTAGAGTGCTTAGAAGGAATGCTAAGCTATAGGGATTAAAAGATTAATTTTGAGGAACAAGCCTCCTATATCTTATCAAATTAAATGGATTTATAATTAAGTTTAAATTATATTTTCTAGTGAAATATTCATATGAATATGCGGCGTATTCTTATGCAATTTCTTCATAATCACGAAAAAGAAGCACCTAGTGATTTTATAAGTTGCAATTATATTTTTAACGAAATAACAAATTGTAACAAAAGATGATAAGATGTTTTATTAAGAATGACATAAAGAAAATGACATCATATATAAAATTAGCATAAATAAAACACGCTTTTGTAATATAGTTTTGAAAGAGATTTATGAAACTATATGGATCAATGGAGGTTGAATGAATATGTGAGAATAAAATTGTTTTTTTTTCTTTTATTTATCATCTTAGACTTGTAAATACCATTCATTAAATTTTACCACATCCATATAAATACCATTCATTGAATTTTACCACATCCATATATTACACTCAAAAGTGTTTATAAATTGATTTAATAAAAAAAATGTAGATATAATTTCATTATAGATATAATTTATGCTATTAATGAATCTCTAAGTGGCATGTGTTTCAGTTATTTTCTAATAATAGATAGAGGTAGATAGATTATTATTTTAAATGATAATGGTAGTTTGTAAACACAACAAATATATATAACGAGGTTTTATCCCCATATTACGGGGGTTGTTTTACATTTTTCATTTTTAATATTTATATATATTTTTTGGATTTTAATTTTATTTATTGTAATGAGGTTAATAATATTCTTGGGGTTTGATGATGAAGGGGGCTTTACATATAAATTAAGATGTTATTACCCGCTTAAAAGCTATCTGGGTTTGTGAGACCTATGAACTGCTTATTTTTTTTACTATAAAATTGTTTATTAATTATAAATAATATCCTATTTTTTGTTAAATTGAATATTAATTTTTAGAATATCCCTATTTTATAGGAATTTCATATCAAATATTTGTAAGATTAATTTTTAATTTAATGAGATGTTATAACCTAAATTATAAATAATTAGGTTTTATCCTCCGTATTATGGGGATTGTTTTATATTTTTTGTTTTTCTAGTATTTATATCTTATATTTTAATTTTATTTATTGTAAGAAAGTTAATAATATACTTCAGGTGTAATGATAAAAGGGTTTCACAAATAAATGATATGTTATAACCTGTTTAAAAGCTATCTGGGTTTGGTAACCCATGACTCACTAATTTTTTATTATAAAATTATTTCTTACTTATAAATAATATATTTTTTTAAGAAATCAGATATTAATTTTTAGTTTCCTGTTTTATAGGATTTTCGTATCAAATATTTGGTAAGTTTGATTTTTAATTTAATAAGATGTTATAACCCGTTTAAGAGTTATCTGGGTTTGGTGAGACCCATACCCGTGAATTCGGGTCAAATGCATGAGAAGCCTCAATTTACAAATAAAACAATCTGGTGGCTTGAGAAAATGTAGGGAGTATCCAGAGCGCGACATGTATGATTTTAGAGGTGTTGTTTATATATATTATACTAGTTTTAGAGCCCGAGTCACACACGTGACTATCCAAATTAAAAAATTACAAGTAAAGCAAATAATTACATAACGTATTTGAAAAAATATATTACATCTATGTCTGAATCTATAATATTTGTACATAAATTAATTTTATTTATATCACAAAATGATTTTTTTAAATGAACTTAATAAAAAAATGCACGTACAAATTTTAACTTTCATTCGTTTGACATTTTTAAGCCAACACTTTGAACCGTAACAAATTTGATGATAAATCTATTTGCATTCTCAAACTTTTAAAAATACTCAGATTTTTCATTTTTTATCTGGAACAAATTTTGATCCTAAATGTAGTTAACTTGTACTAAACAATCTATTTACCAACTTTTGACCCATAAAAATCAAATTTAAGTTTCACAAAAAACTCGAAACAATTCTAGATAAAAATACTAAGAAATAAAATATGATAAACCTTGTTATGTCTGAAAGTAATTGGTATATATTATCTTTGCGTTTTAATATATATATAGTTTACTATATTAACCGAAAAATAAATGAATAGATTTAAAGCATAGATTTATAATTTATAAATTTATATGGCAACTTATAATAATAATAATAATAATAATAGATAAATTAATTGCTTTAAAAAATATGGATGGACTTTTAAGCATATATTTATAACTTAACGATTAAAAAATAACTTTGTAAAATGAAAGCATATTCGAGTTTTATTTTTTTTTATAATCTCCCACAATATACATAGTATAATATATTAATGATAACATTTAAAAATATATGATTTTTCAATCTTTGACAAACATGGTTTATTGTTGATTTTTGGATTCACCAAGTATTTTGGAATATATAGTAAAAGAATATTTTAATATTTATTTTTATAAAAATATAAATATAAATAGAGTATAAAAGAAAAGTGAATAATTATTGATCTATTACATACATTAGGATTAATTAAGTTAGTTTTGAAGGGAAAAGAATGGTAAGAATTAACCAAAACATGACAAGTGTTAACAATTATTTTAATTTATTAGAATAGGTAGATTATAGATATCTTTTTTTTAAAGATTGGATATTAATTTTTAGCATATCCCAATTTTATAGAATTTTCATATCAAATATTTGGTGAGACTAATTTTTAATTTAATGAGATGTTATTGTAGGTTCCTATATAATGGATCTCACAACTTACTCAGATCAATCCATGTTGTTCGTTAGCGGAAATCACCAACAACACTCGAATCTCGGATCTTAGTTTTTCAAACACACAAAAGGAGAGAAAAAGATGAAGTTTTTGAAAGAAGTTATATGTGAAGAAATGAGTGAAAGTGGCCATTTTATAGGGTCTCAATTTCTCTTAATTTTTTATTTCATGGACCCAAGCAAGCTTACCCAATGCGCTTTTACCCGTGAATTCCAGTCAAATTTATAAGAAGCCTCCAATCCTCCATTTACAAATAAATCAATCCGATGACTTAAGAGAATGTAGGAGCAACCAAAGATCTTTTAAAGGTTTCGTTTATAACTTTATATATATTTTAAATAAGATGATATAAACAAAAGCATATATTCTAAAAATGAAAAAGAGGCTATTTTTGGTATTTGTTTTGAAATGAATATAGCAAGGGCAAAAGGGGAATGCCAATCGTAACTTCTGAAATCTTATGGACTGATCTTGTACTATTTAAAAACCGTAAGGGTACTAAGAACCTATGCAACTTGAAACTAATCACACAGCAATTGTTGATTGATCAACTTGCCAACAACGTTTTGCTTCCGATTGACTACTCCGCTGTTGAAGCAAAAATTAATTAACGTCATTACGTTTTTTGATATTTCATTCCGTCTTTATTAATATTATTATGCCATTGATCGTCGTTTGCATATATATATATATATATATCCATGCTGGTACTTATTACTTAGCTAGCTAGGGTTAGCGTTATTATTAATTCTTGATCATCGAATATCAATTCAATGTTATTATTATTATTGTTATCAGACATGATGAATACTACCCTCGAGGCGCAGGCGGCATTGCACTTCGGTCATCAACTTGCAAAGAGCCGTGGCCATGCACAGTTCACGCCGTTACATATTGCATTAGCTTTGATCTGGAACCATAATGCCATATTCAGGCAAGCGGTTAGCAATGCCGCTGGTACAGAGGCAACTAATTCAGCCTGCAGGCTTTTCGTTCAGGTTTTGAAGAAACTCCCTTCACAGTCTCCTGCACCTATTGCATGTACACCAAGTACTTCTCTAATGAGAGTCTACTCTAGCACTTTCACTCAACTTTTATCTATCGATCAATTGATTTTAATTATTCTTGAAGATTCCCAAGTTGGGGATCTGTTAAAACAAGCTGGAGTTAGCGTACCCAGGGTGAGTATTGAGGTAGAAAAGCTTAGACCGGGTAAACAAGTGAACAAGGTGGAAAATGCACCCTTGGTAAAAAATGAGGTAGAAAAGCTTATGCCGGGTAAACAAGTGATCAACAAGGTGGAAAATGCAGCCCAGCCCCAGGTGAAAAATGAGGCGGAAAAGCTTAAAGAAGTGAAGAAAGTGGAAAGTACTTCTGGAGATGCTAATTCCCAGGCTCTTAAAACCTATGGCCGTGATTTTAACGAGCAAGCTGGAAAGTTTGATCCTGTAATAGGGCGAGATGAGGAAATCAGGAGAGTGATTAGTGTTCTGTCAAGAAGAACAAAGAACAACCCTATTCTTATTGGAGAGCCCGGTGTAGGCAAGACTGCTGTCGTTGAAGGATTAACACAGAGGATTCTAGGAGGTGATGTTCCAACTAATCTCAACAATGTATGTGTTGTGGCGTTAGATATAGGAGCGTTGATTGCTGGAGCTACTTATAAAGGGGAGTTTGAGGCGAGGGTGAAATCGGTCTTGAAAGAAGTGGAAGAGGCTGAAGGGAAGGTGATATTATTCTTTGATGAAATTCATATGCTACTTGGAGCGGGTGGATCCGGAGGGTCCATGAATGCTGCAAATCTTATGAAGCCCGTGTTGGCCAGGGGTCAGGTTCGGTGCATTGGTGCGACCACTTTGGAAGAATATAGGAAATATGTAGAGAAGGATGCAGCCTTTGAGAGACGTTTTCAAAAGGTTTTGGTGGCTGAACCTAGTGTTCCTGACACCATAAGGATTCTTAGAGGATTGAAAGAGAGATATGAAGGACACCATGGTGTTCGGATTCTTTATCATGCTCTTGTGGTTGCAGCTCAACTTTCAAGCCGCTACGTAACAGGTATGATTCATTTCTTTGATTAGTTCGAACTGGTTTTAGTGGCTTCATATAATTTGTTGGAATTTGTATGCAGGACGCTTCTTGCCGGATAAAGCTATTGACCTTGTGGATGAAGCATGTGCAAATGTGAGGGTTCAGTTAGATAGTCGGCCCGAAGAAATTGATAATCTTGAAAGAAAGAAGTTGCAGTTGGAGGCTGAGCTTCATGATTTTGAGAAGGAAGAAGATAAAGCAAGTAAAGCTCGTCTTGTTGAAGTGAGTTCATTAAGTTGAGAGCACACGCTGTTAAGTTTTTTTGATGATTTTATTTATAGTGTACTAATGTGTGACCCTTTTTCAGGTGAAAAAAGAACTTACTGACTTGAGAGAGAAACTTCAGCCATTGATGATGAAGTATAAGAAAGAAAAAGAACGCGTTGATGAAATTCGTAGGTTGAAACAGAAAAGGAAAGAACTGTTGGTCTTACTGCAAGAAGCAGAAAGAAGACGTGATTCTGCAAATGCTGCATATTTGAAATATGGATCAGTTCAAGCAGTCGAGACTGATATAGCAAGAGTTGAAGGTACTGCAGGTGAAAATGTTATGCTGACAGACACTGTGGGACCCGACCAGATTGCTGAGGTTGTGAGTAGGTGGACTGGTATACCGGTGTCCAGGCTAGGAACCAATGAGAAAAAGAGGCTTATTGGTCTGGCGGACCGGTTGCATCAGCGAGTTGTAGGCCAAGATCAAGCTGTAAATGTTGTAGCCGAGGCGATTTTGAGGTCACGTGCAGGTTTGGGTCGTAAAGAACAGCCAAATGGTTCGTTTCTCTTCTTGGGTCCCACCGGTGTGGGGAAAACCGAGCTTGCTAAGGCTCTTGCAGAGCAATTATTTGATGATGAGAAACTTATGATTAGGGTTGACATGTCTGAATACATGGAGCAATACTCCGTGTCCCGGCTAATTGGTTCTCCACCCGGGTATGTTGGCCATGATAAAGGTGGTCAACTTACAGAGGCCGTAAGGAGAAAACCTCATAGTGTTATATTGTTTGATGAAGTAGAGAAAGCTCACAAATCGGTTTTCAACATCTTACTTCAAATGTTGGATGATGGAAGATTGACCGACGGTCAAGGCCGCACTATTGACTTCACAAACACAGTCATTATCACGACTTCTAATCTCGGTGCTGAACATATGTTAAACGGACTGTCAGGGAAGACAACAATGGCTCCTGCTCGTGAAATGGTGATGCAGGAGGTGAAGAAGCACTTTAAACCCGAGTTGTTGAATAGACTTGATCAGATAGTGGTGTTCCATTCGCTTTCAAATGATCAGTTAAGACAAGTGGCTAGACTTCAGTTGAAAGATGTGGCTGTTCGTCTAGCTGACAGGGGTGTTTCTTTGGGAGTTACAGAAGCGGCTTTAAATCTTATACTAAATGAGAGTCATGATCCGGTAAGCATCAAAATATTGTTAATTGTGATATATATACATCTTACTGATCACCGGGTTGGTTTGACATGTAGGTATATGGGGCCCGCCCAATCAGGAGATGGTTGGAAATGAAGGTTGTGACTGAATTATCAAAGATGTTAGTTAGAGAAGAGATTGATGAAAACTCAACAGTGTATATATATGCAGGCTTGAATGGTGAAGATTTGAGTTACAATGTGGAGAAAAATGGTGGATTAGGGAATGCTACAACTAGGGGCAAGCCTGATATACTGATTCAAGTCCCTACTGCACAGGCTGTGAAGAGGATGAAAATTGAGGTAATTGATCTCGATGAAATGGATGAATAATGGAGAAGCACATTATTTGTTTTATTTTTAGTTAATCTGAATGTGTAGAATCTAGTTAATTAATGTTTTGGATGTTTAGTTAATCTTTCAACATTAGGGACAACTGTTAGGTGATGTTATTGAATTGTTTATTATTTTGGGTCAAGTTTTAGCAAATATAGAGAAAGAGTAACATAGAATTTGTTTAATGGAGAGTTGTGATTCTTAAATGGTATTGGTTCAAAGTGTTATAGCCTCTAGGGGACGTTTGGTTTGCAAAAGTTTATAACCTTGAAGTCGGCACCATCTCGCGAATAACTTTAAACCACCCTCCAACCACATGTTTTTTGTTTGAGAACTCCAAATCGATCTTCAAAACATCTTGTTTATGTGTTCACAGTGACCTCAAATGCAAGCTAGCGAGGTATAACTTGTAACTCAGCTTTTCGTTTTTGAGAAGAAAGGATGAGGGTGTTTACGTAATCTACAGGCATGTCTCTTTGCAGCTAGCACACACATATATTGGCACATTGTGCTCATCTAACATCCGCATTTTCAATAACAAATGAATACCATGTTATGTATAAAATGCATTAGGTTTATTATATACGTCCCAAAGCTTTACATTTTGGTTTATGTTTAAGCGGAAGTAAATCTAAAAGAAATTTGATATAATAGTTTAAACAAAACATTATGCTTGAGTGGGGTTTCAAAAGTTAGCATAAGCAAGATCGCAAGTTGTGTAACTTAACTTTGCCTTCAAATCCAAGAACTCCAACTAGGTCATCCATCTATATGCAATCTCTTACCTAATAGGTATTATTATATAGCCCAAGGTTAGTTAAAGTATGATTAATTCAAATGATCGTTTAAAACTCACAAGACGTTGATTTAAGGAGTCGGGGTAGTCGTTCAGCTCATATGTGGCAACTGATATGCCCATGGGTGTACCCATATACGCGCCTAACAACTCAAACTTTCAGTTTTTGATGCAAGTTCCATGGTGTTCCATGCCATAAGAGTATGCATATAGGAAGATTTCTTATGATTTTGCATCGCCGCATTGGATACAAGCATTCATATAGAAAAAGAATTCTTTTATCTGAAACTATGATATTTTGACCCATTTAATATCCTATGAGGTTTTCAAAATCAGTATTAAACCAGTCACCTCCCAAGTAAAACATGGACCGCATATATTCCTTTAGTCCTTTCTGCATAACATGTTAAGAGCAAGTAGTAGCAAGGAGACTAAGAAGTGACTTACCTCATAATTAGTTCATGTTTCTCAAAAATGCATTAACATTATATTACTAGGCTAAAGTATTGCATGAAGTTCAAGTACAAGCTTAACACAAAACATTCACGTCATACCAATAAAAAGGTATACCCTCATTAAATCTGCTAACTCAATACATGTGTAGTGCTAAGATTAGAATTGGAACTTACCTTGAATACTAGTTGATTCTACTTTGTTTGTCTTGCTGACCCCATCCTATAAGTCCAAAATAGCCAAGAGTCACGGACCAAATATTCGAAGGCCCGATTGCTATCATATGGTCACTTTACACCATTTTATCTTTTCAGCAGCTTTCATTTATACATAAATCACTAGTAGGGGTGCCCGCGCGTTACGGCGGGAACGCAACGGGAATTCAGTCGATAGATGTTCGGTTTGTTATGGAACCCTTATTTGTTATAGTTACATGTAGATTCGGCGTAGTTTACAATTTGTGACAGAGGTAGTTGACGCGGAAATGCATAGATACACACGATTATATATCATTAGAAATAAATGAATTAAACACAATTATGTATTTAAGCCTTTTTTTTTAAATCAACGAACGTAACTGAGGTAGCTGACGTAAAAATGCATAGATACACAAGATTGTATTAATGAAACAAAATACAAAGGTGTTCATGTTTCGAGTCAACCCAACTAAAATCCGTATAAAAAGTTTTCCTTTTTGACTCATGACTCGAATCTTAGCTCGGTTAGTCATTCCCATTTCTTCAATCTTGCAAAGGACATAGTTGTTAAAAAAATACGTATGAACACTTAGAAATGTAAAGAAAATATGAAACCTAAATATGTTGTACTCATCAAACAAGTACCATTGATTGACCCATTATAACTAATTTCGTAAGTTCGAGTTAATGACTTTTATGAGGTCAAACTACAAAGAGCAATTTAACCAAAACCTTTTAAAATACCGAAAATGCACTTGGTTATCGATGCAGCAGCCATTAATGAGTCCGTCATTATTAATTAAGTCATTGAAAAGTGACAAACTAAACCAAGAGTGTTTGTTAGTTGGGTCAACCTAACCAACCAAGTTAACTAAAATGATTAATTAGATATACATTATATGATATATCTGTACTCTAATGTAACACTTTAGATAAAAGGATTAGTTTTTATTAATCCTGACTATCTTTTTTTGGTTGATGCCGGTCCCAACTGTTGAATTGGCTGTTGTCGGTCCTAAATTTTAATGTATTTGTTCCTATCGGTCCGCAGCTAACAGAATCCGAACACCGTTAATTGTAGGTTGCCGGAAAACGTTTTCGTCGAAAAAGTCACATTTTTTTTCCCAAAAAACACCACTCAAGCACCGCCACCAATTGACTCACCATCGACCAACTAGGACTGTTCAAAGGGTAAGACCCTATCCTTTTACCTAATACCCTACCCGGACCCTTTACCTTTTTAGGAAGAAATGTGGACCCGAGACCCGACCCTCTAAACAATAAAAGGGTCGGGTATAAATAAGGGTTTCAAGGGTCCAACCCTTTACCCTTTAAACAAGTAATCGCAACTCCTTTTCTACATTTACTAGTTGTATATATCATATATGAATTTAATATATGAATCCTAGAGCAATTATAAATTCATTTAATAACACAATAACTCTAACTTCGAAAGTTTATCAACCATTTGAACCGATGCAAATAATATTCACATTCACAAATTACATGTAGGGAACAATTCAGTGATTTATTTATATATATATATATATATATATTTCCAATCAGTAGTATGGCCTTTTATTTTTATTTTTCTTAACAGTTGGGAAATTTATGATGAATCATACATAAAATACAAACCTCTCCTGCATTTCAGATTAATCACGAATCTGGTGTATATCTATCTAGAAACTAGTAAACGGGTCAAGGGTTTAAAAAAGGGTCGGACCCTTGAAACCCTTTTACCCTTTAAGGTGAACTTTAAATACCCTTTACCCAACCCATATAATATATTCGGGTCCAATTAAGGGTTTTACGAGTCGGGTAAAAGGGTTTCAAGGGTTTGACCCTTGTCTTGCTCACCCCTACGACCAACCACCACCACTTGAGCACTACCAACCGATTCCGACGATGGTTCTAAGGTTCCGACAACCTCAATAATTGGGGGATTTTACTAGAAAAAGGCTCCTAAAGATCCGATACAAAGTTACAAAGATGTTTGGGACAAAAATGTTGAGGTCTTCGGAAAAAAATGTGAGTTTTCCGGTCAAAAATGTTTTCCCGGCGACCTGCAACTAATGGTGTTAGGAATTCGTTAGTCGCGGCTCGTGGGCCGTTAGGAACAAATATGCTAAACGTTGGACCGTTAACAGCCAATTTATTAATTGAGACCGACAACGACCAAAGACGATTGTTATGATTAATAAAAACCAATATACATCTGTGTGTATAAAAAAGTAATTTTATACCGGTATTAGTTAAAATAAAAAATGAAATGGTATTGGGCGATCCATTTGATTCAACCGGGTTACATTCATTAACCCGTTTGTTTGTGTTGTTTAGATTCTGAAACCCTAAAAATGGTTCTTCAACCAATCCTCAACACTCTTCCGTTCAATTAAGGTATGTTTTCCATAAATCAAACAGATTATCCCTTCAATTCATGAATGATTATTTTATTGGTTAATTAATGTAGCTAACTGCAATTATCTCATCTGTTTGGCAATAATCCTTGTATGGTAGGTTTCTATATACATTCATTGTAGCTAGTTAGTTAGTATTTATAACAAATTTATGACGTTAGGAGGCATTGCAAAGATCTAAACAGAATGTATCCTGTTGTTGAATGAAACTCTATATGTTTTCTGGATGTTTGATGGTGAAAACAGGGGCATGGATTTTATTTTGTTATTATATCTTTTGTGGGACAACTAGAAAGAGATAGTGGTTTTCAATTGTTAAAAATGCGTTTTATTTTGCTCATGAATTGGTTGGGTATCTATCTGCTCATATGATTTTTCTTAACAGAAAGTTTCCGCTTATCATGAGTTTGGCGAAGAGAGTGAGATGCTACGTGTGCAAGACACGAGGAAACAACACCTACCTATGTCCAGCCAACCTCTCAGAATGTACTATTTAGTTTATGTATATTTTTCAAACAAGAACGATGACTTGAGACATTTTCCCATCAATTGCTACAAGTAATGATTGAAGATTGGGACATGTTGTCTGTTCATCCTGTTTCTCAAGTAAGATTTGTTAAATATAAGTTTGTTTTAATCTTTTTTTGCGACTTAATGATTGTGTTTTATTGATATAAGGCATGATCCCGAGAATGAATAGCTTCTCTGTTTTAACTCCACATCAGGTATATAGACACCAAACAGCAAGGTATAAACAATGACTTTAAAACTTTTGATTATTACAATTTCAAACAGAAAAAACACATCTAAACGTTACATTATTACTGCTATGGGAACCGTAGCGGCTCAAGCATTGCAGCTATGTGTGGGTCCACCGTTTATAGGTGGGATCAAGCACCCTTTGTTTTGCCAAGCCATATTCCAGTATCACAACCGCCTTAACACGTGAGGCGACCCATCGTGGTCCCATCTGATGGAATGGATGCATACATCTGCCGCTTGACCAAGATTTTGATTTTGAGGTAAAATAGCATTTCTTCATAATCATATGGTGTGATGTTAATGTATGAAATTTGCATAAAGTACCCCTTTTGTTGCATGAGAACAACTCTTTTCCAATGTGGTAGAAGCATTTCAAAGTATTTGCCTATTTGGCTTAGCCCTCATCCTCATATAATATAATTAATATACATCTACGTATGTGCATAGTTTTAGTTTTTATTATTTTTTATAATTTTCTCATGGGTGGTTTAAACTCTTTTCTATCAGTTAAATGTTTGCAGTCTATACCATTGGTTTCAAAGACTTCAACCATAATGTCTGGAACGGATGTGTCAGATGGTTCACTAGGCTGTACATTTTATTTTTCAAATTCTTAAATCCATTTAATAAATTTAAATGTAAAATAATGGCTCTTATAAATGTATTGTAAACACATGATTCTATTAAGAATAAATCATAACTTAATTGTGTATTGCTTTTTGTTTATGTTTATGATTTATCACATATAACTTTTAATTGCTTATTTCTATAACAGAATCAGATCCTGCGTTTTAAAATATAATTTATCATTAATCTGTGATTTGTTAAATATTTATATTTACAGCAATTAAAGTTAGTTATGTATATAATCATAAAAATCAAACACTTAAATTATGGTTATAGTTTTTTTTTCATAGTTTCAACATTTAAAACATCAATTTTCAAACCATATCATGAAACCAGTGTAATGTTCATTAATTAGTAGGTAGTTAGTTATAAATGCAGTCCTTAGATATAATCTTATTAGAACATGTGCTTTCTTATATTAATTTGTTACTGGTGTATTAAACTGGACTGAATATAAACAAGCGCATATTCCGAAAGTTTTTTTTGACAAAAGTTATACAATCATTTAAACTGACTTGAGTTTTATATGAATAGAGCTCAAACTTAGCATTTCTACTCGTCAAAATAAATTATCTGAACTAAGCTGTCGACTGTCGTGTTTAATTTTGAGCCCAACCTGACTAGGCTCAGCTCATATACAATCCTGGAATGTTAATCGTAATTTCTTAAACCATTGGACTTATCTTGTAATATTGAAAAACCATAGGGATAATTGGTGTAACTTTATCCTTTAAGAGAGTGAAAACCGAAGCTCTTGAATACATAAGACAACAATTGTTGATAAACTGCAACTTGGGATTGATTTCATTCCATTGTTGAAGTAACAATTCAAGGTAATAGCATTATGTTCTTTGATTATTAATTGCATATCATTTTTTTTAATTATGTCATCGATCGTTTGCATATCAATGCCGTTACTTGTGAATTTAGTTAGGGTTAGGGTTAGGGCTATTAATTCTTGATCATAGATTGATGATTTTGGCCAATTAAAGGTATCAGATTGCGTATCATGTTGTTCGTTTAAGATGGACTGAATTCATGATTATTGTGTTTGTAGGTTTATAGGCGTTATTATTATCATCAGAATGAATCGTTACAAACTTACCCCCGAGACAGCAGCGATTTTGCGTTCCGGTCTTCAACTTGCAAAGAACGCTCGCCATAAACAATTCACACCGTTACATATTGCAGCTGCTTTGATTTTCGACCTTAATGGCGTATTCAGGCAAGCAATTATCAATGCTGGCGGTGCAGAGGCAGGTAATTCCGCTTGCTGGCTTTTCAATCGAGCTTTGGAAAAGCTCCCTTTACAGCCCCCTGAATTCAATGCACTTCCACAAAGTACTCCTTCTTTGCAAAAAGTGTATAGTGCTCAAACTTTTTCTTTGGATCAGTTATTTTTATGTCTTTTTGAAGATTCCCAAGTTGGGGATCTGTTAAAAGAAGCTGGAGTTAGTGCACCCAGGGTGAGTATTGAGCTAGAAAAGCTTAGATCAGGTAAACAAGTGAAGAAAGTGGAAAATGCAACCCATGTGAAAAATGAGGTAGAAAAGCTTGGTAAAGAAGTGAACAAGGTGGAAAGTGCTTCTGGAGATACTAATTTCCAGACTCTTAAAACCTACGGCTGTGATCTTGTGGAGCAAGCTGGAAAGTTTGATCCTGTAATAGGGCGAGATGAGGAAATCAGGAGAGTGATTAGTGTTCTATCAAGAAGAACAAAGAACAACCCTATTCTTATTGGAGAGCCCGGTGTAGGCAAGACTGCTGTTGTTGAAGGATTAGCACAGAGGATTCTAAGAGGTGATGTTCCAACTAATCTTAACAATGTACGTGTTGTGGTGTTAGATACAGGGGCATTGGTTGCTGGAGCTATCTTTAAAGGGGAGTTTGAGGCGAGGGTGAAAACGGTTTTGAAAGAAGTGGAAGAAGCTGAAGGCAAGGTGATATTATTCATTGATGAAATTCATATGGTACTTGGAGCAGGTGGGGGTGGAACAGGAGGGCCCATGAATGTTGCAAATCTTATGAAGCCCATGTTGGCTAGGGGTCAGCTTCGGTGCATTGTTGCAACCACTTTGGAAGAATATAGGAAATATGTAGAGAAGGATACAGCCTTTGAGAGACATTTTCAAAAGGTTTTGGTGGCTGAACCTAGTGTTCCTGACACCATAAGCATTCTTAGAGGATTGAAAGAGAGATATGAAGGACACCATGGTGTTCGGATTCTTTATCGTGCTCTTGTGGTTGCAGCTCAACTTTCAAGCCGCTACATAACTGGTATGATTTGTTTCTTTGATTCGTTTAGACTAGTTCTCATGACTTTATATAAAGTGTTGGAATTTGTATGCAGGGCGCTTCTTGCCAGAGAAAGCTATAGACCTTGTGGATGAAGCATGCGCGAATGTGAGGGTCCAGTTAGATAGTCGGCCTGAACAACTTGATATACTTGAAAGGAAGCAGATGCAGCTGGAAGTTGAGCTTCATGATTTTGAGAAGGAAGAAGATAAAGCAAGCAAAGCTCGTCTTGTTGAAGTGAGTTCATTAAGTTGATAGAACACACTGTTATATTCTTTTGGATGATTTTACTTTACTAACGCGTGGCTGGTTTTCAGGTGAAAAGAGAACTTGATGACTTGAGAGAGAGACTTCAACCATTGATGATGAAGTATAAGAAGGAAAAAGAACGTGCTGATGAAATTCGCGGGTTGAAACAGAAAAGGGAAGAACTGCTGTTGTTACTACAAGAATTCGAAAGATATGATTTAGCAAGAGCTGCAGACTTGAAATATGGAGCAATTCAAGATGTGGAGATTGCTAGAGCAAGAATTGAAGGTACTGTAGGTGAAAATGTAATGCTAACAGAGACTGTAGGAACCGACCAAATTGCTGAGGTGGTGAGTAGGTGGACTGGTATACCAGTGACCAAGCTAGGGACCAATGAGAAAGAGGCTTATTGGTCTAGCTGACCGGTTGCATCAAAGAGTTGTAGGTCAAGATGAAGCTGTAAACGTTGTAGCAGAGGCGGTTTTGAGGTCGTGTGCTGGTTTGGGCAGGGAACAACAACCAAATGGTTCGTTTCTTTTCTTGGGTCCCACTGGTGTTGGGAAAACCGAGCTTGCTAAGGCTCTTGCAGAGCAATTATTTGACGATGAGAAACTTATGATTAGGGTTGATATGTCCGAATACATGGAGCAACACTCTGTGTCACGGCTAATTGGATCTCCACCCGGATATGTTGGTTATGATCAAGGTGGCCAACTTACAGAAGCTGTGAGGAGAAAACCTTATAGTGTTATATTATTTGATGAAGTGGAAAAAGCCCATAAATCGATTTTCAACATCTTACTTCAAATGTTGGATGATGGAAGATTGACCGACGGTCAAGGCCGCACCGTTGACTTCACCAACACAGTCATTATTATGACTTCCAATCTTGGAGCTGAACATATGTTAAACGGGCTGTCAGGGAAGACCACAATGGTCAATGCTCATGAAATGGTGATTCAAGAAGTGAAGAAGCACTTTAAACCTGAGTTATTGAACAGGCTTGATCAGATAGTGGTGTTCCATTCACTTTCAATTGATCAGTTAAGACAAGTGGCTAGACTTCAGCTGAAAGATGTGGCTGTTCGTCTGGCTGATAGGGGTGTTGCCTTGGGAGTTACAGAAGCAGCTTTAAATGTCATACTAAATGAGAGTTATGATCCGGTAAGCATCAAAATCTTGTTAATTACTATGATATATATACATCTTACTCATCAGGTTGGTTTGACATGTAGGCATATGGGGCCCGCCCAATTAGGAGATGGTTGGAAATGAAGGTCGTGACTGAATTATCAAAGATGTTAGTTAGAGAAGAGATTAATGAAAACTCAACGGTGTATATAGATGCAGGCTTGAATGGTGAAGATTTGTGTTACATTGTGCAGAATAATGCTGCAACCGGGCACAAGTCTGATATACTCATTCAAGTTCCTACTGCACAGGCTGTGAAGAGGAGGAAGATTGAGGAGGTAGTTGATCTCGGTGAAATGGGTCTGATATAATCAAGAAGTGCAATTGGTCTGTTTTAATTTGTTTTGTTTTGTTTTTTTTGGGTCGAGTTTTATAGGAAGAGAGACGTAGAATTGCTTTCATGGAGAGTTATGACTGTTAAATGGTAATGTTCAAATGGTTGTGATCTTTCGATTAGAGTTAAAATGAGCTATCATGACTATTTCTTAATGTGTTTATTCAAAGGCACATGTTACTCAAATAATAATAGTTACGAACGAACCTATAACCTAACAAGAACCATTGGAGAAACATGAAAATTCGTAGAAAACACAAGAAACTCACTTAGAATTCATGACCAACAAACACACCGTGCTTAACAGTTCTGTTGGGACACCAACCAATCTTTGGTAACATAAAGGAATTAGCCACTGAATGATTTGATCTGCTGACATAACTGTGACTAACAAAAGGCTGTCGTCAAGAGTCTTTGATACTTTTCCATTTGCAAATTTGGTGTATTCTAAGTTTGGAGTGTTTAGGCAAATACCATGATTTATCTTTTCCACCGTAGAAGGTTGAAAGATCTAAACTAAGAGATTTGAAACACAAAGGCAAAATTATAATAAAATATAACTTTTGGTAAGCTGCATGGACCATCGATATAATACAATCTAAAAACTATAATAAAAGTTATCACCGGTCTTTGGATCCTCGAATGCGTTAGTCCAAACCAGAGTCCAAATTTAAAATCATAAAAGGAAGATGCAGAATATGTGGGATAGGTGGCTTTTACAAATGACGTCCAAATTTATATTAAGTTTTGAACTAACCAATATAACCATCCAAGTTTGATTTATCAGATTTTGAGCTTATTATAATATTAATACAACTTACAAAAGCTTAACTTCTTGACATTTTTAGTCAAACTTATAAAGGTTTAGAAAATTATTTATTCATATATTTGCTGCATTCACATATTCAAACATACAACCAACCTTAGCAGATACAACTTACAAGCTGTTCCTACTTTTGACAGCTTAACTAAACATCCAAAACAGAAATCAGATTCATTAAAAACAAACAAATTAAGCTTGAGGATTATTTCATTATTCATCCATTTCATAGTCATCATCTATCTCCTCAATCTTCATCCTCTTCACAGCCTGCGCAGCATCATTACGAGTCCCGCCATTTGCACTAGGAACTTGAATCAATAAATCAGTCTTCTGCCCTGTTGCAGCATTCACCAATCCACCATTCCTAACTACACTGTAACTCAATTCTTCACCATCCATGCCTGCATCTATATACACTGTTGAGTTCTCATCAATCTCTTCTCTAATTAACATCTTTGATAATTCAGTCACAACCCTCCTTTCAAGCCATCTCCTGATTGGGCGAGCCCCATACACCGGATCATAACTCTCATTTAATATAACATCTAAAGCTGCTTCTGTAACCCCCAAGGCAACGCCCCTGTCAGCAAGGCGGACCGCCACATCCTTCAACTGAAGCCTAGCAACTTTTCTTAACTGATCATGAGAAAGCGGGTCGAAAACCACAATCTCATCAAGCCGGTTCAATAACTCGGGTTTAAAGTGTCTTCTCAACTCTTGCATCACCATTTCCCGAGCTTTGACCATTGTGGTCTTCCCTGACAACCCTTTCAACAAATATTCAGCTCCAAGATTGGAAGTCATGATGATGACCGTGTTTGTGAAGTCAATGGTACGGCCTTGACCGTCGGTCAACCTTCCATCATCCAGCATTTGAAGTAGAGTGTTGAATACCGATTGATGAGCTTTCTCTACTTCATCGAATAATACAACACTGTACGGTCTTCTCCTTACGGCTTCGGTAAGTTGACCGCCTTCTTCATGTCCAACATATCCCGGCGGTGCGCCAATTAGTCGGGCCACAGAGTGTTGCTCCATGTATTCAGACATATCAATCCTTATCATAAGTTTTTCATCATCAAATAACTGCTCTGCAAGAGCTTTAGCAAGCTCAGTTTTACCAACACCAGTGGGACCCAAGAAGAGGAACGAACCAGTTGGTTGTTGGGCCCGCCCCAAACCAGCACGTGACCTCAAAACCGCCTCAGCTACAGCACTTACCGCTTGATCTTGACCAACTACCCTCTGATGCAACCGGTCGGCTAGACCGATAAGCCTATCTTTCTCATTGGTCCCGAGTCTAGTCACAGGAATACCAGTCCACCTACTCACCACCTCAGCAATCTGGTCTGGTCCCACGGTCTCTGTCAGCATTACATTTTCATCTGCCGTGCCTTCAATTCTTGCTATAGCGGTCTCCACTTCTTGAACTGCTCCATATTTCAAGTCTGCAGCTCTTGCTAAATCATATCTTCTTTCAGCTTCTTGTAAAGCCACCAATAGTTCTTCTCGTTTCTGTTTCAACCTGCGAATTTCATCAACGCGTTCCTTTTCCTTCTTATATTTCATCATCAATGGTTGGAGTCGATCCCTCAAGTCATCAAGTTCTTTTTTCACCTGCAAAAATGGCACATGTTAGCACACACAATAATATAGTTAAAAGTAACCAAAAGACTGGTAAGAATCTGCTATCAGCTTAAAGAACTCACTTCAACAAGACGAGCTTTGCTTGCTTTATCTTTTTCCTTCTCTAAAGCATGAAGCTCAACCTCCAACTGCATCCGTTTCCTTTCAAGATTATCAATTTCTTCAGGCTGGCTGTCCAATTGCACTCTCACATTTGCACACGCTTCATCCACGAGGTCAATAGCCTTATCCGGCAAGAAACGTGCTGCATACAGATTCCAACAAATTTGTGTAAATTACTAGCTTTACTACTAGATAATTTCATAACAACTGGTTCAAACCAATCAAAGAAATGAATCATACCAGTTATGTATCGGCTAGAAAGTTGAGCTGCAACCACAAGAGCACGATCAAGAATCCGAACACCATGATGGCCTTCGTATCTCTCTTTCAACCCTCTAAGAATGCTTATGGTGTCAGGAACACTAGGTTCAGCCACCAAAACCTGTTGAAACCGTCTCTCAAAGGCAGCATCCTTCTCCACATATTTCCTATACTCTTCCAAAGTGGTCGCACCAATGCACCGAAGCTGACCCCTAGCCAACATGGGCTTAAAAAGATTAGCAGCATCCATGGACCCTTCGGTTCGACCAGCTCCAAGCACAAGATGAATCTCATCAATAAATAATATCACCTTCCCTTCCGCTTCTTCCACTTCTTTCAAAACCGCTTTCAATCTCTCCTCAAACTCCCCTCTGTACTTGGCTCCAGCAACCAACGCCCCCATATCTAACGCCACAACGCGCACATCGCTAAGATTATTTGGCACGTCACCTCCTAGAATCCTCTGTGCTAATCCTTCAACAACAGCAGTCTTGCCTACACCGGGCTCTCCAATAAGAACAGGGTTATTCTTTGTTCTTCTTGATAGAATCCTAATCACTCTCCTAATTTCCTCATCTCGCCCTATTACAGGATCAAGCTTTCCGGCCTGCTCAACAAGATCACGACCGTAGGTTTTCAGAGCCTGGAAATTAGTATCTCCAGAAGCACTTTCCACCTTCTTCCCTTCTTTACCTCTAAGCTTTTCGACTTCGCCTTTCACCCGGGAAGCACTAACTCCAGCTTCTTTTAACACATCCCCAATTTGTGAATCTTCAAGCAGGCCTAGAATCAACTGATCCACAGCTAAATGAGTGTCCCCGCGGGATTTCTGCGAGCTTTGAGCACGACGAATCACTTTGATCAGAGAAGAACTTGCTGGAACTTCATCCGGTGCAGGGGACTGAGAAGGAAGTCTTTTCAAAGCTTGATTAAAAACCCTCTCAGCTGAATTAGCCGCCTCTTCACCACCGGCATTGCTAATCGCTTGCCTGAATATGCCATTAGGATCGGAGATCAAAGCAACCGCGATATGCAACGGTGTGAACTGTGCGTGGCCGGCGGTCATAGCAAGCCCATGGCCGGCAGCCAATGCCTCGTTTGTCTTGTGTGTGAATTTATCAGGATTCATGTCTGATAATTAATAATATTAATGCCTATATATAAACCTACGAACACAATAACAGTAAATTCAGTCTATCTTCAATCAACATAATAAATTAACAGCACTAGTTTTCATTCATACGAATCAAACAATCAATGATATACATAATTAAAGAAACATTTGATATGCAATTGAAGATTAAGGAACGTAATGTTATTACCTTACCTTGAATAGTGGAATAAAATGAATCGTAAGCAAAATGTTCGAATCTGCAGGTGTTTATGAACAATTGCTTTGCTTTAGCGAAGAATTTACAGATAGAATTGTGTATTTTGTAACCAACTGACGAATGAATGATGAAGGATGAGTGGAAGACGAACTAATTTATACATATTGTTACGGGCCACGAGAGACATCTGGAAGTTACCTACCAGACATGTTATGTTCCAGAGTTTTCTGATTTTTCCTGTTTTAATGGATGGGATAGGATATTGTTACGTCAGTTATTACCCTTAAGGTTTCTAGATACTACAAGATGAGTCCACTAGATTTGAGGAAATCCTACTAAAATTTCACTTATATTATATTGCATGCAGTGTAATATCTAGTTGTTAGTCAGATGCAGTTGCTTGTCAGGTGGTGATGTAGAGACTACTGATTAGTCGGGGATAATTAATGATTAATCAGTGCTTAATCGAGATTTTTACAGCTGTAACAACACAAACTGCCAATATTCAAAAGTTTAGGGATTTAAAATGAAAATTCTGATTTTTCATTTCTTCTCGCGACGCAAAGTATTAGCTAGGTTTCCTTCGCGCAACGCGAAGTTATCAAGCACAAAACCCAAGACAAGGCTATTTCGCGCTACGCAAAGTGGTCCTTCCCGATATGCGAAACGTTATTAAGTAATCGGGTACACGTGTCCAACCACGTGTCAACATGTGACATGATTGTACAGGCCAGGTGAATGGCGGCTAAGGGTCGGTTCGCGCGACGCGAAGAACGAAGTCTTTGTCCTTCGTGCTACGCGAAGGAGCTAAATTCTGGCTTTAAAGGGGGAGTGACGGGCTTGAACCATTTCATCCCAAATCTCACTTCCATTCTTACACACTTGGCATAGGAAAGCGTGCCTGATCGCTGTGATGTTCCAAGACCTTGTTTTCTAGAGATTCATGCAAGTATTGAAGTCCCGACACCTTGTTGACCGGTTAAGCGAGCTAGAAACAAGACTCTGCCAATCAAGCAATCACTTTTATATTATTATTAGCATTCCCGAGTACTCGCTAAGGTAGGATTTAAGTTTAAGTTATTTCAAGTATATTATGAATAGCTTAGATTCAGTCAAGCCTATGACCTTTTAACCTTGAAAAGATTTTCAAAATCATTCACAACGGTTTTCAATAAACATTACTTCTATAAGATATAATGTTACACAAAATTATATTTTGACGTCCATGTAGTATCTGGAAAGGGTGATATCATTAATAGATGTTTCTTGCCTAAGGTACGTAATTCGTACAAATCTCAATCAACCGCGGGACCTGTTTACTTACCTAGAGAAACTTACCAACGTGATAGAACCTATTATGCCAAAGCATGCTATATCAAACGTCACACAAATACATATATGATTTCAAAATGCAAACATTCACAAACCTAATCAAGGTTAAAACCAGACATAAAGTCTGCATTCATGTATGGCATAATATGATCACATATGAAATTTGGGGTCATTTGGAAAACCCTAGCTATGTTTTCTAGATTCGCGTTTATTCGAATTTTTATGGTCATTTTTGACTAAAAAAGGTAACTTGGAAAGATTGTTAAATTTTGACAATTTTACAGGGTGTTTTGGGAGTTATTTGGATCACTTAGTAATTTTATTGGATTTTTCGAAAATCTTTTGGTATAAACGGACGATTTACGGGTTAAATATAGCATATAAAATGAATTTTTTAAATTAATAAATCAACAAATAATTCCAGAAATTTTTTTATAAAAATCTACATATTTTACTTGGTAAGTGTATAAAATTTCATAATTTAATGATAAACGGATAATTAATTGTGCTAATTTGAAGGTTAAACAAGTTCAATTCTGATAAAAACTGATGAGTTCGTGATTAACGAACCTATTGGAATATCAGAACATTCAGAGTGATCAAAAATCATATTTTTGGGTTAATTAAGAAAAACCAAACTTTTTCGGACAATTCGGATGGATTGTGTGCGTTTTTCTCCAAACCAGATTGAATAAACGAAAATGAGCCCCGTAACGAATCCAGACATCTAATCTACAATCTATCTTTATAAATTTAATCATTTTATCAATCAACATGTTTACCCGAGTTTATATGGTCATACCTGTTTTCTAAACGCGTAAACAATCAACTTGGCTTAGCTGGTGAAACGGGGAAACTGAGCCAAGTTCGGTTGTAAACATTAGGCATTGAACAACGTCGCAATCTAAGACTATTGACATGTTCTGGGCGTGCCAGCCACACCCAGACTAGATACACAACCCAGTTTAGGATGGAGATTATAATAATATTAAAATATTAATATTATTATAATATTGATTATAGAGACTAGTGATAGCAAGTCGAACAAACTGCGAGTTGGCACTGTACCGATTACCTACTAAACAATGAGTTTCATGACCCCTTTTTCTGAACTGTTTTACAAATTTTTGGGGTGAAAAACATGTTTGCTTATATCTATATACATACCTGAAACATGTGTGATGTGAATTATCTAAGTGTTAACACATGAAAGTCCCCACTAGCATAGTGATTAACTTCGAGCCGGTGGCTTATGAACAGTACTATTGGTTTGACAAACCCAAACGGAGCCAGCACGGTTTGCTAAGACTTCATCCCATTTGCACATGACCATAATTACACAAACGATATATGTAGTGTTAGACATTGCTACTTGGGGCATGTTGTAGGCGGAGGGGGAGCCACAGTGGTTGATTGTGCTTGGGAAATGGAGGTACGTGGCATGAACAAACAGTCCAGGCTTCACTGTAGCTTAACATAATTACATCATATATATCATATACACACATGCATACATGGGTACATACATACATGCGTATATACAAACTATGACTTGTGATTACGCATACCTGATTTCTTGAAACTCACCAACTCTTGTAGTTGACCCGTTTTAATGTGCTTTTCAGGTGTGGTACCGAAACTGGAATAACTTGATGATGCGCTACGTGTACAGAGCGTGGTTGATGCTTTGTGAATAGAAGCAAGTGTATTAGTAAGAGTAGATAGTATGGCAGTCTAGTTGTGATTGTACCACTTAGCTTGTAATCGAAGATAGAATAATGTAATTGAAGAGGTATGTACCCGCCTCAACATCGAGCGGGGCGGGTCAACCCACAAGATATATACAAGACATTAGAAATCAAAGATATTATCAAGACACAAAGCCAAAACTTATGCTCAAGCATCACATGCTTGCACATATCACATATGCTCAAGCATCACATATGCTCACGCATCACATGTGCTCATGCATCACATATGCTCGCGCGTATCACATGCTCACGCATCATATATGCTTATGCATATCACATCGTGCGTAACGCATCCGCGCGCGGCGCATATCACATGCTCGCGCATCATACATGCCCACCCATATCACAGTTGCGCATGGTGCAGCTGCGCGTGGGGCATCCGCGCGTGACGCGTATTACATGCTTGTGCGTATCACATCTGCGCATGAAATATCTGCGCGTGAGAATAAAGAGAAGACCTCGCGCATCCTCAGGATGGGCGCATATCACACGTGCACATAATCAACCTCGTCCTTATCCAAATCAGGATTAGGGCAACCTTGATTGTGCACGTCAGACAACCTTCCAGAAGGCATCTTTTTAAGGAATAAGGATATGCTGATGTTGACAGCTGCTAAATGAAAGGTGGACAGCTCAGCATGACTCATGGGTTACCACGTGATTATAACCAATGAAAAAGCACCAGGTGTCTCCGAGGACACGTGGCGCAAATCGATTGGAGGAGGCCAACAAAACCCTAATCTGGTCTCAGCTCAATCAGTGGAAACCCTATCACTATAAATACATCATAACGTACACAGTTACAGACACATTGATTCACATTGAAGCATATTCAATCACATAATCATACAGAGTAACATACAGTATTCAGCATTTTAAGCAATACTCTCCAAATTCCCTTACTCTCACATTATTATCTTCTCCTACATATACTTATTCTCACGCCGGAGGGTTACTCCAAAGAGGACCCCTCTGTCCCTTTCTGAGGGGTAAGTAACGGCGCTGTTCATTTTGTAGGTGGAAGAACACAGATCCAGAAGAACCATCGGTGAAATAGTACAATCAAAACCCGAGGAAAGTAGATCTGCTACCAGTGAGTAGATCCACGTTTCTTCATTGGCGCCATCCACTGTTACATCGGCAATCAGATCTCATCAGATCTACATAAAAAAAATCAATCATCATGGTTTCTGGCGTTCGTAACGTTGATCAAGCTCTGGAGGATATTGAACGTGAGGGTGTTAACGACGGACAGCAGGTTCTGAGGGTTCCGCGTGATTCTACGCGTACCACCAGCAACTGTCCCTTCGTCACAACCCCTCACGGCCAGACTGAAACTCCTCCAGACGATCTCACGTTACAAAATCTGGCCGGCGCGAAACAGAAAGGACCAATGGGTCCAGAAGAAGAAACAAATGATCCGAATGAATGGCTCATAAACGAGCAGCGGCGTCTGATGGAAAAGTACAATGAAATGGTCAAACAGAAGAAGCTAGCCGACCAAACACAAAGGCAAGCGTTTGATAAGCAGACTACAAAAAGGCCGCGCGCGCCGGAAGAAGGACATTCTGTTCACACTGCACACACTGAGTTCAGTGATGAAGAAGTGCATAGCATGAGGAAGACGCGGGATACTCATGCAGGAGGCTCACAGCTCCGCGCGCCTGTGAACATGGCGCCTGGAGCCAGAGCCGATCTGGATCTGCACATGCCGTACAGCCCACCAGTCAGAGGGCAAGTGGACGTAACCACACCCTACAGACCAGCCATCTTGGTGAAACACTCAAAGTTCACTGCGCGCATCGCGCAGGCTCCCATCCAGCACAAGACCAAGATGCCAAGTGGTTTGGGTAAATATGACGGCACGACAGATCCAGACGATTTCTTGCAAGGTTTTTACAACACGGGAAACCTAGAGAGCTGGACGATGCCAACATGGTGTCATATGTTTGCTCGCTGCCTAACGGGCGCGGCGCGGGTATGGTTCGAGAGCTTGCCGACTGGGCAAATTGATGGGTTCGAGGAACTATTAGAAAAGTTCCAAGCCCACTTCGTACAGCAGCGCAGGCACACGCGCGATCCTGATGACATCATGCACTGCGTACGCAGGAATGATGAAACGATTGAATATTACATCACTCGGTTCAATCAGGAGTCTCTGGCAATCGGAGGTATAACCGAGCAACTCCTGCGCGTGGCCTTTATACAAGGCGCGCGCAGTGATCAACTACGACGAGCTCTCGTAAGCAAAGATGGCATGCCCACCACGTGGGCCAAGTTAATGGAGGCATCGCGAGTTTTCGCGAGAAATGAAAAACAGATTGCCCAAGATAGGGCAAGAGAAAGAGCGCATCAGGCTGAATCACCGCGCAGCAAAGAGAAGAGGGCCAAACAGAACTCTGTATGGTCCAGGTTGCAGCCAACAAGTTTTTCTTCCGCAGAAAAGCAAGCGCAACCAAGCTCACCCCAGCCCCAAAAAGATGTTCGTAATCGCGGGGAGGGTGACAAGAGGGAGGGCGGCAGAGATCCAAGCAGACCTCTGCCAAGAATATGGACTCCCCTCACTAAAACACCTTCACAGGTGTTAAGTACTGAGAATGTCCAATTCAAGCCCCCCAAGCAACTACACTACAAGGGACCGCAAAACAGTGGCAAATATTGTGAATTTCACAGGTCCCCGGGCCACAACACCGACGCATGCCATCATTTAAAGGATGCGATCGAGAAGGATGTCAAATCAGGCAGGCTGGCTCACTTGGTGAAAAACCAAAGAATAGAAGATGAGCAACCGGAAGGAGCCTCTGCCAGCAAGAAATACAAAAGAATCTGTGTGGCTGAGGGGGGACGACAAGGGCAGACGTCAAAAAAGGAGAAGCGCGCAAATCCAAGGAGATTGGCGCGAGCAGCAAGTCATCTTCCCAAGAATCAGGGGAGGCCCTTCAATCAGCAGTCCTCTCGTCATCACCACACACATTGCTCATTACGAAGTGTCAAAAGTCCTGGTGGACACTGGAAGCGAATCTGACATTATGTATGAGCAATGTTTCAGAAAGTTAGACCCGGCAGACCAAGCGCGGCTCGAAATTATGAACGCACCAATCTGTGGTGTTTCAAATGAAATCATCCATCCCCTAGGCCAGATTCAGTTTGAACTAACTATGGGGGATGATGAGCACAAGCGAGCCGAAGTTGTCAACTTCTTGGTCTTGCCCACCACGTCATGCCACAATATGATCCTGGGTAGGGGAACGATTGCCCAATTTAATGCTGTACCGTCGCCAGCGCACGGCGCATTGGGGTTTCCTACACCAACAGGCGTAACATTTGTTTACCGCGATCATTTGTGCGCAGTGACAAGTACACCGCGGGAAGGGAGAATCAAACTTCCAACGGCGGACAATGCGCCAGAGAAGTGGATTTTAAATCCAAAATTCCCAGAGCAAACCGTCACAATTGGCGCTACCATTTCAGATGAAACGAGATTGAGAATGAAAAGGTTGCTCACAAAATACACGTCGGTCTTCGCGTGGCAACACTCCGATATGACTGGGGTCCCGCGAGACTTGGCACAACATTCTCTTAACACGTTCAAGTCGGTGGAGCCAATTGCTCAGAAAAAGAGAATCATGGGGGATGAAAAGGCGAAGGCCATGAATGAACAAGTTGAGGACCTGTTGCGCGCAAACATCATCCGCCCGATTCGATACCAGACGTGGGTAGCCAATCCTGTGATGGTAAAGAAAAGCAACGGGTCATGGAGGATGTGTATTGACTTCAAGGACCTCAACAAAGCATGTCCGAAAGACTGTTGCCCCCTCCCAAACATCGACGCAAAGGTGGACTCCGTGGCGCCATTCAAGCTCAAATGTTTCCTGGATGCCTACAAAGGCTATCACCAGATTCAAATGGCACCACAAGACGAAGACAAGACTGCCTTCAGAACCGACAAGGGTGTTTTTTGTTACACAAAAATGCCCTTTGGTTTAAATAATGCGGGCGCCACCTATCAGAGACTTATGGATTCGGTTTTCAGTGAACAAATCGGAAGAAATCTAGAAGTCTACGTTGATGATTTGGTGATCAAGAGCAGGGAGGAGAGACAAATGCTCAAAGACATCGAGGAAACTCTTCAGCGCCTAACGGAAGTTAACATGAAGCTCAACCCGAGCAAATGTACTTTCGGCGCGGAAGAGGGGAAATTTCTTGGTGTAATGGTCACTAAGGATGGTTTCAAGGTGAACCCTGAAAAGGTGGAAGCCATCCTTGACATGCCTTCACCATCCACCATGAAAGAGGTTCAGAAGCTGAATGGTAGATTGGTGTCAATCAACAGGTTCCTAGCGAACCACGCCAGCAAATCTACTCCATTCGTTAACACTTTGAGGAACTGCTTGAAGAAGAGCCAATTCAAGTGGACGCCTGAGGCTGAGCAAGCTTTCAGTGAGATAAAAGAATGTCTCATAAAGCTGCCCGCGCTCACAGCTCCACTTCCTGGCGAAACCCTAACATTGTACTTGTCAGCTGGAGACCGCGCCATCGGTGCAGTATTATTGGTGGATCGCAAGGGGATCCAAACGCCAATATACTATGTGAGTCGGGTGCTGACAGACCCTGAGACGCGCTATTCCATCATGGAAAAGTTAGTTTTGTCACTAACACACGCGTCGCGCAAGCTTCATAGATACTTTAATGGTCATCCTATTGAAGTTCTGACTGGTTACAACATCCAGCAAGTCTTGCGACGCCCCGCGCTCTCCGGAAGGCTGACAAAGTGGGCGCTGGAATTAGGTGAGCACACGATCACCTATAAGCCCCGTCCAGCAATAAAGGGTCAAGTTTTAGCGGATTTCATCACGGAAATCCCAGAGGGAAAGATTGAAGAAGCTCAGCGCGAGGTAGACCCTCCGCGAGCAAATGATGAAGAAGATGTTTGGAGGCTATTCACTGATGGAGCCTCCAACAGCGAAGGGTCCGGCGCAGGCCTCAAACTGGTGGACCCTGATAATCATGAATATACTTATGCTATCAGGTTGGACTTCAAGAGTACCAACAATGAGGCTGAGTATGAAGCCCTGCTGGCTGGTCTGCGCATTGCGCGCAAATTCGAAGTAAAAAGGCTAGAGGCCCATGTTGATTCTTACTTGGTAGCCGCACAGGTCAATGGCCTTTATGACGCCAAGGAGAACACAATGCCTCTATATCTAGAGCAGGCAAAAAAGCTCGTTGAGCAGTTTGACTTCTTCAAAATCATACACATCTCGCGCAGCGAAAACAAGTCCGCTGACGCGTTGAGTAAGATGGCATCAACTAATTTTGATCACTTTGGTAAAGATGTCAGGGTGGAAGTGATGAGCAACCCGTCAGTGCAAACACAATCTATCCTTGTAATTCATACAACCCCTTCATCCTGGATAACTCCAATAATGGAATTCCTGAAGGAGGGGAAGTTACCGGACGATCGCGCACAAGCGAGAAAGATAAGACACAAGGCGCAGAACTATGAACTACTTGATGGTACATTATATCGACGCTCTTATCTTGGACCGCTCATGAAATGCCTGGATGCTGAAGAAGCAAGCTATGTGATTAGGGAGATTCACGAAGGAATCTGCGGAATACATGCTGGCCCGCGCATGGTGGTTGCCAAGGCAATGAGCTCAGGCTACTATTGGCCAGGCATGTACTTGGATGCGCTAAAAGAAATCCAAAAATGCAAGGCATGTCAGAGCTACGCGCCAAACACCATGCGGCCAAAAAACAACTTGATTCCAGTAACCTCCGCATGGCCTTTCCACAAAGGGGCCATTGATATTGTGGGGCCCCTGCCGCAAGCGCAAGGGCGAGTGAAATTTTTGGTAGTGGCGGTAGACTATTTCACAAAGTGGGTTGAGGCCAAGCCACTAGCAAAAATCACAGCTGAGGCGATGAAGCAATTTATCTGGAGCCACATCATTTGCCGTTTTGGCCTTCCTATGGAAATTGTGAGCGACAATGGCAAACAATTCACTGACAGGAAGATATCCAGCTGGCTCAAAGAATTGCACATCAACCAAATCTTCACTTCGGTCTACCACCCTCAGGGGAATGGCCAACTGGAGCGCGCGAATCAAAGTTTGTTAAATGGGTTGAAGAAAAGGTTGGAGGGAGAATCCCATTCTTGGGTCGAAGAGTTACCTAATGTCCTGTGGGCGCACAGGACATTAAGCAAAACTAGCAATGGCGAATCCCCGTTCAGCCTAACCTATGGGACAGAGGCTATGATCCCAGCAGAAATTGGATGCCCATCCCATAGGGTACTCATGATGAGCAAGACTGATAACGAGCGCGAAAGAAGATTGGACCTCAACTTGCTTGAAGGGCGCAGAGAAGCGGCTATCATCAATGAAGCCAAATACAAGATAAAGCTGGAAAAATATTATAATCAGCGCGTTAAAGAATGCCACTTCAAGAAAAATGATTTTGTCCTTCGAAACAATGAAGCTAGCCGCGCGATACCCCCAGGAAAAATGTCCCCCAATTGGGAGGGACCTTATCAAATTTCAGAAGAATTGGGGAAAGGCGCGTACACTTTAAAAGATTTGAATGGAAAAAAGATACCGCGCGCGTGGAACGCAGCACAGCTTAGAAAATGCTTCATGTAAAAATTCAAATATGTAATCAAGGCTTTTAAGCCATCATGAATGATGATTCGCGTTATCTTTCAATATTTGTTCTATTACCTTTGCATACATGTTTCACACTTCCTTTATTAATTTGGAGCAATATGACAACACTATATTGACTTCAAAACAAAATAAAACGAAGTAAAACATACATGCGCGAGCCTTAGCTCAAACGCGTTAACAAGTCTTAACTCTAAAACGTCAGGGCCTTAGCCCAAACCTACGAGCCTTAGCTCAAACACGTTAACGAGTCTTAACTCTAAAAACGTCAGGGCCTTAGCCCAAAACAAGGAGCCTTAGCTCAAAACACTCACAAACATCCATCTTACATCTCGCGCAGCCTGATCATAAAAATCCCTAAACACAACTAAGGCAAAGTACATGCCAAATCATAGTTGTTAAGGTCTCAGGTCGAGGTCGCGCGCGGAATCATAGTGGATATCTGAGTAACACATGCTGACATGTAATGGCTAAAATTCATAATTCCATATAAAAAAGCGCGACAACGACGCGCAAAAAAGGAATTGTGAAAAGTCATCGCGCATGTCAGCATAAACAAGATACTGCGAAACCACTTACAAAATAGGACTATGGTTAAGTGAATAATTTCCTTACAACCTTGTTCTTATTTTAACGTGCAAGCATATCTTATATCTATACAAGCAAACATGAAGAGATGAATGGAAATGCGCAAGATGTGAAAAAAGGGAAAACAAGTTTCATTCCATAGCATTCAAATTTACAAGTATGATGAGTTACAAATTACAAGTATAACAAAAAAAAAATATAAAATTTGATGAAGGGCTTCTCAAGTCTCCACGTCGACGTCAGCCACTTCATCACCCTCATCATCTCCCGCAGCATCTGGCGCGGCCTGCTCCTCATCTCCAAACTGACCATAGTCAAGTTCTTCCTCCTCAATGGAGTCTTCTATCACGACGGTGTCAGGAGCAGATTCTTTCGCCGCACCAGAGCCGCTGGCAGGGGCAACATCCCCCGCTCCACCATCATCGCCACCAGCCCTCTCGCATTCATCGAGCAACTTCTTTAGCGCGCCGAGGTCGGGCTGGTCAGCAAGCGCAGCTATCTGCAAATCATTAGAAAAGTATTGAGTACAAAACACTTGGAAAATTAATCAAGAAAAACTCATTAAGGTCAAGGTACCTGCATAAGGATGGGGATGGGAGTATTCATATACTTCTCCCCCACCGCGGCCATGTCCGCGCAGGCCGCGTCGCTCTTGTAAGGGTACTCGGATGGGTTCTTCTTCAACATGCCATATTCATACCCATCCGTAAACCCTTCAGCTCGACCCACCAAGCGCGCGGCAGCATTGCAGTCCATCACAAGGGCTTGAAACTCGGCAGAATATTTCATCGCCAAAGCGCAACGAGTCATGCCCTGTGACACCAGCCATTGGCGATCCTGCGCGAGGCCAGCAACAGACGTCTCCTGGGAGTTTAACAACTCAACAGTTTCCTTGGTCTTTTTTAGCTCCTCTTTATCAGACGCTGCTGCCGCCAAAATTTTTTCTTTCTCCGCCTGCGCAGCATCAAGTGCTTCCTGGCTAGACGCTGCCGTCGCCAAGGCCTCATCTTTATCGGCCTGCGCGGCCGCCAACTCCTTCTTCAGGCGCGCAACCTCACTCTCTAGTGATGATTTCTCAGTGATACTCTGGACGATAGCTTGGTCACGCGCCTCCGCCTGCTGTTCCAAGACACGCACTCTCCGCGCGTACTTGGCAACTTCGGCCTCCGCCACCTGCTGCTTCTCCCGCGCAGCTTGGAGCTCATGCCCGCGCTTAATAAAGGCAGTGTTGGCACTTGCTCGGTTTTCGCTGAGCTCCGCCTGGAGTTTCTCAGCTCGTGCGCGAGCATCAGAAAGGTTCCAGGCAGCCACCTTAGCCTCTTGCTGGGCTTCCACAAGAGCATCGCGTGCTTTAATATAATCACGACGAAGCTCCTGGGAGGCAGCAAAGAAAGCCGACCCAGCGAAAATATGGTCATTCAGCAAGTCCGCGCGGGTGCGCTCCTCCTGATACCTCCTTTCAGTAGGAGGCACGGCATGAGCCCAGAAGTCCTCGCATACGCCCATGGATTGGAAGGAACTGTCTTCATTAATATTCCATCTCGGGCGGTAAACGTGGTCACCTTCCTGCAAAACACAAGAAATGTTCTAAGTCATAAAACATACTTATATGGAGGTACGCGCAGCGGAGCAACAAATTAAAACATACCTGCGGGGATGAAGCAGAAAAGTCAGCGCCAGCCCCACCAGAAGTCTGCGCTGCGAAGTCTTGTGGCATCGCAGGGCTGGCGCGGTCTCCCAAGGAGTCCTCAGCTTGAGCCCCCTCATCCTCCTCATCTTCTTCAATAGGCCTCTTCTCCTGCGACCTGGAGGGCTCCAAACCAGTCTCGCGGGGAGGGCTGCGTGTAGGAGGAGGCGAGGGAGGTCTCGACGCCGCCAGTTCGGCGCGCAATACGGCTTCCTGCTCCTTGGTAATCCCAATAAGGGGAGACTCAGCACTAGCAGGAGCAGGAGCAGAACCAGCGGCGCCGGCAACGGCGCCAGGAGTGTCACCAGCAGGTTGTACGCCAGCTACAACTCCTTTGAACAAATCAACAAGGAAAAATGGTTTATGACTGGATCCAAAAGAAAAAATTCAGAAGACAAATGTGCAAAACATACCTTGGCGCAATTCTGTTCGCGCGGCGAACATCGCCATAAAGTTCATTCTACCCTTTTCAGAGGGTAGAACAGGGGACTTCGAAGCAGCCCCCGGCGCAGCCTCAGCACCTTGTGGCGCCTGCGGCTGATCTGCGACCGTCGCCGGTCCTGCAAACATTCAAAGGAGCAAAGGTTTAATAATAATTCAATCAGATGAAGATAAGCAAAGTATACCTGTCGCAGGCGCGGCACTGCTTCTCTCTTCAGCCGCGCGAACGGAGGAGGTGACGCCACCATACCTCAAGTGGACAGGAGGTCTGCCCACTCTCACAGGCAGGGAAGCTAAAGAAACCTTGGTGGTAAACACCTGGGTTTCCTTAGGTCCCTTGGTTTGAGCGTGGGGATGAGCGACAGGGGTGTCATCTTTCTTCTGTTTCTTACTGCCCCCTGCGCCAGATTTCCCCTTAGCTTTGCGCTTTAGTAGGGGCGCCTCCTCTTCCTCCTCCTCCTCTTCCGCGAGCTCCAGCTCGTAGTTTTCGAGCGCATCTGCAAATACAAGCAACAGAACTGTTAATAAACTTTGGTATTCTAAAGGAATAAGCATAAGTGCGAAGGCTTACCAGGCGCGTCGCTATCAAAGTCAAATTCCAGATCCACTGGGATGAACATGTCATCGAAGCGATCTGGGAAACCAACCTCCCCAGCGCCAAGCGCGACGGAGCCACCCTCCACTTGATCATCATAAGCGGCGTGGATATAATCGTTGGTGACTGCGCAAAAACAAGTCAAGTGATATCAGCAAAAAGAATTATGTTCGCGCAGAAAAAGAAATAAAGCAATGAAATAAACTTACACAACCCGTCGACTTGGATAACGGGCTCAAGCGCGCTGTCGGCCCACAGCTTACTCATGCCGACCCCCACCAGCGCCTCCTCGCGAATTTTCTTGGCGGGGGATGGTTCGGCGGTCAGTTTCTTAACCCAGGCGCCGGTTGGGTTCTTAATGACATCCGCATCCGCGGGCGCAGAATCGATCGCGCGCATCGTCATGCGGATGGGGATTACACCAGCCCTGATGTAGAAGAACCTCTCAGACCAGTCATGAAGGCTCTTGAATGACACGGTGCTGCACTTAACCTTCTGACTGCGAGGAATAAAGGAGATCCAAGAATCTTGGATCTTGGGCTTGTAAAAAAATTGAAAGCGCCGAGGGGTGGGCTCCTCGCGCTGTGATTTGCACATGAACTCGAAATGAGTCATGCGCACAAGTCCAAATGGATGGACTTGGGATATATGAATCCCGAAAAACCGTAACACCGCGCCTACAAACCTTGTCATCGGAAGACGAAGGTTGCAGTGGGTGAAAAAATGGGTGTACAGTGAAATATAGCCGGGAGGCGGGTCCGCCGCCGTTTGCCCGGCCACAGGCAACATGCAGCCAAACACAGGGGGAAAACCCTGTGACGAGATGAGGCTGTCGAGATCGGCCTGCCTCAATTTGCAGGGGATTTCATTCCACCTTTTCGTGGCCTTGGTCCTCCCTACTTCCTCCGATGTAGTCTCAACAACCCTCTTCCCCTTGCCCTTTTGCTTCAATGTCGACATCACCACAGATTTCACACGGCGTCTTCGAGAGGCAATAGAGGTGATTGAGGGGTTAGAGGAGTCTGAACTATCAGACATACAACTGCAGCAGCAGATAATCGAGGATTCGAAACGATGAATACACTCAAATCAGAATATGAAAGGCAGAAATTTGAAAATTAGCAACAATGAAGATGAAGATAAAAAATTTCTTAAGGGCCTGCTTTTATAGGCCCAGGAGAGAGAAATTTGGCAACTGATCGGATTTCACGCGCCCCCACTCGCAGCTGTAAGCCAACGTGGTCGCGGCACGTGTCCTTGACACTGTTTGAGGGGACATGAAAACGTAACGGAACTGCCACGGAGCAGAGACGCGCCCCCACTCGCAGGTGCAAACCAATGCGAGCGCGACACGTGTTCAAGACAGCTGTGCGAGGGGACATGAAAGGCAACTGTAGCACCTCGAGCACACGAAACGTCTGACACGTTTACGGCGCACGTCACCACCAACTAACCACGTGTTTGGACCCTTCGTTTCAACCAAATGGATAGAACTTCGCGCAACGATGGAAACAACCAAGAAAACGACAAAACCCCATTAAAAGGCCAAATCAGTAAGTCTAATATCTATCTTACCGCGCTCGCGCGAGATAAGACACACATTAGACTGGGGGGCTTGAAGAGGTATGTACCCGCCTCAACATCGAGCGGGGCGGGTCAACCCACAAGATATATACAAGACATTAGAAATCAAAGATATTATCAAGGCACAAAGCCAAAACTTATGCTCAAGCATCACATGCTTGCACATATCACATATGCTCAAGCATCACATATGCTCACGCATCACATGTGCTCATGCATCACATATGCTCGCGCGTATCACATGCTCACGCATCATATATGCTTATGCATATAACATCGTGCGTGGCGCATCCGCGCGCGGCGCATATCACATGCTCGCGCATCATACATGCCCACCCATATCACAGTTGCGCATGGCGCAGCTGCGCGTGGGGCATCCGCGCGTGACGCGTATTACATGCTTGTGCGTATCACATCTGCGCATGAAATATCTGCGCGTGAGAATAAAGAGAAGACCTCGCGCATCCTCAGGATGGGCGCATATCATACGTGCACATAATCAACCTCGTCCTTATCCAAATCAGGATTAGGGCAACCTTGATTGTGCACGTCAGACAACCTTCCAGAAGGCATCTTTTTAAGGAATAAGGATATGCTGATGTTGACAGCTGCTAAATGAAAGGTGGACAGCTCAGCATGACTCATGGGTTACCACGTGATTATAACCAATGAAAAAGCACCAGGTGTCTCCGAGGACACGTGGCGCAAATCGATTGGAGGAGGCCAACAAAACCCTAATCTGGTCTCAGCTCAATCAGTGGAAACCCTAGCACTATAAATACATCATAACGTACACAGTTACAGACACATTGATTCACATTGAAGCATATTCAATCACATAATCATACAGAGTAGCATACAGTATTCAGCATTTTAAGCAATACTCTCCAAATTCCCTTACTCTCACATTATTATCTTCTCCTACATATACTTATTCTCACGCCGGAGGGTTACCCCAAAGAGGACCCCTCTGTCCCTTTCTGAGGGGTAAGTAACGGCGCTGTTCATTTTGTAGGTGGAAGAACACAGATCCAGAAGAACCATCGGTGAAATAGTACAATCAAAACCCGAGGAAAGTAGATCTGCTACCAGTGAGTAGATCCACGTTTCTTCAGTAATATATTATAAATTAGTTTGTAATGTTTCTTTATAAACAATGTGGTTGATACCAGAGGTGCCTGTTACATTCCCGTCTTATGCTTCCGCATTTGCTAGTCGGGGTGTGACAATCTATCTGTAAATTCCATACTGTTTGTATGGTTATTTATGTGTCTGTTTTGAATATTTGAATCTGTTGATTGTTATTTATAGTAAATGGTACCTTGCTTCACCAAAGCCACAGAGGTTTTTGAAGCCGCATTATGTAACTCTGAAATCCTTTTTTGAGACAATTACATATCCAGATATAAAGGTATCTATTTCATTTTTCATTTTTGTATACATCTACATACATATTTATGTTTTTAGTTTTTTGCGATTGACTTCAATTTGGTTTGGGTGCAGATGTTGTTTGCAGATTTACCTTCGGCTTTGGCTGCGGCAATGTCTGCAGAGGGTGATCGGGCAAGGAGTTTTTTATGCGTTGCGGATTGGTTTCATTGGTGTCATATGTATTTGTTGCATAATCCTTTATGTTGTCCAAGTTTGCTACTGATGTTTTTCTTCACATGTTTCACATTCAGGAGAGTTTGAAGTATCGATTGCTACTAGGTTCTAAAGGTGATATTGGTTTCTGGGGTCATGAGTACGCTAAGTAATCAGTTTGTTATTCTTTGCTTTTAAACCTTAATGATCATGTCATTAGTTACAACTTCAAAAAGAATTGAAAGGTTCTGTTTTGCACAATTCACAGTGTAAGCATTATATAGCATGTACATATTACCTATCATAGGTATTCTGCATTCTCTTGTTTAATCTATTAATTGGTCTGATTTTTATTGTCTTATTGTAGTAATCTGGCTGGTGGAATTGCCCAAGAGCATTTGAAAAAAGTGATACTGTTTTCTATCTCAAACAATGTTATATTTTCATTATTGTTTCAAGATGTTATTTGTGTTTTGCATGTGACATTATGACATTGGATATGCTTATTTCTAACTTTGTGCCAATTCAGAGTGAGGAGGCAAATGCAGATGATCTACTAGTGCTCGTGGAACAAATCGTTGCCTTTTACTTCGAGGTATCACTTGTTTCTTGTGCTCTTTTCACCTGTTTTTGTTCATGTTAGTTTCTTATCTAAATATAACTTGTCTCTATTATTGCAGCATAATGCAGAAACTGAGGCATACAATTTTTAATGGAGGTATTCTGCTTTATGACCTTTGATATACTTGATCTACTGTTCTAAAAGGTTGAATATGAATCTGTACATTGAATAATTTCAGGTTGAATACCTTAATCAAGTGGTTGGGGCTGTGGGCGATATAATTTTATTGTCTCGTGCTGGTTTGGGACGAGCCCAGCAGCCAATTGATTTGTTCCTTTTCTTGGGTCCCACTGATGTCAGAAAAACCGAGCTTACTAAGGCTTTTACAGAGTAGTTATTTGATGATGAAAAGCTTATGATATGGATTGATATGCCTGAATATATGGAGCAACACTCGGTGGCTCGACTAATCAGTACACCACCTGGATATGTCGGTCATGAAGAAGGTGGTCTACTTACAAAAGCTGTGAGAAGAAGACCATACGGTGTTATATCATTTGATGAAGTAGACGACCAAGGCCGCAAAATCGACTTTACCGACACAATCATCATCATGGCTTTTAATCTTGGAGACGAATATATGTTAAACATGTTTTCAGGGAAGACATCAATGGTCAATGCTCATGAGATGCTGATGCAGGAGTTGAAGAAGCACTTTAAACCCAAGCTGTTATCAGATGGTTGCTTTCCATTCACTTTCAAATGATCATTTAAGAAAAGTTGCAAGAATTCAGCTGGCTATTCGCCTTGCTTATAGGGTTGTTGCTCTGGGAGTAACAGAAACACCTATATATGTCATACTAATTGAGAGTTATGATCGGGTAAACATCAAAATCTTGCTAATTATGATACACACACACACACACACACACACACACACACATCTTACCTTGGTTTAAAAAGGTGAGCCTTAGGCGCTTTAGGCGTGAGGCGCAAGAGGTGATTTTGAACACACTTTATTTTTTGTGAGACAAGAAAACACAAGAAGCAACCGGAGGCGACGCTTTTCGTCAAAGGGAGCGCTTCGCCTGTGGCATGCTTCATGTAGAAGTATGTCGGAGATGGCAACAGCTTGTTATACTCACGGTGTTGCAGGTCGTTGAGGCTATGACGAGAGTTACAAATCGTCGAAGCTATTGTTGCTGTCGGAGTTGTAGGTCGCTAGAGGCGTATCAGTGAGGGAGGAAGGAAATGAGACGATGTGTGGTGTAAAGAAATAACTACAAAATGTTTATAAAGTGTTTTTAATCCATTGGGTGTTTGACTGATCATGGTAATAGTGACTATTTTATAAAAGTGAGTGAATAGTACATAGATGGATTGACTAGACACTATAATTTTAGTTGTGTTCTTGTCTTATTATTATTATTATTATTATTATTATTATTATTATTGTTGTTGTCTCTTTTCTTGCAAAAAAGGAGTTATAATTATTATAATAGTTCTAGGGTTTAGTTATTTTACAAATGTCAACAAAAATAAGAAATATAAGAAGCCAAAATTAATTGACATGTGTCAAATGAGAACCAAAGGAAAAAGTGTATAAAAGTAATTGTATATATTTTCTCTCTCCACATGTAAGTCACAAGTAAATTCCCTCATCATTTTAAAACGTCTATAATTTTTTCATATGATATTTAAAAAAAATCACAATAATAACAAGGGCTTTTTTATCTTTAATATGAGTATGACTTTGTTATATAAAAATTAAAACAAAAATTACGTTATTGTGTCTTTCTGCTTGTAATTATGCTTTTTTTATCATTTTGGTCTTTCAAATCATCTTTGTGTTTTTTAAAAATGCTAATAATACGGTTATGTAATAATAATACGTAATATAATGATAAAATAACAACAAATTATCTAATACATAAAACACAATGATTAATACATATTACACAATTACCTGAAACGTAAAATACAATGATGAATACGTATAACACAATAACTTGAAACGTAAAACACAATGGTGAAGACATATAACACGATAGCCTGAAACGTAAAACACAATGGAAACTACGTATTACACAATGAAAGAATATATTTAGAATGTAAACCGAACCCGACTCATTAAGAAACCATTAACTCATAAACTCGTTAAGAGAACCTTAAGTTAAAAAGATCGGCTCGTTAAACTAATAAGTCCGGTTCATTAAGGTAATTAAGTTAGGATTCGTTAACCCGTGAGTTCGGATCATTAACCGATAAAGTTCGGTTACGTTAACTCAAGAATGTAAGATGCTTAAGATAGAGAATTAATACGTTTAAATATTAAACCATTAGTCGGGCTCAACTGAAGGAGGGAATCACGATTAACTCCGAAAGGAATCATCTACAGGTGAGTTTAGCCCATCTTCTGTGTTACGTTTTCGGGGTTGTGTGCATACTACGACCAATGTTGTAAAAGTCGTTAGGCGGTCCTAGGCGGTCGACTAAGGAGTTGCGAGTACTCAGGAGTAGTCGGGGATTACTCGGAAAATACCTAAGGAGTACTCGGCCGAGGCGGGGAGTACTCGATCTAGGAGGGGAGTAATCGGGGAGTACTCGACCGCCTACTCGGGAGTTTTACAACATTGACTACGACGTGTTAGATTAATATATTTACCTTAAATGGTAAGTGTATAGTAAGTATATATTTGTGTATGTATGTGAATGCTATTGAATGATTAATCAGTATGCACGTAGCTATAAGTAATTATATAATAATTAAAGGATAAAAGTATGAAACGAATGTATGTATGGTTGTATGGTTGAATGGTTAATAAGGGTTGAAGTGTAACACCCCGGCTAAAGCGGAAACGCCCGAGTGTGACTTACAGATTGTTCAAAACACACGTGACACTATTGAGTGACAATATTGTCATTAATTGATTTAAACATCATATACACAAGTTTGCAAACAATGAGAACAAGGAAATATAAATACAACTAAACATTTTATCCATTTGTTTAAATAACCTAAGTCTAGTGTCTTCCCCAAGTATCATCCTCTAATGCTTGTACCTGTAACATATGTATAAAATAAAGTCAACTATGAACATAGCTAGTGAGATTCCCACAGTTTGATATACTACGTAAAAATCATACAATTCATGAACAAGTGATAAACGAGCAAGTAAAGTCCTTTCCAGTTGGTATCAACCAACGTACTCAGGTAATCGCGCAAGTAAGGTCCTTTCCAGTTGGTAACAACCAACGTACTCGGATAATGAGGCCCTTTTCCACTCGATACAAATGGACCTGAGTGCAAAGGGGGGCGTATGATCATACTTATTGAGGCAACCACTGAGCAGTAATTCTGAGCAAGTAATCAAGTAACACACAAGTCCATATAGTGAATTGTAGTTTGTAATTGAAATCATAAATACTTCGAAGTTTTGTAAGATATATATGCTACCCCAAAATATGAAAACGTTTAAAAATGGGTTGTGAGAAACTCACCTAGAATGCGAAGACAAACTTGCAATAAAAGCCGATAGCATAATAACGAAACCGAAGCAATCGCAAATGCGTTCAAAGAATCCGAAACGTTTGAACTTCTCGAACTATAAATAAATACAAATATTTAAAGACTAACTAACAGAATTGAAAAGGTTATATATGATTGGTCAACGGGATATTGCATTATCTTAATATATTTATTAACATTTGATGGCATCTATAATATAATATTAGTTTTAGGTTTTAACGAAACTTAACAATTTGTTAACATTCTAACTAAATATTAGTACGAAAGTTACGGTATTTACGAGTTTAACATTTAACGAATTAAAAGCTTTATAGCAACGGAATTGTAAATTAATTTTAATGGTCTAACGAAATATATTATTTAAATATTATTTAGTTAATAATTTATTATTAAGAGAACTTTAATAATTAGGGGATATGAATTTTAATGGTATAAGATTGATCCAGAAAATAATTATTTTAGCGGGTTATCAAGTTAACGAAAAGGTATAATAAAATATTATAATATTAGCGGTTTAACTAAAAGGATAATATAATATTATCGGGTTTTACGATACTTAAAGAAATATTAAAAAGTTTGTTTTTGAAGGATGATGATAAAATTTAATTTATAAATAATTTTATTTATTTAAAATAATTTTTATTTGATTTAAAAAAAAGGTTTTTAATAATTTTTAATGATTAATATATATATATAAGGTTTTTAAAGAAATATAAACTAAAAAAACGGCCTGGCCCGAGTTCGAACTCGGGTCCTTCCGGCCAAACTCCTATGGTATAACCAGTTGATCCAGGCATATTTGTTGGTTCACTACAGAAACATTATTTATAAATATAGATACACATGTTTATCTCCTTCACATAAACCCTAGGATTTCAATTCTTCATAACCGTTCCATGTTTGTTCAAGATATGTTATGGGTTTTATTTCATTGATGAATGCGGATTAAAACCATGTAACGATTACCTCTTATGTTGCCGGAAAGTATGAGAACGACGACGGTGACCGGAATCCAATTGGGATCAGCTTGGTTACGGCTTCTACGTGTTATATTATGTTAATTGAAGATGGGTGTGGGTTTAAGCTTATGAGATTGGTCTATTTATACTACCAAATGAGTCAATTACAAGTTAATGTTGGCGATTTGATTGCAGCTTAATACCCAGCGATGGTTACGGCTTGTATTATGGGATTTCGGTCAATAAAACATGTTTTAAAGGTTGGTTAGACGTTATACGATATGGTTAAAGGCTGTTATAATATCTAATTTGTTTAAAATGAGAGATTTTGTGCAGAAATATCTTCATCGCAGGGCTTCTCAAAATGAAAACAAACAATACAACCGTCGGGAAGATGTGTATGCTTATTTCATACGCCAGTAACACTTTCCCCACTATACTCTAAATCTAATTTGATTCTTCACCTAATCCTATTTCCATTTTTGTTTTCATTCTTCACAGCTAATATGCCCTAATCTGTTTTATCGTCTCCTAATCTTTTCCAATTTGAGTTAATATTATTTATGTGGTTTACCAATATTCCTTATAAATGTTCATTGTTTGAATTTAGTGTTCGTTTATTAGTTTTTCCAACAAAGAAATTGATTTAAAGCTGTAGATTTGGTTATGGGTTGGAAGCATGGATCATCTATGTCTGTAAGCGTGGAAGAAGCTCAATTACAGGTATAATTTTTTCATATTTATCATCACAATGCTAATTTTCTAAAACATTGGAGTTTGCATAAATAAAATCAGAAATGGTAGTTGTTTGTAGTTTATCTTTAGCAAGGCTTTTTTTATTAGAAAATGTTTCAATCCCATACCTATAAAATTACTTAAACGATTCAAGTACGCTTGACTCACCTTTTTTTTATTGATAAACAAATGGGTTGAAATCGAGCCAAGAGTTATAGGTTTTTATATCAGCTTATTAATAGATTAGAACATTATCATATTTTTTTGCACTTACCTCCTATTTGTAGTGTTTTTATTAAAGCCAGTATGTATGTTTTTCTGATTATTAGGACACTTTGACCTACTTCATCTGTGATGCTATATAATATAAACATTTTGGACTTTTATGTTTTGCGACAGCAATGCCAAGATTCATTAAGCACACCTGCTAGATTCATGTAAGTACCAAACTAATATACCATCACCATAGATGGCAACACACAACTAATAATATGAGCATGATTCATGATCTTTACCAAAGAAACATGGGTTTTTTATTTAAACACTCTTTAACAACAAATAGGCTAACTTTCAGTTTTAATCCTATGTACTTAAGTAGTAGTATGCAAAGGTATTGGTGTTCACTTGGTTACATTTGATTTAACCAAACTGAACTCACACTGATTAAACTGAACCAAATTTTTTATGTTTGGTTTCGAACCGAGATCTAAATCTGCTCAAACCGGTTAAATTGTAAATCGAATCGAACACGATAAAAATTGAACTACATTACAAATTGTGTTTTCGGGTTTGGTTTTGAACCATAACCAGATTGGTAATTTAGTTTTGGGTTTAGTTTTCAGATTAATAACTCATGAGTCTGTTCAAATAGAATAACTCGAATACGGTGAATAACCGAATAACTACAAGTCCCTAAGGAAGTTCCTTGCTATTACTCAAGTTTTGTTATGAAATCCAATCCAATTACAATTAAAGTCTAATCGTATTTGTTTTAAACAAATTGACTGAAAGTAAAAAAAAATGTAGACCGCGAAACCAAACCGGTGACCATTTTGGGTGGTTTCACGGTTTTAAACTGAAGCGTGAACACTCCTATTTGTTGGAAAGAGCTAAATTTTTAAAACTTTTATCAAACGATTGCGTTCATCTAATTAACTAATGAATTGATCTTTTTTTGTAGATTTTAGGGTAGTGGTTGTTTTACAGTGGTGGTTTGTGTTGAAATAATGAAGCACAAATATGCGGTGGTTCACGGTTAGGTATGTTGAAATTTAACCATGCTCATGAATTTTCAGGTGAGATATTTCATTTCAAAGTTGATAAATTTTGGTAATAAATTTTATTAAAATTTTCTATATCCTTTTTAAATTTATTTTGATAGATTTTTTCTGCCTTGTGTTTCAATTTCGTAACATGTTGAATGCAATGGGAATGGCAGTAACAATGGTTTCGTTTAAGATTGACAAGTTTGCACTTTGGCATACCTACAGTTGCTCGCATGCGTTTTTCAACAATAACGTTTGCGGTTTACTACAAACCAAGTTATGATACACAACATTAATTATTGCTTGAAATTTAATTGGAGTTTCAGCCTTTAAGCAATGGGTCAAGTTGTTACCACTTTGTATACAAATCTTATCAACTAAACTGTTGTGTAATAAACCAATTATAAGATTTAGAAATTAGCCTTGAATTTATCTTAATCTTTGGCGTAAACAACTATGTTGTACCTATTGATTTGTAACTAGCTGTCACACCCCGACTCAGGGCCTGGGTGCGACACCCGTTAGTTGGTATCTGTTTTGAAAATATATCAGAGTTGCGGGTATTAGCGGAAGTCTTTAAAATATATTATTCATTTATAAAATGTCGGGTTAGAATACCCGTTTGGATATTGTAAAATATCATATCAGCGGAAGTCTTTTCAGGAAAAACATTATTATATTGAAATTTTGGGAGTTGAACACCCGTTTGATAATTTAAATACATATCTTTTGAAAATATTATTCTTTATAATATTCTGAATAAAATATCTGAGCCATCAGATCACCTCTAATGACTTTGTCTCCAATCTTCTATCAGTCTTGCCTGTCAGTTCTATTCTTTACAGTTTTCCCTGAAATATGGGGGAAAGATACGTCAGCACACAACCGGTGAATGACGCTGGCTCAATAATACCAGTGTGTAAACAATAATAATACCTTTGTGACAATACTCATTAGGCACCCAACTCAATTGGGTTATAATTACCCTAAGTACATGTATAATTAATCATATATACAATATCATTTCTCTGATCAGTCCTGTAGACTACCAGAGGCATGTTTGATGATATGCATGGCCTCGGGGAACTCCGAGTCACCATGTATGTATGGATCCAGATACATGTATACCCTTAATTTGAGTATGCCCGTTTCTCATTATCGCAACACAAAGTTTTAAGGATTCGTAAATCCTATGTAAACAGTTCAGACTCTAAAAGAGTTGTAAAAGTTTAGGGCGTATTCACCTTATATGATTGTAAATCAGTTTCTGACACTGATTCATGTATATTGATCAGTTTCGGTTACTGACCCCTGTCTGTAATCAGTTTCTGTTACTGATTCCTGTTTCTGTTTTCAGCTTTCAAATTGATTGATTGGCTGTTATCTAGGACCTATAGTACGAGTATAACATTTGTATAAATATCTAGATCAACGATCTAGCTTCAGACCTTTAGTCCGATTGCATAATCTTAACCTTGACATTTTATCTCTTTATAAATATAAGGACCTCTAGTCATTTCTTGTTAATCACTTATAACCCTTTGTTTCTTCTTCGTGAAGAAACATATATTTCAATTTTCTTTTATTATAAGAAATACTTAATAAAATCTTTATATATAATAAAGAAGTATTATTTTATCTATAATCTCGATTTTATGGAATCTTATTTCCACTTTATAAAATTAAGGTACAAGCTATATCCCTGACTAGGGTCTAGCCATTTATAATATAATAATCGGGCAGAACCCCTACCTTGAATGACTTATTACTTGAAACGCCTATGCTCTACTTGGACCGCACTTCTACTTGGAGGGAGGTCTAGAGAGTATAGTTATGGCACGTATTTCGAGGTAAGACTTGTCGAGATATCGCCATATTGGGGTCGTGGCACGCTTATCGAGGTTAAGTATGTGATTTGGAGTGTGAGGATGAGTGAGGACCACCCCCATGGCCGGTCTATTTATAGAAATTTTTCTACATCTTCGCGTATCGCGAAGCTGCTTCACGTGTCGCGAAGATGCACTAGCTTCGCTGAGTCGCCGCGTAGGCTTGCCACGTGTCGCTACGGTATCGCCACGTGTCCTGTATCTCCGCGTATCGCGAAGATGCAAAACGTGGATTCTTCGCGTATCGTGAAAATGCAAAACTTTGAATCTGTTCATTTTTAGTCCCTGATCTTTTAGTAACTTGCCATATTTTGATTTCGTCTCATCATCCAAAAATACAAGGCCCTTATGCGGCTCGCGGTGATGCGAGCGTGCGAAGTGCCAAGTGCGCCATCAAAACGCCACATTACGCCCATTGCCTGAGTCCGAGTCCGTGTGCGTCAGGTGCTTCGCACCCTCCGCTAGGACTATGGAGAGTGGTTAGCCACATTAAAACATTTCTATGGAAAGTTACTTCCTTATAAAGAGCTTTCATTTCTTTGTTTGTTTCCATGTGAGATGAAAGTATTTTTTTCCTTATTTATACTCATATGGAATGCTTCCACTTTCTTCCATCTTTCCATTACTTGCCTTTGAGGTTATTTTTAATCCTTCAACTTTCAAAGTTGACAACTTTAGCCCAAAATAAATATGGGATTTTCCTAGATGTTACACTAGCTGTTTGTTTATCTTTATTTATTATGTTTTAATTAATTTATTTATTTGTGAATGTATATGCTGTTTTTTTATCTTTATTTATTATGTTTTTAATTAATTTATTTATTTGTGAATGTATATTTGAATATTCTACTGTACATTTCCAGGTGTTTCTAAAGAAGCTTTTATAGTCACACACTCACACCATTTTTTATTTTCAAGATGCCGAAAGATCAAGACCACGAAATGAGTTCGAATTTCAGTTAAATTGTGAGGCATTTATTTTATTACTCTTTGAATTCATGTACAATGCTTTTGAATTAATGATATATATCTACATTAGGGTTGGGCAAATTCGGTACCGATTTGGTACCGTGGGTACCAAGTCAGTGCCAAAGTTTTGAGTTTCGGTATCGGGACCGGTACTGGTATTTTCCGAATTTTTTACCTTTGGTACCGGTCATCGAGCCGGGGGTCTCACCGGAAGCAGCCTCTCTATCCCTATGGGGTAGAGGTAAGGCTGCCTACATCTTACCCTCCTCAGACCCTACCATAGCTTTGCTATTGGTGGGATATACTGAGTACGATGATGATGGTACCGGTACCAAAAATTTACGATTTTCAGGACCGGGACCGGTCGGTACCGCTAGGGTACCGATCTCATCCCTAATCTACATGTATTACATCCTATTCAAATCAAAATACTTGGCTATAAGGGGATGGGTCAGATGAAAGTAGACCATAGCAAAATTAGCTATTGCAATTACTAAAATTAGCAATAAGGTTTGGACTTTGAACACTGATATATAGGAAAGCACTAAAAGTGAAAGTTTTTTGTTTAGGAGAATTTGGATAGTTTAAGCCTATCTACTTGCTTGTAGTCTTTTTTTTTTTTTGCTTCTTTTTTTGTAGCTACACATTGTTTGTTTGTTGGTGAAACACTCCCTAGAAGTCTTGTAGGTGGAACCAGCCTTAAACTTCCAAGAAACAGGGCCTCAGATGATGTTACCTTCACAAACTCCATATTGTCAATTATAACATTCTTATGTATTTGTTTGTGTGTAGTCACCGATCCAATGGATAAAGATGAATGGAAGGATAGCACATGACAACGATCTATCAAATATAACATGAATAACCAGGTTATAATATTTTATTCAACTGTATTGTATACGAATGATAGTAATGTAATGTATGGTAAGTGTATGTATACATGATGTCTGTAGTAGTATAGATAATATGATGTATGTACACATATTTTGAATCCATGTATTTTTATTTTGCTGCACGAATATTGGTTTCAGTTTTTAGTAGCCATAGGTTTTTTAGCAGCCCATTCATAACCTGAATACCAATGAACTGAAAACCGATTAAACCGATCTTATTTAGGTCGGTATTCGATTAAAGTTTCATACCCCAAAAATTGGGAAGGCCAGGTTGCGTAAGGGTCAAATGGGTATTTTGTGTTTATTTTATAAATTTTAAAGTCAACGTTGGTATTTTGTATTTATTGATTCTTTTGCTGCAGTTTTACTTTGTGTTTATGTTGAATTACCTTTCATATCAACGTATAGGTTTCATTACACTACTCATGTTTGATAACTATATACTAATTTGTTTGTAAATCAGATTGGTGGCTAGTACGTACTATACAATATATCATGAGAGGACTGATAAACTATCAAAAACGACTAAGGGATGCAAATTATTGTCGTCGCCGCATCGCGCGGGTTTCTGCTAGTGCATTTATATATATATTTATAAACAAAAACAAAAATTCGAAATGGGTCAGGTTTTCGGGTTTGAAAAGTAACGAATGTTACATGAAAACCCTAATAATATATGTGAAGAGTAAAGGGTTGCAGATCCAAATAATATCTGCTAAGAGTAAAGGGTTGCAGACCCAAATAATATCTGCGAAGTGTAAAGGGTTGCAGACCCAAATAATATCTACAAAGAATAAAGGGTTGCAGACCCTAATAATATCTGCGAAGGTTATAGGGCGAAAGGCTTTTTAAAACATAGAACGATCATGTATGTAATAATTAATGAAAGTAAGATAAAGTATTAAATTAAGAAACGTACGTAAGTATGTTTAAAAGAAAGATAAGCAGGTTAAGTATGTATTACATATCTTCGGATACATATATGTAAGAATGTGAATGTAATGTACATTACCTGATTAACTAGAACTCACTCAGCATAGCTGACTTTTAGTATGCACGCATATGAATAGGATGAGGCAGGTTGTTTGATGGAGACACGTGGCAATAAGATGAATATTGGCATCGTTATGAAGAAGATTCACGTGTTATTTATGTTTAATGTTAAGACTTACGTTATTCCGTTTTGAACCAGTACTTGATGTTTGTATGAATGGTTGACGTTTATGTTCCGCGAATTATTTTAATTAACTCTAATTTCCTAATTATCTGAATGAGTAAATCCAACCCGAGCAAAAGTAGGGCACCCAGGCCCAGGGCCTTACATTACGTGTGATTTTTTTAAAAATTGTGATGAACACGAAGAACATCATAAGAAAAATATTAGTTTTTCATAATCTTAAGCTTATAGAATATGTATTTTTAACAATTCTAAACAGTTTTATAACCGGTTTTCAAGATGAAACCGATTTTAGTGATGAAAACTGAAAACAGACTTTAGGGTTTATCAATTTTTTAGTCCATGTCTTCCGATTTAGATCTAAATTTATGGAAAACATGAAAAACTGATTAATCAACATTGATCTGATACCACATGTTGATCAGTTCTTCGTGTTAGTAATGGAAAAACATGATAATATAATAAACCTATAATTATATTCGCTGTCTGGGCCCTTGTCAGCCCCCCACATCCATCCACTTTAAAATTAAAAATAAATTACTCTTACTTTTAAAATTTTTATATTTTTTTTAACAATAACCATTTATCTTTACTTGTGCCAATGGTTGGAGCTTGGGTTTTTCAGTTAAGACTCAAGTTGTCGCATTTGGATAGATATTGGTAATGAAGTATTTTAGCTAGGCTTGTGTAAAGGTTGTCAGTTCGAATCCTGAGCCCCTAGGTTTCGTCTCACCTTGTGTTACGCCAGAAAGTTCAGCTCTTGTGGTGACACAAAGTCTGTCAAGTGACAGTCAGCGGTATGGCTTCTTAGGGAACGCTCAAGCCAAACTTTAAAACAAGCGTAGGCCCAGTTAACATAGTCTGGTCAGAATCAGGACTCTCTAAATTTGAAAAGTACAGTAGCCTAAATAGTACAGCAGTCTAAATATAAAAAGAAAAAGTTTTATTATTAATTTACTAATTTCCTACCCCAGAGTTAGAATATACAAATTCAAACCGTTGTACAACTTTCAATGCATTTAGTACATCCGTTTAAAATATATTTACCTGGACTTTCAGTTTTTTTCTAATGAGAGAAGATTAACCATTTCATTTAAAAATTTAAGCCATCCTCTCTCTTTCCATTTTCATCTTCTTCTTCTCCAAGCTTCGTGTTCTTCTACACTTATCACAACAATGGCTGCTCTGGTTCTTCTTCTGCTCATTTTCTCCATGGTTTCTCACTCAAGTAAGCATTTATATCTTTCTTTCCCATTTCTTTTCTTAACTGATTCAACAAAAAAATGAGAGTAACAAAATAAAGTTATTATTATTGTTACTTTTATATGTGTTTTAAGTTTTTACCTTGCAAGAGTCTTTGTTCATGTAACCACCAACAAAATAGGAAAAAGAACAAACATTATGTCTTAATCCATAAAAGTTAAACCTTAAAATGCTTGCTGAATCATTTGACTAATAAATAGACATTCCTTTCTTTTGATCTGATGTCTTTTTTTTCCTGGTGTTATGTATTGTGTTATGCATTGCTGGCTTGTACTTGATGTTACAGAAGTTGTACTTAATGCTTTACGAGTTGGACATAAATTCTTAATCTTGGTACTGTATTTGACATACTATATTGAATATACATATTAGAGTCACTTAACCAGTAAAAGCTATCAAAATAAGCATTTCCTTTTAGTTTCGTAAAACTAAACATGTTTTATTTTTATAAAACGGAAAATAAATTTATTTTATTGATTTGACTGTTCAAATATTTATTTTTGGTGAAAGGATCTGAAGAAACACGAAACGTACCAGGCATAGTTCGGATCGTCTTCTATGGGATGATGTAACCAAATCTCGCTCTCCTCCGCTCAGATCTGCAATGGTTTTTGGGGGTGTGGAGGTGACTGCTAAGAAATCTCGAGGATCTCTTGTTTACAGACACAAAAATGGTTATGGTGGTGGCTCTTCTTGAGAACAACCTTAATATAGGGAGCCTCATGGCCATCATCATGGTACCCTAATGGGCCTAGCCCAGTTAGGGTTACCTCCACAAAACCCCCTCAGCCCAATAATATTGTATTAGTCTATATAATAAAATAAGCAAAACATAATAAATTAAGGTCGTAAGCCGGGTTTAGTACCATACCCCTACAAGCCCCCCAAGTCCAGTGTTGCTCCTAGGCGTGCAAGCGTTTAGGTGGAGCGCTGGACTTCATAAGGTGTGTTAGGATATGAGGCGGTTTTTCCCCTTTCTTCGGCCTTGTCTTTATTGTCTTTGAGTTTTGAGAGGTTTTCTCCATAATGGTGACATGTTGTAATCCTTATGATAATAATGGTGCACTGGCATAAATAAGATATAGCACGCATCATAACAATAGTGGCACGGGGCCTGATAAAAGATAGAGTGCGCATCTCGATAATAATGTAATGCAACTTGCGCGCGAGGCAGCTTACGAGCTATAAAAATAATGAAGCTTGCGCGCGAGGCGACTTACGAGCTATAAAATAATGAAGCATGCGCGAGTTGCGGCTTATGAGCTATAATATGATGATAATGACTGGCCCACAAGGGCCTCTTCTACGCAGGATGACTATCCCGGCTTGTCTTCAAAATAATAATGGAGGCACAAACGGCCAGATAATAATAATAATGTCATAGGTGCTTGTGCGACTCGTAGCCGAACCTGCAAAAACATATCAACTAAAAGTGGATGTATTACAAGGTTCACATCCTCGGGCAAATTATGAGGTGTGCCCAACCTACGTTGGCGCGTGGCCGTTTGGGATATTATTAGGCTCCCGACCTTTATGTTTGGCGCGTGGCCATGTGGGATATTATTAGGCTCCCGACCCTTATGTTTGGCGCGTGGCCGTTTGGGATATTATTAGGCTCCCGACCGTTATGTTTGGCGCGTGGCCGTTTGGGATATTATTAGGCTCCCGACCTTTATGTTTGGCGCGTGGCCATGTGGGATATTATTAGGCTCCCGACCTTTATGTTTGGCGCGTGGCCATTTGGGATATTATTAGGCTCCCGACCTTTATGTTTGGCGCGTGGCCATGTGGGACATTATTAGGCTCCCGACCTTTATGTTTGGCGCGTGGCCATGTGGGATATTATTAGGCTCCCGACCTAAGATTCGGATGTCTTCCATCGCGATAATGTAGTGGTGGTATACCACGATAGTCCCCCAGTTCATTACTGCTAAATAATGTTAGGAGGATTGAACTTGTAATAATAAACTTGTTAATAAAGTTTTAATCACATGGGCGGATGAGGGGCTGTTATGAAAAATTGGAAATAATTCCTTCCTCTTTTAAATCTTTTTGCCTTTGAACGTTCCTGCCACCATTTTGAACATTTGGGATGGTTGCATGGAGTTCGTAATTGCCGGAGTTGGCGTTGAACTTCAAGAAGGTCGCATGCATTCCGCGACGGCGGAGTTTTTCCCACCGGATCAAGTTGGTGGAATGTGATACGCGACTGCGCGCAAGCATCATGGCGGTGCGCGTGTAGAGTGGCGGAAGGGTTGATCTGCGACTGCGGTGGCAGAATGTTGATCCGCGGTGGCGCGCATGCGACGTGGCTTGTATTCCACCCTGCTATTGTGGCGCTGTTGCGTTACAATGGCGCTGTTGGTATGCTAGTGTGTATGTGATCCGCGGTGGCGGGTGTTAATCCGCTGTGCCTGTTTTTGTCCGCCTACGCGCATGAGAAAGCGGTTGACACGCCGTGAACGGATTACAAATAACAAGCATGGTGGTCTTCGTGATGGCGGCCTTCATGTCTTCCCACTTGAACAGTGATGCGGATGCAAGAAACCAACTTTTTGGAGGTGCCCATCCATAATGACGCGTTGTTGTTCCGCGACGGCGCCCACGCATGTGGCGCAGTGTTCTTTTGTGACGTGATTGCGTAGTGGTGATCCGCAAGTATGATGGCGGTGTGTTATTTAGCGATGCGCATGCACGGTGGCGAGGTGTTGGATTGCGGTGGTGCGGTGCTCGGCGCCAGCGCGCATGCGTGATGGCGCGCTGCTGCTTCATAGCGGTAGAACTCATGCATGGTGGCATGCACCATGGCGGCCAGATGGTTATCCGCGGTGGCGTGTACGCGTGGTGGCGCAATGACATTACGCGGTGGCGAGGTTCACTTGTCGTGGCGCGCATGAATGTTGACGGAATGTTAATCCGCGACTGTGCGCATGTATGGCGGCAGAGTATTGACCCGCGACGGCGCATCGTGATCCGCGGCGACGCGCTGCTGCTTCATGGCGGCGCGCTGTTGCCTCAAGGTGGCGCGAATGAATGGTGGCGGAATGTTGATCCGCGACGGTGTGCATGCATGGTGGCAGAGTATTGGCCCGCGACGGCGCATCATGATCCGCGGCGACGCGCTGCTACTTTATGGCGGCGCGATGTTGCCTCAAGGTGGCGCGAATGAATGGTGGCGGAATGTTGATCCGCGACGGTGTGCATGCATGGTGGCGATGTATTGAACCGCGGTGGCGCAAGCGTGGTGGCGATGTATCGAACCGCGGTGGCGCATGGTTGGTGGCGGAGTGTTGTGCCGCGGTGGCGCATGCGTGGTGGCGGAGTGTTGTGCCGCGGTAGCAGACATGCGTGTTGCGTTGTTCTTCCGTGGTGACGCGCATGCATGGTGACGCGGCGACGATCTGCGGTGGCGCTCATATATTGTATCGGGGTGTTCGACTGTGCGCATGCATGATGGCGCACTGTTGCTTATGGGCGCGGAATGGACGTCACAGTGGTGGTGTTGGAAAGCCAGAGCGCTTATATGGTCCGCAATGACGCGCGGTGTTGATTCACGCCAGGGCTCATGGATGGCCGCGCGGTGCAGATCCGCGGCGGCGCACATGTATGGCGCCTTGATGGCGAAGACAGCCCCGACGGAGCTGAATAGAAGAAGGAGGCGGAGTCTATCTGGCCAGCACTGTTCTGATGAGATTTGTACAAGACATCCTTGGATGACAAGACAATTGAAGCTGGCCAGCACCATCCTTTTTTTTTTTTTTGTAAGGTAGCAGATCTAAAAGCTCATTTTTTGCATTATGAACTCGTATATGAAGATTTCTGCGCCGGATCTTGGCTGTATTGCCGGAAAAAATGCAAATCTTGCACCGTGAGAATTTTTGGCCACCGAAATAAAGTAGATCTGGTCGTCACAGTCAGATCTAATTAAAACCGTCACAGATCCGGAGCATTATTGTCCGAATCTGGTAGCTTTTTCTGAAAAATTATCAGATCTGAAAAGGTTTTCAGATTTATTTCACCCTCTCGTTCTTCCAAAAAGCAGATCTAGAAGTCAAAAAAGGAGAGTCGAAGATGCGGCTCGTTTTCGATGTGGTTCCACGGATGGCGCCAATGAAGAAACACGAAACGTACCAGGCATAGTTCGGATCGTCTTCTACGGGATGATGTAACCAAATCTCGCTCTCCTCCGCTCAGATCTGCAATGGTTTTTGGGGGTGTGGAGGTGACTGCTAAGAAATCTCGAGGATCTCTTGTTTACAGACACAAAAATGGTTATGGTGGTGGCTCTTATTGAGAACAACCTTAACAAGGAGGTGGAGACCTCCTTATATAGGGAGCCTCATGGCCACCATCATGGTACCCTAATGGGCCTAGCCCAGTTAGGGTTACCTCCACAAAACCCCTTCAGCCCAATAATATTGTATTAGTCCATATAATAAAATAAGCCAAACATAATAAATCAAGGTCGTAAGCCGGGTTTAGTACCATACCCCTACAGGATCCATGTATATTATGTATATTTTTTTTGGCTATTAATGAAAACATAACATATAAGAAGAATATATAAACATGCTATATGTGTGTGTGTGTATAGGTGGAACATGGTGTGTGTGCAAGAAAGGTGGAAACGATAAGGTTCTGCAGATGGCAATAGACTGGGCGTGTGGAAACGGTGCAGACTGCACTCCAACGCACCAGGGTGGCAAGTGCTACAACCCGGACACCGTCATTGACCACTGCAACTATGCGGTCAACAGCTATTTCCAAGCCAAGGGTTAGGCCCCTGGCTCATGTGATTTCAACGGTGCAGCCACCGTCACCACCTCTGACCCAAGTTAGTATAATATATTATCACAAACATTTGTATTTTAATCTTAATTAATTTGTTTCTAATTAATAATGTTTTTCTTTTTACCTATGAACAGGTGCTAATGGGTGTTCTTATCCTTCTTCTGCCAGGTATCTCTTTCTTTGCTAAAATTGTTTTCCACCACCAACATACGAAATACCCAAAATATCCATATCAAAGGAATCCAAAGTTTTGTCAGTTTTAAGTGTTTTTTTCCCATAAATATCTTCTCAAATAAGAGCGTTTTAAATACAGCCGGAAAACGGTATTCAAAAGAAAATTAGTTAAAAAGGGACTGTAAAATGGACATTTATAGAGGGCGTATGACTTATGCATAACTGTCATATCGGTGAGTATCAATAAAGTTAGACGGTCGTATAATGTTATGTTGACCATCTTTAGCAATTTGTAAAATGACTCGTGTAGAACTTTATTTTATTTTGCGCGGGCATGTATTGTATAACAATTTACGTACCATATGGATAGTATGTCTTCAATTTTTGTGTGTTTTGTATATTTTTTTTATTTTGTATCCGGCCTAAAGTTAATCGAGTCAAACTTAAACGAGCTTAATGACAGGAAAGCATATTTCGTAAATTCATGTAATAAATTAGGTTTTTAGTTTTTACCCGTTATGAGGTAGGCCCACCAAGCCTCAAGCAAAACAAAACCTCTTTAAATTTATAGCAACTTTTTGACAAATCTAGGTAATGTCTTTGTAGAATTTATCGTCTTCTGTCTGCACCATGTTGTTTTGTGCTTCGTCATTATCTTATCTCATTATTACTCGGTATCCAATGTCCACTTCTGGTTGTACCACGTGCTTTTATAGTTGTACAACGCTGACAAAGCGTAACGTGGAGCCAAACTAGTCAAGAGTGGTCAATCCATATTTTGTTATTTATTCTTGTAGCTCATTAAAAGTTTTACATTTGAGTTGTTTTTGTAATTGTGCATTTATTTGCTTTACTTTACTATCCAAAGGTGGACTCATTTGGTGCAATATTTGTGAATGTAGTGGTATGCCCGTGACGAATTCGCCGGGCAACGCGAGGACACCAGGCGCCACCACCACCGTGACACCAGGCAGCACCACTGCTTCGCCCTATGGCAACAACCCAACCAACACCGGCGTGTTAGGAGGCGGGGGTTGGGCCTGGTATGGGCCCATCGGGAGCGGGTATCAACACGGATGTTAGCCATGGGTTCATGATACATCAAGAAGCCACCACTTTTGGTTTCTTGACCATAATGGGTTCAACGCTTGTAATGCTTTTGTGGGGTTGATTAGTATGTACAAGTGGATGATGCATGCATGTGGTAGTAGTAATATTATATGTTTTTTACTTGGGTTAGTGGAGTGTCTCACTATCTAGATTGGGAAATTATTGAGGTTCTATATTCCTTTTTGTTGGTTCACTCTGGTCTGTTTTTTTTTACTTATTTTATGAGAATGTTTCATTTCTATGTGGACCAACAACACTATTCGGCGGAGTCTTGATTAAATAGTTAGAAATGGCAACTATTGTAAAATATGAAGCTTCAAATGAATATACTCAAATGGTTTTGTAGTCATTGGGGACCCTTTCAAACCATCTAAAGTTCTACTTTATTAGAACACTCGATAGGATTGTTCGTGGTACGGTTTGACAAATTTTGGTAGGATTAGGTTTGAAGCCGAACCGGCTGGGCTAGGTAGGCCAAACTGCTTAAAACGGTTTGGTTTAGGCTATTTTTTAAGCATGGAATCGTGACATTAGGTTTTCAAAAGTTCTAGCAGTCTTGGAAAAGGACCAACCTTGAGATTTAACACCAAACCTTACATGAATGATACCCCTGCACATCCGTTTTGCCAAGTGTAAGAATAACTGAACATTACATAATGTTCAATTATGCAGCATATGCGACTTACATAGTTACATCTAGAACCATTTGGTGTTTAAAAACATTGTCTTACATTGAAAGGATTATATATTCTCTATGTTATTTTATCGTCGTTCTACTAATAGAAGTTCAAATAGTTAGCAAAACAACCCCTTCAAAGATTTTATATAAGACTACTACTGTCTTCCAAAGATAGTTAACCACTATAACAATTTATTTATGAACTTTTTTTTTGAAAAAACTAAGTTAATCTTTACAAAAGTTATCTTATCGAACTGTTAAACTACAATATTCGTAGTCTGGTGGTACTCAAATACAATACAAATCCTGTATCGCACTTCTTTTGAAGAATCACTAATTTCACAAATTAATTAGAGTAGATTAATTGAAGAATAAACAAATATGGACCCATGGCCCATATGTTCAATTCCCGGTTTTAGAGGTGCACAAATCAGTTAACCGTTAACCGGTTAATTTTCTAACCGTTTTTTTTTTGGGAAATAACCGGTTAGACCGATTAATCGGGTCAGGTACTAACCGGTTTTGATAAATTAATTATAAAAAAATCGGTTAACCAGTCGGGTAAAAACCGGTTAGAAACCTGTTTTTAATAAAATATTAATTAAAAAATCGTTAACCAGTTTTGAGATCAATAATATAAACCGGTTACTAACCGGCGGTTAGGATCGGTTAGTAACCGTTTAGCTTTTCGGTTAGAAACCGGTTCCCATGTGCACCTCTACCCGGATTCACTTTTTTTGGCCCAACCAAGTCCTGACAAACTTTGTTTTTTTTAACCCAAAAAATATTGGTACCTTCAGTCTTTTCTTCAAAGTTTCTTGATTGTATTTTACATTTGTACTTGAGAAATTTCTTTCTAAACCGATTATATTTTATTTTTGCAAGGGTGAATTTCGACAATCCAATCCGGCCTATTTCATACTTTATCACGCTCATTATGTGAGTGGTAAATCAAGCTCACTGGACGACCCATTCAGATAATGGTTAACCGTCCAACCATATGGATCTAGCATAGCACAGTCTTTATGATGAATCAACTTCCTCTTTCACAGTGTTGAATATTGAACTAGGATAACTTCTCAAATGCAAAAGTGAGCGATGAGGAGTGTGTTGCAGTGGTCCCTGTGAAGGCCGTGATCCCATAGGTGCTACCTCAACCCCAGCACACCCTCCCCGCATGTATAACACAGCCTAATGACAAGACACAGTATAAATTGAATAGACTCAAATTGATTCACTATATAATTTAAGTTGATTCAAATGAATCTATGTTTTGAAGATCAATAGGCAAAACTTGAGTCCGAAAATAATTGTTACATGCCATAACATCATAAACAACAAATGAATAAACATTCTTAGACATCCTTCTATAATCGGTACCAAATGCCTGTGTTATTTTAGTCACCAAAAATGGTCCAAAACAATCTCTATAAAAACATCCATTAGTACACACCCCTCCATGAATGCCACTTCAAATTCAACTGAAAAACCAACGGATTCACACCCAAAATCCCTCGATTCAACCTGGGATCAAACACATCAAACCCCACCCGGTTCAATGAATCCAAAACAGCTTGTGACCCCACAGCAGGCAAAAGAACCGATCGAGCCTCTTTAGGCACGGTTCCAACCAAGGCTCGAGCCTTCTGCAAATGAGCATTAGCCGTTGATGCCATATCAAAAACCGCTTCACTAAGTCTCTCACGTGAATCCATTCTTATCTCCAACTTCCCACCTTGCTTCAAAAGCAACCCGTGTTTTTCAGCCACTTTAACCGGTATGTAACTAAACTGGTGGCTAGGGTTTGCATGATAAGGAAGTGACTTAATAAGCAAAAGCAACCCACTCGCCTTCCCAATATGTGAAGCCGCATGATCCGCTGCAGTGGATGTTATACCGCCTGCTTGAAGAGTCGTATACAATATAGTTGAAGATGTATCTTCTGCATATTTCTCCAACTCTTCAATTGTTTGATAGACATCATCAACACCCCTTTGAGCATCATTTATACGCGCCTCAACGGACCGTTTCAACCAGCTTTTGCTAACTTTCTGCTCAGATATGACAGATGCAAGAGCCTGTGCTGTCGGGTGTTCAATAACTTTGTTTTTGAAGATCTTGTCAATGGCATCTTGCCACCAAAAAAGACGCATCAGCCCAATTTTGGGGTCGGAAGCAACATCCATTGCACGGGATGTTTCAACATTAAAGGCACGCAGAGCAAAACCGGCCCTGCGTATGCTTGTGGGTAGTTCAAGTAGGCAGAGGTAGTGATGGTAGTCATAGGTTCTGACTTGTTGCACACAGTGTGAAAATGCAGCTTTCAAGCCGCTTGAAGTGGAAGCACCACTCATTTAAACTCAATAATGAATGTATAATTACGACCTGAAAACCATGCAATTCAGTTAGGATATTACTAGAAGGTTTTGTCACTTTTATCTTGTTTCATTACCTAACTTGCTTCTTGACTAATTACAGAAAGTCAACCTCATTCAACTAGATTTAGGCATCAATGTAGGGCTGTACACGAACCGAACTTAACAAGGCCTTGTTAATGTTCGTCCGCTAAGCTTTTATTGGGCAAACAAACGGTTCACGAACATCTAACCGAACATACTTTTTTTTCATGTTCGTTCATCAAGGAAATAAGCTTGTTCGTGAACAGCTCATGAACACAAACAATGCTTTATTTGATTTGGCTAACCGAGAAGGGTAAGTGTCAATGATTTGGTCTAACTACAAAATTTGTGTTGGCGTTTTCTTTTTTGACATTCAAATTCAGATGTTAATTTGATATATAAATTATCACCTAAAACTCATATATTTTCTTTTATAGTTAATAATTTCGCTTGAATCTATATGACAAGATTAAAGAAGTCATCAGCAGGTTTAAAAAACTAACACAAACATTAACAAACACATTACCGAACACAATTGAACGAACAAGGCCTTTGTCCGTGTTCGCTCGTTTAGTCAATCGAACGGTATCCCTTGTTGATGAACTTACAAATGTGGAAACTAAGCTAAAAATGTGTATTGTGATTCAACAGAGGACTCGTATCACTGTTATGCTTACTTAAGCATTCGTAATGAACAAATAAATCTGTGATGATTGATCCTAAACAGTGAAAATAAGAACACCACACCTGAAAGTTTGTTAGAAGTAGCAATCTCAAAGGCTAGGTTAGATTTGAGAGTATTGAAAATACATCGTAAAATCACACGCTCTTAAAAACAGTCAGTGATCTGTGTGACAAAATGCTAAGAGCAGAGGTGAATCAGGATTGAAAAGCGTACCTGAACAGTAGCCTGCCGGCGGCGAGATATTGTTAAACGTCCGAAGAGGGTCCGTGGTCGGTGGCAGACTGACCCTAAATTAGTCCGTCCATGTAGTTGCTCGCTCGTAGCATTTCAACCCTCCAGGTTTCCCACATATTCATATTTTGTACCTTACATGTATGAGAAAAAAGCTATGGCTATCCCTAGACTAGCAAAGAACTTAGAAACTTTAGAAACCTTGTTACTATTACATGAAATCGTCCTTAATAAAATTGATAAAAGCCCAAGTAGAGCTTGGCTTCAATCCATTCGAGTATAACCTCTTTATACATAAAATGCTCGTAGAAGACTTGATTTTAAGTTTTAGTTGTTTTACATATGTACTTGTGGAGTAGGGTCACAGACCCACCAGCAAGACACTAAAAGTTATTTAGCTGACTAGCCGCGAAACAGAAAAACTCATCCTCAAGATGATCGATGGAATCACCTACGAAAAGACCCTCAAATCATAACCCATGATATGCGTAAGTGGAAGACACGTCGCACACAAGCGACATGACCTCGTATGGTGAATAATGTAGAAGCCAATTACTGTCCAAGATCCCCAAGAACCATGATGGCGCGTTAAATCAATCACAAGGTGTCATGTTGTACTGTCCGGTGACACCTGTCTCCGTACGCCAGCTAGTACACCAAATCACAAAAGCTTAGTAAATGTGTTGGAATGAATGTTCATCAAATAGATATGAAAATATAGAAAACAAAGGATAGTGATTGGATCGTATATAGTCGATACGTGCACCAATCATACTTGCCCGAGAGCACTAACTTCAGTCATTTTTCGATATCAGAATAACGATTTATAATTAAATGGAAAAGGGTATTTACCTTTTTTTTTAGCTACCAACAAACATAGAGTGCCTGGGTACTCCGTACAGGATGACCAGCTGGCCCAACCTAGACGTACGAAGCCCTTAAGCGCCTCCAAGTTATCTCCAGTTCCGGGGAAAACCCACTCGCCCGAAGGCCCATTGGTGGTAAAACTTGGATGCTCTCATAATCGAACTGGAAATCACAAGGATCCCAGTCTTCCTTCATTGAGCCACCCATGTCTCCTAAAGTGTTATAAGTGAGAATTGAACTTGGATCTCCATTGAGAAACCCAAATTCCCTACCACTACACCACATTAGAAAGGACGGTTTTTGCCTTTATCAAATGAGACAAATTTAAATTTATAAAATTATCCACTACACAATTTGAGATTCCTCCTGGATAAAACCTTCATCTATTTTTAATCATGTCATTTATGTAATTAATATAATGGTTTGCAAAAATAAACCATAACTGAAAACCAAATAGTTAACTGAAAAAATTAGTTAAAATTAACCATAACTGAACAAAATCAATAGTAATAGTTGTGTGAATCTGATTAACCAACCATTAAGTTATGGTTGCAATTAATTTGTATCCATTAACCGACTTTAACCGGAACTGAAAGAACCTTTTATGTTTGTGTTTTTGCAAATTTTATATATCCATTTCCATCTTTTCTATCTCACTTTTTAGCTCTGAAACATTTAAATTTATGTTCCAACTAATGCAGCTCGAAAACACCACAACGAAAATTGAAAACGACGTATTTCATCATAGAAACTTCATAATTGAGTTTGGATCGCCATAATCAAACCATTTTCAACTAGAACAAACGGAAATAAAATACATTGCACAATTATCCGAACTTAACCGAAACCTACCCATAACCGACGGTTAACCAAGCTACGGTTAACCAACCATTTGGCTATGGTAGCATCTAGGGATGCCAATCGTGTCGGGTTGGCAGGTTGATGGGTTTCGGGTTGCAGATAGCGTGCTGAGATTTTTCAACCCTAACCCAACCCATATATTTATTCGTCTCGTGTCAACCCATTTTATTCGTGTCGTGTTCGGGTTTGTTTTGGTCAACCTATTTTACGTTCACATACGAATATAAGTAATACCTATTGACCTAGTAATAAATTAAACAATTAATTACTCTATTCATATAAATCTTGTTAATAATTTGTGATAGATCTAATTGTTTTTGTGTATTTATCTCCCATTTCCAATTAACAAACTTAGGTTCACATATTTAACTTAAAATAAGAACAAACGAATGAAAATAACCATATATTAGAGATTCTCATCCCATCCCCTATCTTCAAATTCAAAAATATACTAAAAAACATTGTTTTTCTATCTTTTGTTCAAGTAAATAATACTTTTCAATACCTTTATAATAATAATAATTATTATTATTATTATTATTATTATTATTATCTTTTCTGTCTCATCTACTCACAACTATTTTCAAAAAACATTAAAAAAAATTTACGGTGCTCCAAAAACTTTTCAAATATACAGAAAAATCACAACATTTCTATCACAATCACTCACAACACCCTAAATCGCTCTCTATATTATAAAAACATCACTCACATAATTTTATGGATGGATTGAGAATGTTCATTAGACAGTTATAACTAATAAAATAAAAATATTGGAAGTAAAAAAATGATAAAAGTAATAAAAAAAGTAGTTTTATTTTTAAAAGTTAATTGGTTGAAAATTTTTTTAAAAAATTAAGTATTTAACTTTAAAATTTAATAATTATTATCTCTAAGACTAAAATATTAACTTCTTTAAAAATCTTAAACAGATTAACAGATAAAATCATTTTTTAACGGGTCAGTTTCAAATTAACATATTTAAGAAAACGAATTGTATCTACCCAAAACCTATAATTTTTTGTCATATGACATCCACAAGCAAACCGAAGTGACTTTACACATCCCCACCAAAATCCCAAATTTTGTGAGGTCAAACGAAACAAGCTAAAGTCCATGATTACTTGGCTTTTGCTTTATACTCTTAAGTTGGAGAAAGTACCAATCACAGCCTGCCTAGGCTTCTTGTTTCAAATTTCAAACCTCACTTTCTCCTTCTCCTGTGTCAGTCAGTCAGTCAATCAATGGAGTGTCCGCCTCCGCCCGATGACGTCAATGGAACCCAACGTCGTCGTGTTGGATTGGTCTACGATGAAAGGATGTGTAAGCAAGCACTCAACGCCTAAAGGCGAACCTCATCCCGAAAATCCCAATCGTATCCGTGCTATTTGGAACAAACTCACCTCCACTCGACTTCATCACAGGTCTTTCTTACACACTCAATGCATACATACCTTCACTATATATATATATATGTACTTGGTTTAGTGTTTGATGGAATTATTAGGGTTTCTGGCCTGCCACTTTATTGTAATTGTTTACGTTTAGCAACGAAAAAGAAAAACTAAACAAATTTCCTTTCTTGCTGATGTTGTTACTTAATTATCACATTTCACGTTGCCAGCTAAGTTTATTCAAATCGTTTCTTACTTAGCATGATTTCTATATTATAGGATAAAAACCAAGAAATTTCATTTCTAGTACCGGTTTTCGTAATTATTATTAATCAGCAATATCTCAACTTTAATTCTTAATTTCTAATGCTTTTTTATACACTTATCTTGTATGCTAACTTGTATTTCAGATGCATGGTCTTTGATGCCAAACAAGTGGAAGACAAATATATAGCTGCGGTTCATACCAGTAACCAGATTAATCTGATCAAGACTATAAGCTCCCAAAAGCCAGCTTCAAAATGAAACAGGGTGGCTAGTAAGTACAATTCTATATATTTCAATGAAGGTTCATCCGAATCTGCTTATCTTGCTGCTGGCTCTGTGCTTGAGGTGAGAGCCTATGATACATATTTGTAATTACATGTTATAATATATGGTATGCTTTATTTGACTGTAAAGTATTAATAAAAGATATGTTTAACAGGCTGCTGAGAAAGTTGCAAAAGGGGAGCTTAACTCGGCCTTTGCTATTGTTAGACCTCCTGGACACCATGTTGAAGAAGATGAACCAATGGGATTCTGCCTATTCAACAATGTTGCAATTGCAACCAGCTTTCTTCTTAACCAAAAAGTGAGCGTTATATACTTATATGTGTTTTTGTATCATTAACATGTATACACATGACTATAGTGCATCATTAAGTAACTTAACTCTTGCGATGCTTTAGGAATTAGGTATCAACAAGATACTAATTGTCGACTGGGATGTTCATCATGGAAACGGTACTCAAAAGATGTTCTTGAAAGACTCTCGAGTCCTGTTCTTCTCTGTTCACAGGTAAAATACATGATCTGTCATTCTGTTGTTTGTAAAACTCATAACCTTTTATGAAGCTTATTTATAGAATACGCTGCAAACGTGCAGGCATGAGTATGGGAGTTTTTATCCTACTGGTGATGATGGTTCACACATCATGATTGGTGAGGGACCTGGTGCTGGTTATAATATTAATGTTCCATGGGAGAATGGTCAATGTGGGGATGCTGATTACATTGCGGTTTGGGACCATATATTAATCCCAGTTGCAACAGAATTTGACCCTGACATAATAATAATCTCAGCAGGATTTGATGCAGGTCACCTCTACTAACTGTCAATGAAGTTAATATATTTACTGTCAACATGTATATGAAACTTTATATTGTATCATTGAGCAGCCATTGGTGATCCACTTGGAGGCTGTCGTATCACGCCACATGGTTATTCTATATTATTGAAAAAGGTTAGCATCCAATAGCCTAGGATTGTGTTCTCAGTTTTACATGTTTTAACTGTATTTTTTGGTGATTGGTGATTTGTCTAGTTGATGAAGTTTAGCAGTGGAAAGATTATCATGGCATTAGAAGGAGGATACAATCTCAACTCATTAGCAAATTCAGTAGTTGCTTGTGTGGAAACGTTGCTAGAAGACAAACCTATTACCGAATCTGTTGATGTTTATCCATTTGAATCCACATGGACCGTGATCAAGGCGGTAAGATCCAGAAATTTTTCAAAATTTCATCTTTCTTACGCAGTTATGCATAATACTATTTGTCACTACACGTTACATTTGTTCAGGTTCGCGAGGAATTAAGGACCTTTTGGCCAATACTGACAGACAAGTTGCCTGAAGAATTGACCACTAAAGTAACGCCTCTACTTCAGGTGGCAGTTTTGCGATTCTACTTTATTTCTTTTAAGAAGCTTTTATCATAATCATCAAATTTAGATTAAACAATTGGGTGTTTTCTTTCCATATGTGACTACAGTCATATAGCTCACAATCAGAAGATGAATACGATGATGATCTTCAAGAGGATGTTACAATACCACTTTCAAAACTGAATCTCAGTGAAGATGGTAATGTTGCAGGTTGAATTCTTCAATTATGTTCCAAAAATCTTTAATTTTCTCTCTCTTTTAAAATCTAATTAGTTGCAACTAAATCTAGATAAAGTTACTGCTACTTCTTCTCAAGCTTGGAGATCTGAGTTATCAACAGTTCATGTTTGGTATGCATCTTTTGGGTCAAACATGAGCGAGTCAAGATTCCTTTGTTACATACAAGGTGGCCAGGTAAAAGAGTTTCATAACTGTTTATAATGTTAGGGGTCGTATTACCGTCTTACCCTTGTTTTAAGCTAATTTGCAGGCGGAAGGTATGAAAAAACCATGTCGAGGGGCGGTGGATAAAACGAAGCCAACAGAGGTCATGTGGAAGACGGTCCCACACCGTTTATTCTTTGGTAGAGAGAGTACAGTAACTTGGGGTCCTGGAGGTGTTGCTTTTCTTAATCCAGAAATTAATAATCAGGAAAAGACATATATGTGCCTTTATAGGATCACGTATGTTACCTTACCTTAAAATAATAATGTAACATTTTTTATATTTATGCATTCATCCCATGACTTTAATTTGTCAATTTATGCAGTCTTGAGCAGTTTAATGATGTTCTGCTACAAGAAAATGTTTGTACGGACACAAGTTCTCCTTTCTTTGACCTGAATGCTTTAGATTCCATTGAATATGAAAAGAATATTTCTTTGAAAGCTCTCAAGGTACAACACTACAACTTATCTGAGTTTGACTTTCAAAAGTCAAAAACAATATTAAATTCCAATATTACAAATGTTAACCAAATGTCGGTTTTGCACAGGACGGGTGGTACCATAATGTTGTTTACTTGGGGAAGGAGAATGATATTCCAATTCTAACAATGACGTAAGCTCGTTTTGCTTAAAAATGTAAATTTCCTTTTTAAGGTTTTGAACAGATCTTATTCAAATTCAGGTGCACTGATGCTCATGTTGAGGGATTTAAATCTGGAAAGATACCAATTCGTGCACCAGCTAAAGGATATGTGGATCCCTTGGTTAGAGGGCTTGTTCAGGGGAAACAACTGTCAGAAGATGAAGCTGTTGCTTATATACAGGAAGCAGCTGCTAAACCATTATGATTGCAAACCTTACTATTATGTGTTTATTCTTTAAAAAAGTTGCTTGAACAACTTGTGCTGGTAGCTCCCATTTCCCAACTAAGATTTATGCTTTTGACTTTCTGAAGTCAACTGACAACTTCTATTTTTGCAACTTGGTATTTAACTTCTGTTAGTGTTTGACCTTTTAGGCTTTTATGTCTGTTTAATCATAGAAATTGTGAAATTTGGTTCTAAATAGAGCATGATGTTATAGTTGCCATTATATACCAACAAAATAACATACATTTAAAACTGACTTTTGAATATTTTGTCTTTCATATCAACTCAATTACAACTATAAAGCACTTGGCACCTTTTCACTCAGCACCATTAATAAATAGAATCCTACTCTGCATAAAATAGTACAAATGTAAACAAAACTGATACCACTCAAGCCCCAGGAACCCTGGAATGACTTATTGAGAGTAAACATCTGCAACTTCTTTCTGACTTCATTGTCAACGTGATTTCAGTGTCGCATGACCCGTGTCACTCAAATGTTTATGTAATTTAGTCCTGCCACATAAACAACCATAATAAGCCCAACTGCGAACAGAATACTATACTGGTGCAAACGAGCCAAGCCACTCACAAGCTACTCAAGATCAAAACGATAAAAAGCTAGAAATGAGCAGAGCCGAGCATTAAATAAAGCACGTTCTCATCTATGTATTTTTGAAGTTTCAACTCAATTCCTTTTGGACTTCAATGTTTTATAACTATATTCAGTTAAAGCTCGTTTAAAGTTTTTCTTAAATTAACTCGGGCCAAGCCAATATTGAGCTTCAATTTCTGTATACAAGTCGAGCTCGAGCCCAAAAACATAGACTTGAATCGAGCCAAGCTCGAGTGGTGTAATGCTTGGGCTCGCCTTGGCTCATTTGCACTTTGCACTTCTACAACAGATAAAAGAGACACGCGACACATAAAATCTTAACCTCATACCTTGATTCAAAGTCTACTCCACAAGTATCGCATTCATTCCCAGCATTTCTTGATGTTGCCTGCAATCAAACAAGAACATAACATTATTTTAGACCATGCATTGTACAAATTGAAAAACTATGTTAACAACAGCTTTTGTAATACCTTCTGCTTCTTCCCTTTGGGCGGATTTTTGGCTTTTGAATTCGCCTCCTTTTTGTTTGTAACTTTAGTTGCAGGAGCTTGTTTGGAAACCTTGACCTTTCCTGTCGGCCCACCATCTCTTCCACCGTTGTCCTCATTGTTTGCACAAGATGGTTCTTCGGTGTGTAACCCGTCCTCACGTTTCTCATCCACCTCAACTTTCTTATTAATCTCGGGTTTATCACTTCTTCCGTGTTCTTCATCTTCATCTCTTTTAGCAGTTTCTTTCCTACCTCCCCTCTTTCTTCTACCTTTCATATTATTATACTCCATCAAGTCTACCTCTTCTTCATCTTCAACTTCAACGTAAACCTTCTTCGTCCACCTTGTGGCTCCAAGATTCTTTCTATTGTTCAACATTGCTTTCAAAACAATATCCTCATCATCGTCATCTTCTTCTTCTTTGTCGTCGTCGTCATCATCATCATCATCATCATCATCATCCGCTCCCTTTCTGTTATTATCAACATCAACAAACTCCTCTGACCGGCTTTCTTCATCATCATCCTTTTCTTCCTTCTGTATATCAACACCTTCAAATTCTTCTTTTAGCTTTTCAACGTCATCACCCGACACAAACCCGTCTTCCTCTTCATCATCGACATCTTGGTTTTCTTGATCTTCTTCTCCAAAAGCCTCCCTTAACTCCGCAACTTTATCCTTATGCTTCCTCGACTGCTCATGATTCTTCCACTGCTTATCACTCTTAAACTTCTTCCCACACGCCACACAATACAACTCATTCTTCCTCACCTCATCCTCTTCCACCACCTCATCCGCCACATCATCATCATCCTCCCCCTTCGCCCACTCGGGCACCTCATACGCCCTCGCCCTCTCCGCCTTCTCTCTCGCCAACTCCATCTTCCTCACCCTCTCCTCCTCCCTCTTCCTCTCAACCTCCTCCTGCCTCTTCACCTGCATATCAATCACCCGCTTATCCCTCTTCTTCACAAACTCCGCCAACCCCCGCACTGCCTCATTAAACTCCCGTCTTGCCTTCTTCCTAACCTTCTTATTCTCCTCCTCCATCTTCCTCCTACTCCGCCTATCCCCTCCCGCCATCGCGTCATACACATCCGCCCACGCAAAATCCATCACCGTCACAAACCCTAACCAATACCCGTAAAACGCATTCACCTGCACATACGGACTCTCCGCGTTCCCCATCAGCGGGGCCTCTTTCACCACCACATTACCCAACCCCAACATCCTCACATAATTCAACTCATTCTGATAAACCCTATCGAACACATCCGCATACACCTTATAAAACCCTTTACCCTTATCCGAAAACCCAGAATACACCGAATTCGAAAAATAACTAAACAGATCAGGCACAACAGCTGATGACGATGAGGATGATGATGGGTTTGTGCCGGAGAAGAGGATTTGGGAGCGGTGAGAGTCGTACCACGCGCGTTCTCTGACGTCGGAGAGTACCTCGTAGGCGTTGACGAGTTCTTGGAATGAAGCGGTGGCTTCGGATTCTGAGATGCCGGATTTGATAAGTTTGTCTGGGTGGCGTTGGAGGGCGAGTTTGCGGTAGGCTGATCGGATCTCGTCGGCGGTGCAGTCGCGGTTCAGACCCAGGACTTCGTATAGGCAACGCTTCTCCGGCGATGTCATTGAATTGGTTGTGGTGGTCAGCTACGACTAGGGTTTTGGTAACCTGTTGAAACGTGTTAAAACCGGAAGTATAAATAGAAGACAATTACTTAAATAGACATGTTTGTTGTGAAACCACCGACGATTTTACAAGTTGTATAACACCTTTTCACATTTGTCAAAAGTCTTGGCCACATGAACACTCCACATAAGTATTATGAAAGTGTCGGTAAGACACATCCATGTGATGGATGCCAAATTTTCAATCCCAACTAATGAACATGTCCCCTAAATAGTATTACCTTTTTGTATATATATCTACCTTTGTAATCTAAGAAGACACCATCAAAAAGTTACTGAATCATACATTTTCTTATTCTCTTGTTTTGTTATCTTCAAGTTCTCATATTACACTAATAATATTGTTATAGTTAGAGCTAATATTATAACACGTTATCAGCACGAGCCGCTTATATCCTAACGAAGAAAGGTAATAGACACAAAGGTATCTACATAAGCATCATAAACACTTCTTTAATTATGTACATTAGATATATATCTATGCATATACATATACTAACTAATATACTGAGTAATAGCAATAATGTGTATAAACATTGTTATTAAAATTTGATAACTATTCTAACTTTTATTTATATATGCACACTAATATCTCATTTAGAAGTTAGATTTATTTACACTAACAATTCTATTCTTATTATTGTGCATACTAATTATATATTTTATAAAATAAACTGTATTTAATATCTTATTTATTATCTTACTTTAAAATAATTAATATTATATATTATATATATACACACACACATACAAACGGTAATGTTACCGTTATAAACGGTAATGTAACCGTTGTAAAAAGGTTATAAATTTTCACTATAAATAACCAATCATTAACCCCATTTCATTTACAACAAACATTCTTCTTATTAAATTTATCCAAGATAAAGTTCTCAAAATGATTCACCCGGTTTTGCTGTTGGTCACTATAATGCTTATACTACTTCTCATTCTAATTTTTAATCTCCCATCTGAAGATTTCGGCATTTTCTTTTTCTTTTATATGTTTATAGCTCTACCAATGTATTGTATCTCATTGTTGATTGATATATATGGATTCTAATATTTATCTTATTATTTGCTCTATTATGTTTAGCAACAAAATGTCAAATATAGCAAAACTCGAATTCCCTGCACTCAACATTTCTGGAGAAAATTATATGTCTTGGACAGCAAATGTCAAAAGACATCTAAAATCTATGGATGTGTTAGAAACAATCCAAGAATACAATGATTGCTCTGACCAGGATAAAGCAAAAGCTGATGTTTTCATCCATAAACATATTGATGAATTACTACAGCATGAGTATTTTAATTATGATAACCCATATATGATATGGGAAGATTTGAAAAGCAGATTCGGTCATCTAAGGGAAGTTTTACTTCCTACTTCTAGAGATGAATGGAACAGTCTTAGGTTCCAAGATTTTAAGAGGGTAAATGATTAGACCTCTGCTTTATACCGAATTTGCTCAAAGCTAGAATTTTGTGGGTATCCCGTAACAGAGGAAGAAAAGTTAGAGAAAACTTTCTCCACGTTTCATGCATCAAACATAAACTTGCAAACACATTATCGTTTGCAGAATTTTAGGAGATACTCTGATCTAAATGCATTGCTCCTTGTAGCAGAGAAAAATAATGAATTATTGATGAAAAATCATCAATCTCGTCCCACGGGTTCATTAGCAATACCAGAAGCACATGTTGCTCACAAAAGTTCTCATAAAAATTCTGGTCATAAATGGGAACAAAGTCGAGGACGAGGCCGTGGACGTGGCCGTGGTCATTTTGACAAAAGACATTTTAATGATCGTAAGCTTTCATTCAAATGGAACAATAATTCTTACGGTCGTGGTCGTGGTCGTAACCAGAGAGCCAATAATTATCATGTCCCACACAATACCAATTCCAACCACCAAAATAAATGGAATGAAGTTGGTAGGTCCGAAAACAATGGCACTTCATGTTTTAGATGTGGAAGTACAAACCACTGGGCAAAGGCTTGTCGCACAGCTCCACATTTGTGTGAACTGTACCAAGCCTCTCTAAAAGGAAAAGAGAAAGAAGTGAACCATGTTGATAACTTTAATAATATCAATGCTGAGCTGAGCGTTGAAGACTTTGGGGTAGAACTTTGAAACAAAGTTGCTTGACTACTATAATTAGATGCAGTTTAAGTGTGTTCTCATTATCTTTAATTATGTAGTTCCTCTTTCATGTACTACTTGTGTTTCAATTAAATAAAGTTCTTATTAAAATATCATATGTCTTCGTTATACACTTATTTTTTTTTTTCTTAATATTTTTCAAGATTTAAAATGAAAATCACCGGAGCACAAGATCAAACAAATGAAGAAGATATATATATAGCGGATAGTGGAGCCACGCATACTATACTTAGATCTAAAAAATATTTTTATAAACTGAAACCAACAAAAGGGATCATCAATACAATATCAGGTCCTACAAACTTGATAGAAGGAGTGGGAAAAGCTAATTTAGCATTACCAAATGGTACAAAGCTCAAAATAGAAAATGCTTTATTTTCCCCAAAATCAACAAGAAATTTGTTGAGTTTCAGAAACATATATCATAATGGATATGATACTCAGTCAAGGACTGTTAGTAATGAAAAATATTTGCATATCATAAGCAAAGATCAAATATTGGAAAAATTGCCAATGCTCCATTCTGGTTTGCATTATACATATATAAATGTGCCTCAAGCACATATGGCAGTCAAAGAAAATTGTTGCGATTCTGGTATCATAAACTTATGGCATGACAGATTAGGCCATCCAGGATCCACAATGATGAAAAGGATCATTGAAAATACACATGGGCATCCACTGAAAGGTCAAAAGATCCACAAAATAGATAAAATGCCTCAATGTACATCTTGTTCTCTTGGAAAATTAATTACAAGGCCTTCGCCATTAAAAGTCGATAAAGAAACACCAATGTTTCTTGAAAGAATTCAAGGTGACATATGTGGACCAATTCATCCACCATGTGGACCATTTAGATACTTCATGGTCTTAATAGACGCATCCAGCAGATGGTCTAATATCTCTTTATTATCGACTCGTAATGTTGCTTTTGCAAAATTTCTTGCTCAAATTATCAAATTACGTGCACATTTTCTGGATTATACCATTAAAAGAGTAAGGCTTGATAATGCGGGAGAATTTACATCACATGCTTTTGATGATTATTGCATGTCTGTGGGGATTGTTGTAGAACACCCTGTTGCTCATGTACACACACAAAATGGCTTAGCCGAGTCGTTGATCAAACGCCTACAGCTAATAGCTAGACCATTAATAATGAGGACAAAACTCCCTGTTTCTATTTGGGGTCATGCAATTATGCATGCTGGATCATTAATCCGCGTGAGACCAAGTGCGAATCATAAATACTCTCCCACACAACTTGTTTATGGAAATGAGCCAAATATCTCTCATCTTAGAATTTTTGGTTGTGCTGTGTATGTTCCTATTGCACCACCACAACGCACAAAAATGGGTCCCCAAAGAAGGTTGGGAATATATGTTGGATATGAAACATCTTCCATCATAAGATACCTTGAACCTTTAACAGGTGATGTATTTACAGCACGTTTTGCTGATTGTCATTTTAACGAGACAATGTTCCCGACATTAGGGGGAGAAATGAAAAAGCAAGAAAGAGATATATCATGGTGTGTGCCATCATTGTTACACCTAGACCCAAGATCAAAACAAAGTGAGACAGAGGTTCAAAAAATAATACATCTACAAGAAATTGCAAATCAGTTACCTGATGCATTTACTGATATAAACAGGGTCACTAAATCTCATATACCAGCTGCTAATGCTCCAGCTCGAGTTGAGATTCCAAGCAAGCAAAACCATAATAATGCAACTCATGAATCTCAAAAACGTTTAAAAACGTGGAAGGCCAATCGGTTCAAAGGATAAAAATCCTCGAAAAAGAAAGGGTTTTGAAAAGGATACTGACCCTAAGGAAGGAATGATTGACAAAACCTTCCCTCAGGAAAGAATAAATGATATAACATTTCCTCAGGAAGGAATAAATGATTCCAATAAAGAATTGTCAATCAACTATGGTCAATCACATATAATGTGGGATCGAGATGAAATGGAAAATATTGATGATATATTTTCTTATTCTGTGGCAAGCGATATCATGGAAGAAAATGATGACCCTGAACCAAAATCTATAGATGATTGTAAAAATCGACAAGATTGGAACAAATGGAAAGATGCTATGCAAGCTGAATTAAACTCACTAAACAATCGAAAGGTTTTTGGACCTATTGTCATTACACCAAAGTCAATGAAACCTGTAGGATATAAATGGGTTTTTGTGAGAAAACGAAATGAGAAAAATGAAGTTACAAGATATAAAGCAAGACTTGTAGCTCAAGGTTTTTCTCAGAGGCCAGGAATTGACTATGAAGAAACGTATTCTCCTGTTATGGATGCTATTACGTTTAGATATTTAATCAGCTTAGCAGTCTCTAAAAAGTTAGAGATGCGTCTTATGGATGTTGTCACAACTTACTTGTATGGATCACTAGATAGTGACATCTATATGAAAATTCCCGAAGGATTTAAACTCCCCGAAGCAATAAGCTCAAAGCCTAAGGAAATGTATTCCATCAAATTACAAAGATCCTTGTATGGACTGAAACAATTTGGAAGGATGTGGTACAATCGTTTGAATGATTATTTGATAAGCAAAGGATACACAAATAATCTTATTTGTCCATGTGTCTTCATCAAGAAGACAACATCAGAATATGTGATCATAGCTGTGTATGTTGATGATCTAAATTTAATTGGGACACAAAAAGAAATTAATGAAGCAATTGCTCTTTTAAAGAAAGAATTCGAAATGAAAGATCTTGGAAAAACCAAATATTGTCTTGGTTTACAAATTGAGCATATGCATAATGGGATACTTGTGCATCAGTCAAATTATACTGAGAAACTCTTAAAACGTTTCAATATGGACAAAGCAAATCCTTTAAGCACACCGATGGTTGTTAGATCACTCAATGTTGACAATGATCCATTTCGTCCTTGCGAAGATAATGAAGAGATTCTTGGTCCCGAAGTACCATACCTCAGTGCAATTGGAGCACTTATGTATCTTACTAACTGTACAAGACCTGACATTTCTTTTGCAGTTAATTTATTGGCAAGATTCAGTTCATCCCCTACTAAAAGACATTGGAATGACATTAAACATATTTTTCGGTATTTAAAAGGAACTGTTGATTTAGGTTTATTTTATTCTAACGATTCAAAAGAAGGGTTAGTTGGTTATGCCGATGCAGGTTATTTATCTGATCCCCATAAAGCAAAATCTCAAACTGGATACGTATTTAAGAATGGAGGAACTGCGATTTCATGGCGTTCTCAGAAACAAACACTCATTGCAACATCTTCAAATCATGCTGAAGTCATTGCATTGCATGAAGCTTCAAGAGAATGTGTATGGTTAAGATCTATGTCACGACACATATTGATTTCTTGTGGTCTAGAGAAAGATCGAATCCCAACTCCTATCTATGAAGATAATGCAGCTTGTGTCTCGCAAATGAAGGAAGGGTATATCAAAAGTGACAGAACAAAGCATATACCACCAAGATATTTTGAGTATACTCGGGACCTTATTAAAGAAAATTAGGTAGAGATGAGATATGTCAAATCCAGCAACAACTCAGCTGATCTTTTCACAAAAGCACTTCCCACAGCAACATTCAGAAAACATGTCCATGATATTGGCATGCGCCATGTACGAACAATGTAACGACCTGCAACTTGAGGGGGAGCTATCTACTGCACTCTTTTTCCCTTAGCTAAAGCTTTTCCCATTGGGTTTTTCTTTAGCAAGGTTTTTAATGAGGCAGTACTTCAAGACCCCGAAGTTTTGAAAATGTGTCATCCAAGGGGGAGTGTTGTGAAACCACCGACGATTTTACAAGTTGTATAACACCTTTTCACATTTGTCAAAAGTCTTGGCCACATGAACACTCCACATAAGTATTATGAAAGTGTCGGTAAGACACATCCATGTGATGGATGCCAAATTTTCAATCCCAACTAATGAACATGTCCCCTAAATAGTATTACCTTTTTGTATATATATCTACCTTTGTAATCTAAGAAGACACCATCAAAAAGTTACTGAATCATACATTTTCTTATTCTCTTGTTTTGTTATCTTCAAGTTCTCATATTACACTAATAATATTGTTATAGTTAGAGCTAATATTATAACAATGTTAGCTTTTTTACTTTTTTTAGGAATAGACTTTGACTTTTAGTTTTTTTAATGACAAATAATTTCACGTGTAAACCTATCTTTTTAGGGATATGTCCAAGGCTCATCCCTTCATCCAGATATTTTTCAACCGGCTCAAGTGAGAATCAAACTTGTGTCTTTACTAAGGAAGGGCAAACCACTTATCACTTGTAGACCTTCTATTCTGAGCGAATCAGATTGTGTCATGAGAGATAAGTTAGCTAAGAAGGTTAAGCCGTCGCTTTTTTGGGCACTGAACATCATATATAGTACGCTTAGACCTGTCAGAAGATGACATGTGTACCATAAATTTAGCCTACACATTCAAATTTTTAGCTTGCTGAAAAGTAAGTATGCTCAAACTAATAAGAAGATCACAGATGCTCCAAGTGGGCGAAGATTAGCCGACGTATTCAAAGATGACACATTTTGTAAACAAGGAACTCTAATTTTGTGTATATAAATTTAAAAACCAAGGACGAGGTTGGAATACAAATTGAGGATTAGTATGCTAACCGTGTGCTTTCTTCAGCAACGAGACATGAAAGAACGGGTGCATATGTGCATCAGCTGGTAAATCTAGCTTGTAAGAAAAATAGAAAATGACCCAATCTTGAGTAATTCTGAGTTTTTAGTGATGTCAATATAAGAGGTCTGAACTTTAAAAACACCTAATCTCCAATTTCAAATACCCTTTCACTTCTGTCTATATCCGCATATTGCTTTATTCTGTTCATCCAACATATCTCATTGTAAAAGTTCCACTATTTCAACATTAGTATTAGCATGTATGTAAGGAATATGTAGGGGGTGGGTAGGTAACCATATAGAGCCTCAAAAGGAGTTGTATTGATAGAGGAATATGTAGGGGGGGGGGGGTAGGTAACCATATAGAGCCTCAAAAGAAGTTGTATTGATAGAGGCATGATATAGTATTGTATCATCACTCAACTTGACTTAGCCATTTGAGCCATTGATGTGGTTCTTGCATACACATGTATCTAAGATAAGTTTCAACGCATCCATTCAAAACTTCAGCTTGACCATCAGTTTGAGGGTTATAGGCTGTAGAGGAGGCTAACTGAATACTTAGTATTTTCGTAAGTTTGAGGGTTAGAGGTTGGAGAGTATGCTAGTTGAATACCTAGTATTTTCGTGAATTCATTTCAATTTGGCTTAAGAAAATAGGTCTTTATACAAAATAATGGTCATTGGACTACCATGTAGCTTGAATATTGTATCAAGAAAAAATTGTGTCACTTAGAGGAGCCTTAAATGAATGAGCCAAATGGGTAAAATGCGCATACTTAGTTAACCTGTCTACAATGACTAAAATAGTAACTTTACCTTGGACTTTAGATAAAATCCATGGAGATATCTATGAAAATATGAGTGGGAATAGGCAGAAGTTGTAGCATGCCAGGATTAGCTACAGGCTCATATTTGGCTTGTTGGCTTTGAGAACATTCTTTAACAAAAACTGTAAACATGTTTGGGACAACCCTTCCAATAACAAAAGTTTTTCACCTTCAATAAAGTAGGAGTATACACTAAATGCCCTCCCTATGGTGTTTATGGAAGAAGAGGAATGCGCTAGTGCATATTGGATATCCCATTCAAGTCACGACCCTTTTAAAAGAGATAAAGGTGATGGGCTTCCTCTAGATTAAGAGCAGGTCGTGCAGATTCGGTTTGTCTTGGGAAGATTGGCGTGGCTTCCGGGTATAGTGTGTTGGTTAGTCTTTGGTGTGTGCGGTTTTCTTATGTTTTTTCTTTCGTTTTTTTTGCCTGCTTGCTCGGCCTTTATGTTTCTGGTGCTTGTTTGTGGCGCTGCGTCTAGCTTCTTGCTAGCGTTTTTTTATATAAGTTGTTTTGTTGGTCGTTAAAAAAAAAGTTTAGCATCATTTATAATCCGCAACTTCTTTTATTATAATTAACTAGGTTTGTAATCCGCCACTGTGCGACGATGTTGATCTATGCAAGTAGATGTTTCATTCTCGAATAACACTTGTGTCACATGCTACATGGACCGGAGGTTGAATAACATATAACATTTGAGCAAACCTAAAAACATTTGACCAAAACAGTAAAGAGATCCTTATAGTCTATATAGGGAACTGTAGCATCTGAGCTTGTATTTGGGTTTTTTCAGATAGATATTTTTTTACAAAAAAGCCCAACCTTTGTGGGTTTACATAGTAAACTACTGCACATGTTCTTTCCAAAAGGCCCAACGTAACGTATGTGGGTTGACATAATAAACTACTGTGTGGTTTTAACCAAAAAAATTTGGCCTTGTGTTGCCAACATCGTGTCTTTGTTTTCTTCAATGCATATTTTGCTTCTTTTCGTCCGGATTCAGTTAGCAGTGACATGTATCATAGCAACAATTAAGAAAATACTATTTACAAAGTCATGTCATCACTACTAATAATCCTATCAGAAGGTTGATAGTAATCCAATACACTTATTGATAATACTATAACCTAAACTAAGATTATCATATAGAAACAATTAACAAACAACTATTTCAAATTATATATATAATTACCGATTATTTGTTAGTACCTGTTGTTTGTTATGATGGTCTCTTGGTTTTGGGGTCAAGTGTTGGTGGTGGTAGATTTGTTGCAGCCGATGAAGTTGATTGACTTGCGTTTGTCGTTGGTTTTGATATCTTGTTGATGCTAACCGCCTAATGTCCCCTCACTGTGAGCGTAAGTCCATGGTCATTCCTATCATTGTGGAGATCGGTGGTGGTAGCGCTTTTGTTTCATTGTAGATTACAACATCATTTGTGTCTATGTCATCAGCGATCTTTGCATTGAGGCAGTACCTGTTGTGTATATTAATTAGTATTTTGTTGGGTTATGTTATTTCATTAGGATAACTGGTTATGATACTTACTGGAAGTCTAGAGTGAGAATCTTGCGGTCTGCGTATGCGAATGATGGTTTCCCATCATGTTGTATATGCAGTGTGTTTTTGCATTCAGAACACCGTGCGTAATACCAGTTTTGATGAGTCTTAACTTCATAGATTCTTGCCTTGCAAGTATAGTTAGTTCTTTGATGTCGCGTAACTGTCATATGGTGTTATGAGAACATGAAAGTGTTTCATCGCTGACCATTGTAAGTGTTCTTGCATTTTTGCTATGTAAATTTTTACCGGGCTGTGTTGAGGTATTGTATGGAGTAACTGACAGATTGTTATTGATGTTGTGTGTTTGGTGTCTTGCCGATCCAATGGAAGCTGCAACAATCTATTTTTTTTTATCAAAGTTATGTGTTAGTTTTGAACATTTTTTATTTGAAAAGGAGGTTTTGTTGGTTACCTATCAATATGTTACTGGAAGTAGGTGCCTGTTTGGGGTTGATAATAATTTCTGTTATATGGGTTTACTCGAGTTGTGGCGTACCTGTTTGGATACACGATTGATATTTAACATTTGGTATGTATCAATGTTAGGTTTAATTTTTTAATGTTAGTACATACCGTCATAATTTGTCACTCTTGCTGATATGATTGCGATTATATCCCCAAAAGTAGTTGTGTGGCCAACCAAGTCTCTCTTTTCTGGCAAAAAGTGTGATGAGAACATTCTTGTTGCTGTTTCATATGAGAATCAAGTTAGTTAAATGTGTTGTTGCTTCTCCTGTATATAATGGTTTGAAAGACTGTTGATGTTTACCTAGTGTCTTGTATTTTTATCTTTCTCACGACTGCTTTGTTGTTCCTTATGTTCACGTCTGCCAGTTTGTTCACGATGACGCACCCAATGCAATATGAGATTTGTTTTTGTTAACGGTGTTAGTTATGGGCTGTATGTTTTTGAATTTATATTTATAATGTGTATCTTACCTGTGAGTAACTCCCATGATCCAAGACGTTATTGTAGGACCTCATGTTTAAGGAAATCATAGTAGCACTTTGGGATAGTGTCATCAGATATGAGTTCGAATTCAGCCTTGAGCCTAATTTGTATTGAAGCACCGTGTGAAGTAACTGACACGGACCTTCTAGAATGGATTGCGTCATAGTCGGTGATCTTGTAGCATGATTGAACCTTAATCAATTATTCAAAGTATGACATGTTACCTAAGTTTGCGACAACGTCTATTACATCACTCTGCGGCATGATAATAAATGTCATTATTTTAACCTGTGCATTAAATGAAATAATGATTTGACCAGTTAGGTTGTTGATGTTGTTTGTTACTTACATTGTGGTCAACAAATAGGTATCACAACTCTGCACGTTTTCTTTTTGATATCCATTATTTTAGTACACGAATAGTGATGATTCCTGGCTTTTGTCCTTCTTTTATATCGAATATAAATTCTTTTCTGTATAAATGAGTATGTAAAGTAAAAAAAATATATGTTAGATAATATAACTGTACTTTGTATGTTAGTAGCCGCATGTGGTATGCATTTCATCTAGAAAATCAGTATATACTATAATTTTGGTGATTTGGGGTTCTTCATTGTCTTGTGAAACTATTAAAATTTTTAATAACTGTGGTGAGGTTGCCCTTAACAAAGCCACGTATAGTTGTCCATGACGAAATACTGGATGTGGTAGGTATATGTAACATCTAGGAAAAACCCAGAATTATTTTGGACTAAAGTTGTCAACTTTGAAAATTGAAGGATTAAAAATAATCTCAAGATAAGTCATGGGAAAAATAAGATAAGAAAAAATAAAGACATCTTATCTTAAGGAAATGAGAAAATTCCATCCCACATGGAAAGATGGAAGAAAATGAAAGCATTCCACATGGGTATAAATAAAGGAAGAAAACTTTCATCCCAAATGAAAACAAGAAAAAAAAATGAAAGCTCTTTATAAGGAAGCAAATTTCCATAGTAATATTCTTATGTGACTAATCACTCTCGATAGTCCTAACGGACGGTGAGAAGCACCCGACGCGCACGGACACGGACTCGGGCGATGGGCGTAATGTGGCGTTTTGATGGCGCACATCACACGCTCGCATCGCCGCGAGCTGCATAAGGGCCGCTTTAGTATTTTTGGAAAATGAAAGTATAACCAAGAAGTGACAAGTTATAAAAAATAAGGGACCAAAAGTGAAAATCTGAATGCAGGAACCCATAGCGCTACGCGATGAGCCCAGGAACAAGACCATCGCGCTACGCGATGGAGTGTTATGACTCATCAATACGTGTCGCGACGGAATGACACGTGGCAGATGCTACGGCTGAGTCATCATGCCACGCGTCATTCCCTGACATCGCGCTACGCGATGGATTAAGAGAACGGACCATCGCGCTACGCGATGGATCCCAATTTCAGCTATAAATAGAGGGGTGATCGGCACTTCCCATCTCACACTCCAATCACACTTTCTCACACACACTTAGCCTCGGTTTGCGTGCCGGCCTCGTGGAACATGCCAAGCTCCGAAGCTCTGATAGTTTAAAGCTTTAGAACGCGATATAGAGTAGAAGTGCCGCTCGATCAGTCATAGGTATTTAACTCCAAATACCCGTGCGAGGTAGGGTGGGTATCTTATTAAGTTATTATTTTATTATTATAATGGCTTAGACCATAGTCGGGGGTATAGCCCGAACCTTGATTACAGATAAGTATAAGATAACTTTTCATAAGCAATGGTTATAGTTAATTATTGTTTCTTCATGATTAAGAAAAATAATCATTTACAAGAAAGGGGTATAGTTAAAATAATATTTCTTTATGATTAAGAAATATTCATTCACAACGGTTATAGTTAAAGTGATGTTTCTTCTTGAAGAAGAAACCTGGTATAAATGTTTCTTCCTGAAGAAGAAACCTAGCACAAAACTAATAAATAAACAAAGGACTAAAGGTCCAAATGTTTTATACAAACAAATGATTTGTCACGGTTAAAGCTATACAAAGCAAACTAAGGGGTTTGAAGTTAGATCATTGATCTAGATATTTATACAAATGTTATTCTCGTACTATAGGTTCGAGATAGCAATCAAACAATCAATCAGAAACAGGGATCAGTAACAGAAACTGATTTACAGACAGGGTTCGGTAACCGAAACTGATCATAAACAGGAATCAGTGTCAGAAACTGATTACAATAATAAAAGGTGAATACGCCCTACACTTTTACATCTCTTTTAGGGTCTGAACTGTTTGCATGGATTTACGAATCCTTAAAATTTTGTGCTGCAATAATAAGAAACGGGCATACTCAGATTAAGAGTATACATGTGTCTGGATCCATTCATACATGGTGACTCAGAGTTCTTCGAGGCCATGAATATCATCAAACATGCCTTTGGAAGTCTACGGGACTGTTCAGAGAAATGATATTGTGTATATGATTAATTGTACATGTACTTAGGGTAATTTTATCCCAATTGAGTTAGGTGCCTAATGAGTGATGTCATAAAGGTATTATTGTTGTTTTCACAATGGTATTACATCAGAGTCAGCGTCATTCACCGGCTGTGTGCTGACGCATTTTTCCCCCACATTTCAGAGAAACTTCAAAGAATAGAACTGACGGACAAGACAGATTAGAAGATTGAAGACATAGTCATTATAGGTGATCTGATGGCTCCGATATTTTATTTAAAATATTATAAAGATTCATATTTTCATTAGACAGGTATTTGATTTATCAACCGGGTATTCAAATCCTGAATTTTCAATATAATATTATTATTATTAAAAAGGATTCCGCTCATATTTTGTCAAACTTGATTTATGATATTAAATGGGTATCTAAACCCATTATTTTATATTTTAAATACTTCCGCTAAAACAAACCCGCAACTCTGATATATTTTCAAAACAGATACCAACTAACAGGTTTCGCACCCAAGCCCTAAGTCGGGGTGTGACATGTTGGTATCAGAGCCATCGGTCTTAGCGAATTAGGTATACTTTATACCTAGGCTTTGATTAGAAATAAGGTTATACTGAGAACATTGATATTCAATTAAGAATATCAACTGATATAATCACTTAATGATTAAACAATGATACGGATAAGATTTAATCCTATTATACGGATATTGATTTAAACAACATAGGTACTTAATTGCATGTATCTAAATACAATCACTGAATAAATAAACTGTTACGGATAAGATAGGAATACAATTCTATTCCTAATCTAACATCGTAAAGATGACTGATCATCAATCATGTCAAGGATCATTTCAACCTCCGTCAGGTAAAGGAAAAGGGTGTATAGGGACAACTTTACTCCCAATCCCTATATCTAGTAGTGAAGACTCACATCAGACGACAATGGAGGAGGATTCAGATTCCTTCGATTCTAACATCCCATTAGCTCAGATCATTCCGAATCAGCATATGCATGGAACTGGATCAAGTAGATCCAAGAAACCAACAATGCCGAAAGGAAAAGAAGTAATGAGCAATCAGGAAGAAAATCCTTAGGGGCAAGAATATTTCAATTATCCAATAAATCATGATCCTTACTTTTGCTCATCCTCAAAATGAACGCCGGAGCACAGATTATAAAGGAATGTACCATTTCATAGAAGATCCAAAATGTTTTGGAGTCGATGTTACAAAAATAGCCGAAGCAATGCTTAACGATATAGAGATGGAAGAAGAGAAGGAAAAGAAAAGGAAACAAAGGAGAATACCAAAAAGGACGACAAGATCAAAAAATTGATTGTCTGCTGGAAGAAATAAATAATAAGAACCGTAGCAGTTGTAACAAGTGTAACCATAATAATGCTATGCACTTATGTAACTACAATAATATAAAAAAAAGGATATATTTTGAATTTCCCGAATGTTGAACTTATCTTTAAAATTTTATTGTAGTATGTCAAGAGAAGAAAGTGCAAACTCTCAGAACAATCCTTCCAATAAAGTTGGAAGTGGAGAGAATATTAACAATGAAAACAAGGAACTTCCCGCCCAATATAAAGTTGAAATCCAGAAAATGATACAAGAAGCTATCAAGGACAATTTTACAAAACAAAGCCAATCAAACAAGAAAAGTCAAAGTAAATCTGTTCATTCAAGAAAGAAAGAAGCTTATGATAGCTGACAATAATTTAAGAGATAAACCTCGAAAGAAGTTAAAGATTCAAAAATGATGCAACTTTAAAAATTTCCAAGCTTACAAGCCTAAAGAATTTTATGGAGACAATGATGATATAGCCGCTTGAAGATGGCTATAAGAACAAGAAGCAATTGTCTGCATTAGCAAGTGTACAAAAGAAGAAGCTATCCAATATTCATCTCAAATGTTCAAGGGGGGAAGCTCTTGAATGGTGGAATACCCTAATTTGGAATAAGGGACGAGAAACAATGTATAATCTAAGCTGGAAGCATTCAAAGGTCTCGTTATAAAGAAATATTGTCCACTCCACGAGATGGATCAGATTCAAACTCAGCTATGGAATCATAAGGTTGTTGGTACAAATCTCAGGGAATACAATACTAAATTTGTAACACCCCGCCCCAATCTAGGGTTGACGTGTCACCTTTACTGTAGGTCAGAATTCAATGCACCATTTTCAGAAAAAAAAAATATACATTAAACTTTCAAAATAAATACAAAAAATTTTGTACGCAACATCATTTAATTCTTCTTTTTATAAAACCCTTGATCCTTAAGTTTTTCCCCTGAACCCTCGATCAGATTCTTCCGAAATGCCCTGTTACCTGACGCACATATACACGCCTGAGTAAAATTACTCAGTGGGACAACAACTATAACAATAACACAATATCTTAACAATATCTAAATACAAACATTATTTATACAAATTCAGTTAGCCACCTTCAGTAGTTCACATTCAGTAGTTCACATTCAGTAGGTTAGTCAAATCCCGTAGTTCACATTCAGTAGTTCACATAACACTTTCAGTAGGTCAGTCAAATTCAGTAGGTCACCTTTCGGTGCAGTAGTTCAGTAGATTCACCTTTCGGTGCAATAGTTCAGTAGGTCAGTAGATCAGTAAATCAATAGTTCAATGTCAATACTCAATAATATAACTATGTATATATGACAATAACAATATATTCAAGTAAGCAATTCAATAACGAAATTAGATTCCCGTTTACGAAGTAGACGGAACCCAAATTCGCGCAGATAAGTTGTTGAGAGGTCCAAACCTGATTGACGAATAGAAATGACCAAAATAAAGCCTTTGTGCCAGAAGTAACGAAGAGAAAAACCTACAATCATTATTGCGATAAAGACTTAAATTCTACTATTATTAATTTTAACCTAACAGTTTACAATCTCTTAACAGATCAGTTTATGTTATTAATTAAATTCTGGACACTCAAATATTATCTTTTAAATTAAAAAAATGAGCAGCTAACTTTTTTATGAATCAAAGTTTAATACATATATATATATAATATAAAACAGTAATTTAACTAGAACTACATATTGAAAATATTTGATTATTATATTATATAATAAACATAAATAAGATCGGTAGACCCTTTCTAAACAACCAAATTACTTTAATACATTTATTTATTATAATAAATCTTAAACAATCTGTACACAATAAGAGATGTAGAAAAAAAAATTCCACTGTGCACTAGTTAAAAAAAAAAAACTGGCATGCCATCTGCATCGGAAACCTACTCGCATTAAAGAGTTTCGAGTTCAAAAATAGCATTCAATCATTACAGTTTGCTAACAGAAACATAGGCTTTGATTCGGAATTTAAAGACGAATAAATCGGTATAAAACTCACTTTAATCGGTGTTCGATGGATAAAGTGAGACCTCGCTGCAGACTTGTGGCGGCGATGGCGGCACAACTCGATAATAGAAGTCGGTAGTTTGAGTAGGGGAAGGGTGCAGCGACTGCGTCGTGTTGTGCCGCACCCTTCCCCTACTCAAACTACCGACTTCTACTCAAACTACCGACTTCTACTCGATAATAGAAGTCGGCGATGGCGGCGACTGCGTCGTGTTTTGAAAACGAGTAGAATCGTTATTATATAACGCTTAATAATTTGTTTCACAAGTTTGGAAAATCCCATAATTTGTCGAAGATTTGAATTCGAAAAGGAAAGATTTGCAGCTGTAATTGCGTCATTTACACGTATGAATTACTAGGCAAGATTTGGAGTTCATATGGAAGGTTTAAATATTTGATTTGGTGACAAATTCTGGTTAAATGTTGGCGCGGAACTTCGCCGGGAAAAACGGAAACAAGGAGCGTGCATGTTGCTTTGTTCATAAACAAGTTTCATCTAATTACACATATGGCCCTCCAACTTTAATCCAATATTAAATCACCAGTTTTAATTTTATCTTACAGTTTGCTTTCCTAAAGTTACAAGCATATTTATTTAAATCCTATACTTTTGAATATTATAATAACCATTTAGAGATTTCTAATTAATTTAACAATTAAACATTTGCAACTTTCGAATGACGAATTAATAACTCGTTCAAAACATTAAATTTCTAGGGTTTTGAAAAAATCAGGATGTTACAAAATTCCTTGAATATTGCCGACTGGTTCCACATTTAGTTACTCCAGAATAAAATAAAATAACCGGTTATATATATGGGTTACCAAAAGAAATAAGAGATTTGGTAAGATCCAATATGCCACAAACAATAGATTCGGCCATGGAAGTAGCCGGATATTTAATAAATAATATGATAAGAAATCTAGAGGAAGAAAAAAAAGAAGAAAAAGAAATCAAGAAACCGAAAGATTTCAAGAAGATAGAAAAAGAAGGAAATACTCCAAAATCCACTTGTAAAACTTGTGGAAGAAAACATTCTGGGAAATGCCGACTAGAAGGCACAGATAAGTGTGCATACTACAATAGAGAAGGACACACAATACAAGAATGCAAGAAGAAACTAGGAGTATGTTTCATATGTGGACAAACGGGCCACTTTAAAACAAATTGCCAGAAAAGAAAAGCTAATCAAGACTGACATTAATGTCAGAATAAAATCAGAGATATCTGACAAACAATCAAGAAAAGAATAAACAAGAATTATATCAAAAGAATGTCAGGTAGAATAGTTAATTTCTGTATATTAAGTTGTAACTCGTTCAAAAACGAGAAATTTTGTAAACCAAGAAAAGGTTTTTAATTCCCTAAGTTATAAATGAAATATTAACATACAGATCTTATCAATACACAAGAATGCTCATATTCAGTATTTCTAAAAGGAAAGACAATCGAGCATCTGAATTTAAAACTGACATTTAAAACCGATAACATGCTGATTTGACTTATCATCTTACAGATTCATCCAATTGGATGGACTATCTCTATTAGGCCAAAGCATACCAAACCAAACATCATATGTAAACACAAAATATATTTTGATAAAACGAATATAAAACTCTATTAAGGTGAGGTCAAACCTAAGAGTCTACCGAACTGAATCAGACTTAAAGTCTGCTGATCGGACGAAGAGTATGCCGAACTAAATCAGACTTAAAAGTCTGCTGATCAGACCACGAGTCTGCTACTACAAGTCTGTTGAACTGAAACAGACTTAAAAAATCTACTGATTAATCAAGAAACACCATCTAGATACTTATGCAAGCCTATTTTAAATATAGGTTAATAACATACTGAGGGAAAAGATTTTGAATATCACTGAGAAAGGATAAATTAGATGTCGAGAGATATCAAAATATAAAAATACAGTATATCATTGAAAGAAATCTCTGCTCGATCGCAAGATATTTAAGAAATACCGTTAATAGAATATCAACAGGGATTGATCAAAAAGTCAAAGAAAAAGAACTCGAGAATGTTCAAGAAATATGATTGATAACATGTCAAATATGACGATACTGCCAGAATATAAGGAAAACAAATTATCAGGATCAAGAGATGGAATAGATTCGACAGATCGAATCCAAGGAACAGTAGAGCCAACCTCAGTAAATGCTTAGAATACAAAAGGTAAGATAAATAATTAAACACAACTGATCACTGTGTTTAGCAATTTATAGTTACTTATGATATTCTGAATTGTTGACTTATTACAGCAATCAAGATGTAAAGTTATCAACAGATCCGAAATCTCAATCATTCTGTGATGTGTTGTAAAATACACTTATTTTCCGCACCTTTTATCTACGTATTATATTATATATTATGTGTTTTAACTCGTTTTAGATAGGTTTTATATATTAATCTTTATCTTGTAGGCTATGGGTGAAAGATTGAAGAAACCGAGCTTTTCGAGGAGTTTACGAGCCTTTTACGCATACGATTTCAAGAAACAACTCAAAGCCCGGTCCATATGCATCATGGAGGCCCAAGTCTTACAATGATATTATAATATAAAAAAAATAAAACCCTAGAAGAACCCTAACCTGGTCCGATCGGATTCTGGACAGCAGCAAACCAAGGAGAAAAAGTTTTGTGGCTAGGGTTTTCAAGTGTTGTGGTGGCTAAGGAAGGAAGGACACAAGAACAAGCCCCGGGATCGTTTACCATTCATTTTTACAGGCAAGGAGCAGCCCGGAATCATCCATATCCTTCCATCTTTTTCATTGTTCATACACTTTGATTTTCTTGCTTAATTGTTGATTTGTTTTGCAATTGATTGAGAGATTGAATTGTTTATGATATTTGTTGATCAATGAATGCTTGAATTGATGTTTGAGATGGGTTATACAATGTTTTTAATGAGTATTCATGGCTGTCCAAAAAGTATGTTAGGCTTTTGTTAGTTCTACCTAGGAATGATGATTATTGTTAGTGTTTGATGAGCTTGTTGGATTGTTCGATTGATAGACTTAATTTGTTAATGTAAAGTTTGATTTAGACATGAAATAGGTTGTGTTTAAGGGCTGAAAATTTTGGTCATTCATTGCTTAAACCCCTTTACGTTGGTTGATTAGTTTTGTGTTGATTGATCGGTGCATTGTTTGATTCTAGACTTTGTGTTTAGGGTTTGTTTGCGGTAGGTACAACCGTAGGGTTTTGTTGCGTGATTATTTGGTTAAAGTACAGCGGTTAGGCACCTTCTTAGAGACCGAGAGGTGATAAGAAGTTAGGGTCGTCTCATTACCTTTGCATGCTAGAATAAGGATTGCGCGAGAGCTAGTTCGTTTCTTGCCCGGTTTAGGTGTTTTGAGCGACTAGTTGATCTATTTGGTTTAAGTTGAATTGTTACTCTATCCTTGGTTGTGTAGTATTCATTACCATTAGGGTCGAGTGTTGGTGAGACCAAGAGGTGAGTCAACATTAGAACACGTTAACGATTGTTTCCCGGTTTGGTCGTTTTAGCCGATTTTAAGTAGTTTAGGCTTGTTGAGTGAAACCGAGAGGTAATCCAGTGAGCTCGAGCGATCCTTAGTAGTGTCATCTTTAGGAACCGGTATCTTGATATCATTCAATCCATTAGCTTGTTAGGCATTCAGTTTGATTCAGACCTAGGTAGACGTTTTTCTCCATCCGAAGTTAACACAGTTAGTTTGTCGTTAAGTTTTCTATTTTAGGTAATTTTTGTCAGTCAGTCTAGTTAGTTAAGTTAAGTTAAAAGAAATAAAAAATCAATTAAATATTATTCTTAGGTAGGTCTTGTCTAGGGTTAGTAATCGTTAGCGTCCTTACGTGTCCACGTGTTCGATACTCGGACTTCCTATGTCTATACTACTTGCGACCGGTACACTTGCCAGTTGTGTGTGGTTTTAGGATTTTCGTTTTATAATTAAAGCTTAGTTGTGAGGGTCATTCTTTTAGACATATTCGACGCACATCATTCTGCAATGATAGCTAAACGCGGGAATCAGATTAGATAGAATTTAATCATGAACTAACAAAGTAAAAACATCCAAACCTAAGAAAAGCGAATCTCGAGGATGAGATTCATTTCAATGTGGGGAGGATGTAACATCTCGGAAAAACCCATAATTATTTTGGACTAAAGTTGGCAACTTTGAAAGTTGAATGATTAAAAATAATCTCAAGATAAGTCATGGGAAAAATGAAATAAGAAAAATAAAGACATCTTATCTTAATGAAATAAGAAAATTCCATCCCTCATGGAAAGATGGAAGAAAATGAAAGCATTCCACATGGGTATAAATAAAGGAAGAATACTTTCATCTCACATGGAAATAAGAAAAGAAATGGAAACTCTTTATAAGGAAGCAAATTTCCATAGTAATATTCTTATGTGAATAATCACTCTCCATAGTCCTAGCGGAGGGTGCGAAGCACCCGACGCGCACGGACTCGGGCGATGGGCGTAATGTGGCGTTTTGATGGCGCACTTCGCACGCTCGCATCGCTGCGAGCCACATAAGGGCCGCTTTAGTATTTTTGGAAAATGAAAGTATGACCAAGAAGTGACTGGTTATCAAAAATAAGGGACCAAAAGTGAAAATCTGAATTCAGGAACCCATCGCGCTATGCGATGAGCACAGGAACAAGACCATCGCGCTACGCGATGGAGTATTATGACCCACCAACACGTGGCAGACGCTAGGGCTGAATCATCATGCTACGCGTCATTCCCTGACATCGCGCTACGCGATGGATCCCAATTTCAGCTATAAATAGAGGGTTGATCGGCACTTCCCATCTCACACTCCAATCACACTTTCTCACACACACTTAGCCTCGGTTTGCGTGTCGGCCTCGTGGAACGTGCCAAGATCCGAATATGACGGTTTAAGGCTTTAGAACGCGATATAGAGTAGAAGTGTCGCTCGATCAGTCATAGGCATTTAACTCCAAATACCCGTGCGAGGTAGGGTGGGTATCTTATTAAGTTATTATTTTATTATTAATGGCTTAGACCATAGTCGGGGTATAGCCCGAACCTTGATTACAGATAAGTATAATATAACTTTTCATAAGCAAGGGTTATAGTTAATTATTGTTTCTTCATGATTAAGAAAAATAATCATTTACAAGAAAGGGGTATAGTTAAAATAATATTTCTTTATGATTAAGAAATATTCATTCACAACGGTTATAGTTAAAGTGATGTTTCTTCTTAAAGAAGAAACTTGGTATAAATGTTTCTTCCTGAAGAAGAAACCTAGCACAAAACTAATAAATAAACAAAGGATGTTTTATACAAACAAATGATTTGTCAAGGTTAAAGCTATACAAAACAGACTACGGGGTCTGAAGCTAGATCATTGATCTGGATATTTATATAAATGTTTATTCTCGTACTATAGGTCCGAGATAGCAATCAAACAATCCATTAGAAATCAGAAACAGGGATCAATAATAGAAAATGATTTACAGACAGGGGTTAGTAACCGAAACTGATCATAAACAGGAATCAGTGTCAGAAACTGATTACACTCATAAAAGGTGAATATACCCTAAACCTTTACAACTCTTTTAGAGTTTGAACTGTTTGCATGAGATTTACGAATCCTTAAACTTTGTGTCACAATAATAAGAAACAGGCATACTCAAATTAAGAGTATACATGTGTCTGGATCCATTCATACATGGTGACTCGGAGTTCCCCAAGGCCATGCATATCATCAAACATGCCTTTGGAAGTCTACAAGACTATTCACAGAAATGATATTGTGTATATGATTAATTGTACATGTACTTAGGGTAATTTTATCGCAATTGAGTTGGGTGCCTAATGAGTGTTGTCACAAGGTATTATTGTTGTTTTCACAATGGTATTACATCAGAGTCAGCATCATTCACCGGCTGTGTGCTGACGTATTTTTCCCCCATATTTCAGAGAAACTTCAAAGAATAGAACTGACAGACAAGATAGATTAGAAGATTGAAGACATACTCATTATAGGTGATCTGATGGCTCAGATATTTTATTCAAAATATTATAAAGAATTATATTTTCAAAAGACAGGTATTTGATTTATCAAACGGGTATTCAAATCCCGAATTTTCAATGTAATAATATTATTAAAGGCTTCCGCTCACATTTTGTCAAACTTGATTTATGATATTAAATGGGTATTTGAACCCATTATTTTATATTTTAAAAACTTCCGCTAAAACAAACCCGCAACTCTGATATATTTTCAAAACAGATACCAACTAACGGGTGTCGCACCCAGGCCTTAAGTCAGGGTGTGACAGTATATGCTTATTTTGTCTAGAGATTGCCCTTGGCTCTTGTTTATTATCATTGAATAACAAGGTCTTATCAAGGATTGGGCTCGGTTTTATCTCAAATGGTAATTCTTTATCTTTATGGGTTAATGCCATCCAAAAACAGAAAAGGAAGAGAAAATACATACCTGAAAACAAAGAAAATCTTCTTCTACTACAACCATCAACAGCCAGAACGCGTGATAACAACTTATCCTTAAAAGTAAGGTTAAGTGGTCAAAAATTTTGAAAAGTTTATACATAGAGTAAAACGCTTGCTACAAAATTCTTAGAAACTACATAAATGGTTAGCGCGACACGTTAAACAAAACTTAAATGATAAGTTCATAAAACATCTACACTTAAAAACTTTATATAAATGTTAAAAAGTTTGTACAATATGGTTGCCACCATGGCACCATCTTTTCCTCTCATTCTCTATCCTCAACGCAAGAAAGTGAAAACATTAAAACATAGTATCCACATACCAACACCATGGTGAAGTGGTGCATTCATACATTTTTTTAACCACTAATAATGATTTAGGACCTATAAAGCCTTAAATGACCGTTAACACATATTTGAGCCAAAACAAAGTGACACAAAAAATGAAATCCTTTTTATATGCTTTGACCTGTTTAGAGAAACGTTAACAGAAACGCTGATCTGAAAAAAAATATATATTCATTCATGGTTTGAAAAGTCCATGACTATATGGCCTCATAGGTTGATGAGTTTTATTTAAGGTTACCACAGTTAACCTTCATAAATTTTGTTCCAGGTCTGCAGGGAGTAAGCATCGTAGTTACGCAAAGATTTTTGGTAAGCCTATCTTTGAAACCAACTATTTATGAAAACACATATTTAAACCATGCTAACAAAATAATTTAAACATTTTTTATATTTAGTTGTACAGGCGGCGCATGATAAGCGCAGGGAGACTAGTGTTAATGGAGCTGTTTTTATGAAGATGGAACCACCGAGTCCTTCATCATCTAGTGATTTCCAAGAAATTGATGTTAATTGTAGTGATCCTAACATCAGTCATAAGGTAAGGAAAGAGTCTACATTGATGTAGTTTTTATAGGTTTATGTCAGTGCATTTTAGTAATATCAATTTTGTTGGTTTTAGGATGAAGATTAGCATTCTGTCACACTCGCATATATAATTTTTCTATGCTTTTGTGATGTTTGCCAAATTATATTTGTGTGCTTGGTGTAATAGTTTCCTACACTATTTGTTTATCTTGTCTTATTCAAGCAACCTAGCTTCAACACCTAAAGTTTAAACATGATAATAATCAGTTTCAATTCAAAAGAATAGCTAACATGATCTCATCTATATAGTAAAATGTGTTTAAAAAAGTTAGTTTTATTGAACACACTTATATAACTAATGGGACTTTGGAAGCATTCGAAAATGAATCACCCTTTTCTGAGTTGCATATTCCAAGAAAGCATATAATCAATAATGAAAAAAAAACAAAGAAAGATAGAATTATATTGTCAAAACCCGATAGAAAACCAGAAAAACCGGCCAGTTTTGGGTAATCGGGTATGAGTTAGAGATTACCTAAATTCGACTCAAACCCGAGCAATTGTCATTCGTATATAAGACAAAACAATTAACCGAACACCTGATAGGCAACAGATAACCAATGAACATGTACAATGACAACAGGCATTTCATCACACCTGGTATGCAATAACAAAAAAACAAAAACCACAACCCTACAAACAACTACAGAAATAGTTCAGAGGCAAAAACAAAGGTCAACAACAACATGCATTTGGTCAACAACAAACTACAATAAAGGTACTCGGAAGAAAAATTGAGCAAATTGAAGTTACCGTTAGGTTTTCATCTGCTCCGATGAAGGCACAATTAGTTTTGCGTGTCGTCAAGCGGAGGTGAGAAAATGTTGTGGTGGCATCCGTCTACACCGGCGACCTGGTTGTTTGATGACAACCCTTCAGCTGAGTATAAAATTAAAGAAGTTACAAAAGAGGACACGTGCAAGGTCAAGATGCACGTGTATCACAACAAAGAGGGTACAACACCATAAGTAAGAAGAACAAATTTTGAAGCAACAATCCTCTCACTTTTGTTATTATATAAATTATTCCAAGTGACATTTGAAATGTGTTTTAAGACCTTTTTATAATTTATCAATGACAGACTGTATAAAAGGCTTATCATTTTCCCAAGAAGCTTTAATTCTAACAAGTAAGAAGGGATCAATAACAATAATGATGAAATCAAGGCATCGATATGTTTTTTATTACTTCAAAAAGAGAATGAATCTCCATATAAATACAAAGAAGAATCCCAACATGAAAGGAAACGTAATCCTGTACTAAAACAATTAAAAGGATAAAATAGGAATAGATATAGGAGATAATTTTAATTCCAATACTCCCCCTCAAGTTGGAATGTGGAGGTTGACCACACCCAACTTGCCAAGAAGGTGTTTTTATTGAGGAGCTCCTAGTCCTTTTGTGAAAAGGTCTGCTATTTGCATCTTGGAGGAAATACTACAAGCACGAATTTCTTGGCTTTCAACTCTTTCACGAACAAAATAACAGTCCATTTCAACGTGTTTTGTTCTTTCATGGAACACCGGATTTGTAGCAATTTGACGAGCTTCTTGATTATCACAAAACAAAGGTGTTGGCCCATCTAAAGGAACATCTAACTCCTTAAGAAGCCAACACATCCACAATACTTCGCTAACTGTGGATGCCATGGACCGGTATTCAGCTTCAGCAGACGAACGAGAAACAACAGACTGTTTTTTCGTTTTCCAAGATATGGGTGCGCCTCCTAAGAGAAGCACATATCCAGTACGTGACCATCGCGTAAACGGACATCCAAGCCTGTCTGAATCACAATAGGCTTTGAGGTCATAACCCCATCACAAGGAAGCAATATTCTTTGTTCCGGGGTAGCCTTAAGATATCGAAGAACCCGATGAGCCGCATCTAGATGACTTTGTCTTGGATTGCCAACAAATTGACTCAAAATATTGACAGCGTAAGTAATATCAGGACGAGTAACTTGTAAATAAAGCATTCGACCAACTATTCGACGATATTGATTGCTATCAACTGTTGGTTCAGATTGACCTTTATCAACCTTAACATTTGGTTCAATGGGAAATGAACTAGGCCGACAACCTAGTAGCAATGTTGTAAAACTCCCGAGTAGGCGGCCGAGTACTCCCCGATTACTCCCCGCCTAGATCGAGTACTCCCCGCCTCGGACGAGTACTCCTTAGGTATTTTCCGAGTAATCCCCGACTACTCCCGAGTACTCGCAACTCCCCAGTCGACCGCCTAGGATCGCCTAACGAATTTTACAACATTGCCTAGTAGCCCGCAATCTTCAAGGATGTCAAGAGTATACTTTCGCTGACTTAGAACTAAGCCCTTGAAGGTACGAACTACTTCAATTCCAAGAAAATACTTCAGACTTCCCATATCCTTGATGCTGAATCTGTGGTTTAATTCTTCTTTCACACTCTGAATCCTTTTGTGATTGTTTCCAACCATGATAACATCGCCAACATAGATAAGAGCAGCTACAAAACTATCACCTTGTTTATGAATGAACAGAGAGTAATCCGCCTTGCATTGCTTAAAACCGAGTTCAATAAGAGAGGCTGTGAACTTTTGGTACCAATTCCGTGAAGCTTGCTTAAGTCCATAAATAGACTTCTTTAACTTGCAAACTCTGGTATCCTTTTCTTTAGACAATCCCTGTGGTATTTTCATGTAAACATCTTCATGCAAATCCCCATGAAGAAAAACATTATTTACGTCAAGTTGGCGAATATGCCAATTTTTCTTTGTTGCAACGGCAAGGAGCGTTCGAACAGTAACCAACTTAGCCACTAGGGAAAATGTATCGTGATAGTCGATTCCTTCTTGTTGTGTGAAACCCTTGGCGACTAAACGAGCCTTATAGCGTTCGACCTCTCCATTTGGCTTATATTTTATCTTGTAAACCCATTTAGAGTCTATGGCACATTTTCCTTCTAGCAGTCTCTCGAGTGTCCATGTCCCGTTTTGTTCTAGGGCACGGATTTCCTTTTGCATAGCTACTTTCCATTTATCATCCTGCATGGCTTGATTAAAGTTCTTTGGCTCATTGTTGGACTCAATGGCCGCTAAGAAAATTTTGTGAGAACTAGAAAAATTTTTGTAAGAGACAAAATTAGAGATAGGATGTACCGTAAAGGGGCTTTGACTGGAGGCGGGATGATCAGGATCTATGGATGGGGGGAGGTCGACCTGAAAATCCCTCAAATGAGCTGGTTGAGTTCTGAGTCGTTTAGCCCTTCTATGTTCGGTACCAATATACTCATTTTCTATTATGTTGTTATGGCTATTCAGCCCACTTGTAGCATCGGCCTGATCAAAAGAAACTTGTGGTCTACTATGTGGATCTTGAGTGGTCCCACTACATTCTGACCTGAACTCCATGTCAGGGCAATTTATTTCAACATTAGATGGGTCATTTTGAGATGGATCACACAATTGCTCAATGGATTCAGCAAATGTATCCAGTGGTGGGCTGCTTTGTGAGGAAACCTCACCTTCATTGGGCTCACTAGGTTGGGCTGTGTCATAGGTTTCATTTGACATATAATCAGTTTCGAAAGGACTTCATGCTGACAATCATAAGATGATCTTCATAAAATTTAGTGTCCCTAGTCACAATAATTTTTTTATTTTCAAGATCATAAATTTTATAGCCTTTCGTTCCCGGAGGGTAGGCTAAGAAAACCCCCGGTCTCCCCCTCATTTCAAACTTATCTCCACCAGTGTTCGTGTTTCGATAATAAACAAGACTGCCAAAAACCCTCAAGAAATAATAATCAGGTTTTCGGTTGTGAATTATTTCAAAGGGGGTTTTATTTCCGATTACCGTTGAGGGTAACCGGTTGATAATATGTATAGCCGTCAAAACACACTCTCCCCAAAACTGTTTTGGGAGTTTGGCCTCAAATCTTAGAGCCCGGGCCATTTCAAGAAGGTGTCGATGTTTTCTTTCTACAACACCGTTCTGTTCAGGCGTATGTGGACATGTGGTTTCAAGCAAAATTCCGTTTTCTTTGTAAAAAAACATCATCTCGTTTGATGTGAATTCCCCACCATTATCGCATTTGATCCTCTTAATATCTTTGCAAATTGTGTTTTCACCATTTTGTGGAAATCTCTTAAATGCCCACCAGCTTGATGTTTATATTTTAAGAGAAATAACCATACCGCCCTACTATGATCATCCACAATAGTCAAAAAATATCGTGCCCCGGTAAATGAAGGTGTACGATATCTACCCCAAATATCACAATGTAATAAATCAAACAGTCAATACTTTTATTAATACTATCTGAAAAGGAGGATTTTGTGTATTTGGCTTTAGAACAAGAAATCACATAACTTATTGAAATTAGCATTTTTAAGAAAACTAATCTCTTTGAGTTTCTCAGCGGAAGCATGACCCAACCTCTTATGCCAAGTATTACTAGATACCACCATAGCTTTTCTTTCATCTTTGAGTTTCTCAGCTGAAGCATGACCCAACCTCTTATGCCAAGTATTACTAGATACCACCATAGCTTTTCTTTCATCTTTGAGTTTCTCAGCGGAAGCATGACCCAACCTCTTGGACCCTTCTCATAGTTACCCGCACCAATCAAGCTCCTCGAATTCAGTTTCTGCATTACACAAAAATCAGGAAAGAATGAGAAAACACACTTTAAGTCGTTAGCCAAACGTCCAACAGATAAAAGATTGCAACTAAAGTTGGGAACATAAAGTATGTCCTACCCCCTTTCAAGGTGCAATCACCCCTTCCCTTAACAGGGACTTTGGTCCCGTTAGCAACGGTAACTGGGACTTCGAGGTTACTTTCAGTTTTATTATCAAGGAGGTTGGGGTCGTAAGTGATGTGCTCGGTGGCTCCCGAGTCCATCACCCAGTCATCTTCCCCTTCCTCTTTACCTGCAAAGTTGGCCATACGTGGCGTTTCGTCCTTTTGAGCACTTTTGTTTCCACCAAAGGTGTCTAAGAATTGTTGGTATTGTTCCTTTGTAAGACCAGGAATGGGGCTTGATTCGGCTTCAACGTAAGCTACTTTCATTTCCATCACGTTTATTTTTGTTACCGGGCCACCATTCGGGGTATCCTATTCGTTTAAAGCACCCCTCCCTGTTGTGTCCATCTTTACCGCAAAAGGTACAATGATCCACCACGTCACTTCGTTTATTTTCTTTGACAACAAATTTGTCACGTTTCATTGTTTCTTTATTGTTGTTCTCTTGGCTACTGCTGCTGTTTGTTTCTCGCCGGTTATGAAAAGAAGCCTTGAAGGCAGTGGTCTGTGTTGCTAGTCTTTTATCAAGGGTGATGGCTCGCTGCTTTTCATCGTCCGACACAAGACGGTAAGCATTTGTTAACGATGGAAGCGGGCTAGTGGCTAGGATTTGAGTTCTAATAACATTAAACTCATTATACAAGCCCATAAGAAATTGATAAAGTCTTTCTTTATCCTTCGCGTCAGTCGTTCTTTTCCCAACATTACAGCTGCATCCATCACAGATGCACCGCGCAGTGGGCATGACAGACTCAATCTCCTCCCAAAGGCTACGGCGAGGTTCCAGACTGTTGGGTGGTCGTTAAGGCATGCTTCAATTCATATGCCCTGGGAGCACTCTCCTTCCCGAATCTTTCGAGAAGATCAGACCAAATTTCGAAGGCAGTTCCGACAAACTTGACACTGCTTCTGATTTCTTTTTCCATAGCCGTTGTGAGCCACCCCTTTATCATGGCGTCACAACGCGTCCAAGGCATGTATTCAGATGAAGATTTTTCGGGTTTCTTGAGAGTTCCATCGATGAATCCCACCTTGTTTTTGGCAAACAAGAAGTTCATCATCTCCTGTGACCAATCCGTATAGTTGTGATCATTGAGGATATCATTGACGTGGAGTTGTTTGGGATAATCGGATGGATGGATATAGAGTGGTGAATTGAGATCTGGATTTTCGTTCTTGTTACTGTTTTCGGGCTTGTCTCCAGCCATGGCGTCGCTGAGGATTAATTAGGGTTGTGAAGGTTAAGAGGTTTAGAGCGTGAATGAGAACCGCTCTGATACCATAATGAAATCAAGGCGTCGATCTGTTTTTTATTACTTCAAAAAGAGAATGAATCTCCATATAAATACAAAGAATAATCCCAATATGAAAGGAAACGTAATCCTGTACTAAAACAATTAAAAGGATAAAATAGGAATAGATATAGGAGATAATTTTAATTCCAATAAATAATTACCCATTTCAAATAATGCTAATCCTTGCGCTCTAGATTTTTAGCACCTTTCTTATAGTTGTAGGCAATCTCGTAAGTGTATCCCATCAATTTGGCTACCATGTCTGCTGAAGAGGTGTAGTAACTTTCTGCTATTTCTAGTTTCCACCCGACCTTCACGACTTGACATTTGACATCATATATAGTTCCACAACTGAAATCAGATGTCTTGAAATAGCATGTTCACAAATTACAGGAGCAAGTAAGTAGATCGGTTATTGCTATTGTATTTATATTATATGAATGATATTGTTTGGCACATGATCAAGAATGTATGAGTACGTAAATATGTTACAAAATGAAGCAAATTGATTTATTATATATTTTTTTTTATATTTATTTATTGTAATTTCTGCCTTCTTTGCATGGAACTAGTTGATTTTTTAATCGCTACTATCTTATAATTGCTGGTGACTTTAGACAACCATTCACTATTTATTTATTACTTTGTGAATGTCTGATTTTTATTACTTACAATCTTACATAATTTTTATCTACTTTTTTTTATTCACTTACATTGTTAAATTATTATTTACTAGTTTAAATGATTATATAACTTGTTAAAGATAATGCTTTGACATTCGTCAATTTCGGGTTTTGTTTGTATTTGTTTTTGTATTTGTTTATTATGTAAACCGACCCGATTTGTAAACCGAAGCTTATGTTATAATCAAAATGATCGATTTATGTTACAATATTGTTTCACACTTGTTGGGTCTTGAAAACATCCTACCTGTATTTTTATTTTTATTTATTTATTTATTTATATATTTATTTTTTTTTTGTTGTTTTGTGTTTTTGTCTTGATCCATTTTGTATAAAAACTCTTGTGTCTCACACCCATATTTGACCACCAACATTACCCCATATATACACCACATTTCCTCTTCATTTTCCCTTGCTACAACTCAAAAAAAAAAAAAACTCTCTCAAACATCAAATATTAAAGGTTATCTTCTTAAGTGTTCTTGAAGGTTTTAGTCTTTCATCTTAATTAGTTTATGTAGCCTTATTAATACTTGTTTATGGTTGTGCAACATATATATAATACACACCCCTTGTTTACCTTTGGTAGTTACTTCTCCGATTCCGGTCGGTGAGGTTTCAGACCTCATAAGGCAAGGCTTCATGGAGGACTTCGTGTCCTTGATATATATACATCTATATAATTTGTTCATACATATTAATCTTGCTTATTTTAGTTTGTTGGTCATGTTTACAAGTTCCATGGTTATGGGTTTTTAAGAGTCTATGCTTCGGTTTAACCGTAAATAGCTCTAAACCGTAAACCGAACTTTGTTACTAGTTTTGTTAAATAATTGTTTAAACATACTTATTGTTAGATCTAAGTTTCTAAAATCATTTTTACAAATTCTATGGTTATGGGTTTGTAGAATCTTACCTCGGTCTTAACCCGAAACACAATCCGAACCGAAAACCGAACTTTTGTTTAAAGACTTTATTGTTAACTTTTGGTTGTAAAACTTAAAGTATTTTTTTTATTTGTACATTATTATACAAGTTCTTTAGTGTTTGGACATGTGGAAACCAAACCGATTCTTACTCGCTTAAGACACACACGTGTGTTTTTTTTAGCCATCAAGACTTGTATATTTCTTTAAAAATAGTTACAAATTGATTTTTAAATATTTTCTTAAGTACTTGGAAATGTTGGATCCAGCTTGATCTCATAACAAAGTTTGGACCGACAAAACCGAACACTTGCTTAACGTGCGTTGTTAGTTCTAAAACAATGAAACTACATACTTGGTTAAATCTTATTAAATTTTATTGAGTTATCTCATAACATTCAATATTTTGGAAAGTTGACTTTGGGTTTGACCAATTATCAAGACCCGAACCGACAACCTGAACACTCGATAAAAAAAACCGTTTTAGTATCTTTATTCCAAAGGGATTTGCATTCTTGCATTTTACCCACCTTATTACTTAACATAGGTTGAGTAAGTATTAATGTTAGATACTTTAACCCGATTTCGAGCAAACTTACATTTTTAAAGGGTTATTATTATAAATTCTTAAATAGTTACATTTTAAACCTTGAACTTTAATTATTTACATTTCTCAACATTTATTTTGTTTAAAGACCTTCAAGACAACCTTTCTAAATTCAAGACTTCTTTTCTTTTTAGGCATTGTGCGTTAAACTCGTCGTTCCGACAAATCTCCAAATTATCATCTTGCAAGTTTACTATTTGAAAGTGAGTACTTCATACTCCATTTTCCATCTTTTATTTTGGGGGTGACATTTCATACTTATTCAACAAAATGCTTTATATTTGAATTTTAAACCACAAACGTAGTTGTATACTTTACCTAAATAATTGCTCGATTTGGTGTTCTATGCTTATATGCCTATGTGTTTATCGCTTTTGGTTGGTGGAACTATAAAATCCTAGACTATTTGGCATCCCCTTATAGCAAAGTGTCTTTTAACGTAATGCAATTAACGATAACTATAAAATCCTAGACTATTTGGCATCCCCTTATAGCTAGGTGTCGCTAATGTGTTTAGCGATATCTATTTATCCAAATTACCACTTTTATTTATCGTTTCGTATGCAAGTTTTGTGCCTATCTTTATTATATACTAATATGATTAAACTTATGAATTGCTCACCAACCTTTGTATTGACAAACTTTATTTTATGAAATGTTGCAGGTTTGCATCTTGGTTGATTTATGATTGTGAAAAAAACGACATCAAAGACCTTAGGATATTAGTAAAAAATGAACAATATCAAATTTGCCATATTTTGTGATATCTTGTTTATGGTTATTTTATGGATAATTGTTATGTGACATTTTCGATGTTGTGAAATGAAATGAGTTTATTAAATACTGTCACTTTAATTAGTGTCACGTGCTTATGGACAATCGTTACACCTCGGCATGTTCCGCCGCCTTTGGTCGGGGTGTGACAAATGCTTTGTGGAGCTGGAAAAGCTGTTGATGAATGGACCATGCATCATGTGTATGTGTAGAGATGAGCTTGGTGCGGTACTCGTATTTGTATCTGTGTCTATACCTAATTGTATCCGTATTGAAAATCAATAAAAATATGCACCAATACTCGTACCAAAATTTTCGGTATGGTACAGATACAGGTATGGGTGCGGTACGCATTTTTGTACCACTTTGCTTTTTTATTCCTAAATTTTCAACAATCTTGAAATCGGTAGCAATACGAGTAACAAACAACCTGAATTAGCCCGAGTACCAGTACTCGTGCAGGTACGTGGCAGGTACCAAATTAATACAAGTATCAAATTGGTCACCGATTTAATGATAAGATACTATTGAAGAACTCTAATTATCAGGTCGCCAACTTTAAGTGATTTGTTTGTTTGTTCGAGTCTTTGATGTTATATTATTTAATATTGAAGAAGCGTTAGGTACTTGTTCAATAATAATAGGATTGGAGAATTTATTTTATATATTAAATATGAAGAATCCCAATTAAACCCCTATGGGGCGTTCGTTTTCACAGAATAAAATGGAATTGAAATTAGAATTTGCATAAGATTTGGAATTGGAAGAAATTGGATTTGGAAAATAAACATTCCAATAGGAATTGGAATTGGAATTGGAATGAACTGAAATCTAATTCCATTCTTGATGTGTTTGTTTGACAAATGAATTGTAATCTATCACCACAAATGAATTGAAATCGATTTTTTTTTACGAGGATAACGGCGGAAACATTTTAGTTCTTTTTTAGATCTTTTGTTTTTTATTTATATTTTGCGTTATGATTTTTCTGTTATTTTTTAAGGGTACTCTGTTAAGATCAAAAACCCCTAAAAAAATTCAAAAATAATAATAATAAATTCATAACTCAAAATATAAATTAAAAACAAAAAAAAGTAAAAAAAATTAAAATGTTTTATTTGTTAAGATTCCAATGAATTCACTTGAAATCCCCCACATTTTGGAAGGATTTGGAATCCCGTTATTTAAAGGAATTTGAAGGAATTGAATTCCAATTCCAGTTATTTGACAACCAAACACTCCAAAATGGAATTAAGATTTCAATTCCAATGAAACGAACACGCCATGTCATTGAATTTTAATTCCAATTCCTTTGAATTCCCACGAATTCTGTGAAACGAATGCGCCCTACGTGTTCCAATCAGGTACAAAATATCAAACGTACTCGTACCATACCCGCATCTGTAGTCGATTGCACCTATACCGAAATTCGACAAAAACGAGTACCGATACCCGTACCTAATAGACTAAATCGGTACAGATACGGGTATGCGTACGTATACGAGTACGGGTATTTGGGACAAAATACTCATCCCTAAATTCATGTGTGTTGAGAATTAACTATTTATAAGATTATTTGTTTCAACATTTGTTTTTCCAAAGTGAATATTTTGTTGGCTTTTATATAACTTGTGGTGATTTTGTAACGTTTTATTGAGATGAAGATGATGGTGGTGGGTGGTGGGGGTGGGGGTGGTTGATGGGTGGCGTTACAATCAAAGCCATGTGCATTTTTCTTTTTGTCCCGGTGCATTGTGGATCATCATAATGTTGTTCAGGCCAAGGCTGTTTGATTGTTTATGTTGTCCGCACGGCAAGATATACACACTATTTTTATCAGCTTTAAATGAATATGAATATATGATGATACACAATGATGTTTGGTTCATAGGTTTTATTTAAAGAAACGTCATGTGCTCAAAGAATATAGTATTAAAGAAATAAAATCAAAGTCCATTAGTCCATCATATGTAAATATTTGGTTTGCGTATTTGGTAAATAAATTAGTATATTACAGCAGTCACATATTTTAAATTTGGTAAATAAATTATATGAATTGGTGACTGGGATACGAAATTCTGAATTCTATAAAAGCTGATTTCAGTTTTATTTTCAACACTAATAAAAATTTTATTTTTATAATTTCTTAGTAAACTTGTGATTTCTAATTTCTCTTAATTAGGCTTGTAAATGAACTTGTTTGTGTTTATTAATGCTATGTTATATTTGTATGCGTTCGTTTATGTTTGGTTAGTTATGCCAATTTGTGTTCATTTATGTTTTTGAACTGTTCATTTATATTTAAACTTTACGAACATGATATGCTCGTTTTCTTAATAAACAAACCAAAAAAAATGTGTTTTGACTTTGTGTTATGTTCACTTAAAGTCAAATAAACAAGCACCAACATGCTGTTCGATTTATTTACTGACTATTTTTTTTTTCTTCAAACAGCTAAAATATTTTTCACAAGAAAATATATTCCATCTTTTGTACCAATATAATAATATAAAAAAGTCAAAATTACCATAGATATATTATCCCCCAGGCCAGGTGTGATGGAGAGAAAATGAAAAACCCTAGAAAATTGGCAGAGCAATTGACAACAATCCCCAAATTACACACTCTAATAACTGGTTTATAGTATCGGCAATCGTCTTTCTGCATACACTATCCTTCTTCAATTGCCTGCATTGATTAATCCAACCAACACATTTATACAAGGTTAGATGCACCTTATTCATTTGACATATCCTTATTATTGACCATTTCTAAACATCTTAACTTGTGGGTTGAGTTTAATTGTTGAAATTGCTACCAAAAGTGGCAGCATTAGGGCTGTAATTTGGGGATTCTTTGATTTTATTGAACATTGTATTATGTTGTTGTGAGAAAATGGATAAATGGATGGTTGCAATCGCTGCCGGTGCGGGCCATATCGCCCAGCATTTCAAAAAGTTTCAGCAGACCAGTGACCGGATAACGTCGGAGTCATCTGTTAATGGTTTTAGTGAGAAACCGGACTCCCCGAAGCAGTCGTCTGACAACAAATGGCCCTTCCGCGTATCAAACAGAAGAAGTTTTAAAAATGAGGATTCTGAAGTTAAAGACGAGGATTATGATTTTGATGGCGAAAAGGAGAGTTATGAGGGCAGTAATGGAATTTTGGAGAATGTTGAACCGTTGACTCCTAGAAGTAGAATGTCGTTTAGAAGTAGGAGAACAATTAGGCGAGGAATTAAACCTCTAAGCTCGTTAGAAAGTTGTGTTATGGCTCATGTTGAAATGAAGGAATATATGCCAAGTCCAGTTGCTTCACCGTCTACACAGACGGTGAGGCAGTTTTTGGTGACTGATGGCAATAATGTAATTAGCAGGTCAAGTGTGGAATCTTTTACTGGTCAGCGTCCTCCTGTTGATAAGAAACTTCAAAACAGTTCTGTAGATGCGACACTACTTGTTTGCCTCGGGATTTCCTTTGGGATGTTGTACTCTTTCATGGAAAATAAACGTGAGGTTGAAAGACTGAATCGGTTATTGAAGCAAAAAGAGAGTCTTGTTCAAGATCTTGAAGAGGAGATTGAGATGAAAGATTCATTAGTCATGCGAGAGCTTACAGTTGATGATGATAATAAATCTCGGAGGACAGATGATTCTGTCAATGACGTGTCACCTCATTCGGTTTCTCATGAACATAATAATAACAAAGATTCGGTTTTTGTGAAGACAGAAGATGATTCATTTAGTAAAATTGAAACCGAGCTTGAAGCTGAACTTGAGATGCTTGAACTTAATATGACTTCTTCCACCTTAGAAAGAAAGATTTCCAACCTTGTTGAGGTAACCGGTTTACATACCTAATTTACACATTTATCTTACTTTTTTTGGAGGGAAACTTCACCCAATAATAACCAACCTTCTCAAGTGTTCCACTAAAATCACTCAAAAAGTGTTTTGTGTTTCTCTTAAGTAACTCAACTTTCATCAAGTGTTCCAATCCTATGTAAATTTTTTTAATATGTTCAAATTATATAAAATTGAGGCAAATGAAACATGTATGAATCTTGTTACTAATAAGTGATAATATTTTTTTAATTAACTTGACGTTGGAGGTAATATTTAAGTGTTCTAATCCTATGTACTCTTTCTATAGTTTTTTTTCTTTTTCTTTTTTTTTAATGCAGTGAGACAAATAAAACATAAATGAATCTTGTTTCTAATAAGGGATAATGTTTTCCCAATTAACTTGAACTAGGAGGTAATAGCCAAGGAAAAAATTTTCACGAAATAATAAATAATGTTGTATTTAAGTCAAGTTGGTAAAAGCAATCAGTAAACCGTTTTCAAGGTTCATAATATTTCATTACCTAACTTAATTTTTAAAAAAGTTTAAACATTTATAAAATAAAATAAAAAATACATAGGATTGAAACACCTAATGAAACTTGAATAACTTTAGTAAAACACTTAGGAAACTTGGTTACTAATATGTAACATAAATATTTGGGTCAATTTGTGATTTATTAATTTACATGACCCGTTTACAGCTTGACCCGGACTTTGAGCCAGGTGTAGCCGAGGGTGAGTTGTGTGCCGACATGCTCGATGACACTGCAACTCATTCTCCAAACTATGCAGTTTCACCACGAGAATTAAGCTTAAGGTTACACGAGGTTCTTCAATCCCAACTTGAAGAACGAGTCAGAGAATTGGAAGCAGAAATTGAAGCCCGAAATCAAAAATCTTGGAAAGACTTCTCAAGCAGTGATGCGGGAGATGAAAACCGTGTGGATGAGCCGGTTGTTTTGAATCTATCTGGTGAAGCCTTGGATGCTTATAATGAGGCGTGTGATGAGTTTGCAAAGTTTGACGAATTGGTTGATGACGATGATGGAACGCCGCTAGGTGGTGGTGGCACGGGTGGTGATGTGGTGGATTTTGATGAAGATGAGATGGAGAAGCTGTTGATAAAACATATAGTGGAGAAAGCAAGACAAGGGTCTCCTGCAGTTTTGAATGCACAGAGGGCTTTGTTTTTTGAGTGAAGTTTGGAAATTGAAAGAATTTATAATTTTGTTTCTGAACAATATATATAGGTTGATGATAGATTGATAGTTATTGTTTTTGACATGAATCACAGCTAATAAGTATTATGTACTTTTGTTTTCAAGCTGCAATTTGTAGCATAGGTTCTAAGTGGCTTTCTTATGCAGGTTTTGGGCTATGGTTCAAGTCAAAAGTAATCACAAGATTCACAAATGCATCCTTTACCTGTTATTAATGAGTAATTTTGGTAATTTTATTGTAAGTATTAGTTGGTTTATTTTTCAACGGCTCGATGCCATCTAAATTGTGACTAAAAGAGAACTTTTTGGAATAAAGGTTTCAATGGTTCCTGTTTTGTATTTGTTTTGGGTTATTATTGTTTCTAGTTTATAGGTGAAAGTTAAAAAATTGTTTCTGGTTTATTAGCAAACTGATGAAATTGCAGTAGCAGCTTGGACTAGCAACCTGATGTAAATAAAGTACCAATTCACCATAAGTTTTCACTTGCCACACCACTACATTAACCATTTGATCTCTTAAGCCTTTGAGCTAGCTTATAAACCTTGCATTTTTCATTTTTTTCATTTCCTGAAGTTTTACCACTATTTACAATTTTCCAGTTCCAACTTTATTCATACGTGAAGCTGAAGCTGATAACATGATGAAACATGTACCATGAGTAAAACTTAAAGTACTTTCCATATCTGGTTCCCAGTATGAAGCTAATCCCTATAGTTTAGAAAAAATATTCAACGTTTTTCATGAAATTCAATGATACATCTCAATTCCAAAAATAAGGATCAAGTACTCTCCATCCCTCGTATTTAGGGGCTCGTTATTTATTCATATATATTTATTTCGTAAGAGTAAATGCAAAAGAAAGGAAGAGAAAAAGATACTAAAAAAATGATTATTATGTAACTGAATAGAAACAGACAAATAATGAATTTAGTAGTTTTAAATGATGGAACAAATTTTAATCAACCTGTATGGATGGTATAAAATCATCAATAAACAAATGGCCAATAAAAACTAAGGAAGCAACTCGACACGAACGCGCAAACCCCTCACCAAAAAGCCAGCAATGGAGCCGCTGATCACAGGCTTTTTAAACAAAATCTGGCTCGCCCAACTAAACTAGATACAGATCAATGCCAGATGAGTAAAACATGAAAGCCAAATAAACACGTGCAATACACACAAATTAGTAAAAAAACATGAAGGCCAAATAAAAGCAACATAAACTGGTGTTAAGAAAAGATCTTCAAACACAATGTTGACGTTAAAACAGAGGAATCAATCCTTTTATCCTATTAAAACCAAGATCACTAATTGTTCTCTCACGAGCATGAACAAAGTTTTAGCCGATTGAGACCATAACATACAAAAGTTTTACATATTTCATGATCAACATCCATAAAAAAACACACTTGAAAATAACAGACCATAAAAAGCTGCAAATAGCATTCCAGTGACAAATTCAGGTGCATGAATCACGCCCTTTTTGCAAAATCATCAGTATCATCATTGTCCCTGTAGCTTCCATTTACTTGACTGTCAGCATCGCCAAAAGTGTTTCCAGAATCAGCATTATCATTACCAAAACTGTCACCGCCACCAAAGTTTTGGCTTTCACCGCCATAACCACCACCAGAACGATAATTGTTTCCACCATCATTTCCACCATATCCACCGCCACCATATCCGCTGCTGCCACCACCATAGCCGCCGCCACCGTATCCACCGCCGCCGCCACCGTATCCACCGCCACCACCTTGTGGTCTTTCATTGGCATAGTTCACTCTTACCATTCGACCATGTAACTCCTGCAAAAATTATTCATAAACTTCATCCTTTTAACACATACTGACATGCATCCTAAAAATATATGACAAATTAACCACTGCAGCTTTCCTGAGACAGAGCTTAGCATAAACTACCCAACCAAAACAGTTTTAAAAAATGCTAAAATACCCTTTGATCCATCGCTTGGATTGCAGCAGAAGCAGCTTCAGTGTCTGCAAAGGTAACAAAGCCAAAACCTCTGGACCTGCCAGTTTCCCTATCCATGATCACTCTAGCTGTTACATGCCATATAAGAAGCTATTAGGTACTTAAACGACAATGCATAAAGAAAGAGCAACAACTTCCATTCATATCAATCTTTTAACAGTTATGAAATCTACAGTATGTTAACATTCATACCTTCATAAACTTCTCCATACGCGCTAAAAGCTTCTCGCAGGCTATTATCATCCGTAGCCCATGCCAATCCTGCAACAAAAAACACGAACATAACCATTAAAACAGACTTCTTAACTTAACTTTAGTCATAATAAACTCTTAATCAAGTTAATATTACCTCCCACAAAGACTTTTGAGCTTCCGCCAGTCGACATGCATCTTATCATTTGAAAAAGAGATGGACTTGTCACTGACATTTCATGGTTGATGTTTGTGTGCTTACTCACAGCCTGCCTTAAGATACTACCAGCTCTACTGAGGAAAGCCATGGTTGTATCTTGTAACCTAAAACACAGCAAATCAATGAAACTGACAAAGAAACATTCAATGACAGAAGTAACCTAACATATCAGAAAACATAACGGTGTAAACTTCCCAAATCTAAACTGACAATTGATTCTAAAAGCATTGAAAGCAAACAAAACAACACAAAGGTAAGCATTTAAGCAGATAAGAATCTAGATCCATTTCAGCAAATAAACAAGAACAAAACCCTAATTTTAAAAACTTGTTCTTAAATTATTTAATATCTTCTAATAAATACAATCAAGCAAAAAAAAAAAAAAAGAATCAGTCAACCGTCAAGCTTAACCATGAATAAATCAAAACCCTAATTCATTTCTAAATACACGAATCACATCAACCACCGCTTGTAACCAATTAGATGAACAGGAAATGAAACAGATAATAATAATAATCTCAATTAAACGACTGAGACATGAGCATCAACAACTGCATCAAGCTCTAAACACGAGCTTAATCGAAAACAATGGTGAACAAATACATACGTATACAAACAAGCTTAAATACGATGAACTAAGATCAGCAGCAAAAACTGAATAAATAAATTGGAAAGGAAGGAAGTACCTTTGTTTGTTTGTTTGTGGCGGTGGATGAATGAATAAAACCCTAGACAGTGATGGCTTTTTGATTTGGAGGGTTTATGAGATATTTTCGGGGGTATTTCTATATAGAGGGGTTGAATTGGTACTCACCGTTGGATCCCACCCCAGGAAGTCTACGCCGTCGATTCACAACGAGTAATTCGGAATTCATCCCTCAAGTTCTGTTTATTGCATTTCAGCCCTTTCGAGTGGATAGTTGATTTTTTTAACAGAAACAAAGACATTTCATTTTGGGAAAAATTCCCAAAATGGACCGATTATAATAGGAGATTCCATTTTTGTCCTCTTAAATAAAAATTTTTCAGAAATGTCCCCTACAAACACGTTTTTTACGACGTGTTAGGCCTTAGCGCGTCTTTCATGACCTGTTAACCTCCAACGCGCATCTTTCACGGCATGTTAGCGTCTAACGCGTCTTTCACGACATGTTAGCCCTATTATTTTTTTAATATTACATTATTATAATTAATTTAATACATATTTGTCATTTTTTTATAACTTGTAGTATATAAATTTATATATAATTTTAAATATGTCGTTGAGACGTTTTTATTTTTCTATATGCTGTCATAAATTTTACTCAAAACCGAGTGTCAATTTGATATTAAAATGTTCAATAAATATTTAATAAAATTTGACCAGTCTCGTTTTAAGTAAAATTTATGCCAACACATAGATAAAATAAGTAAGCCTCAACGGTATATTTGGAACTTTATAAAACTTTATGCATTAGAAGTTATAAAAGAAATAGCAAATATGTATTAAATTAATTATAATAATGTAATATTAAAAAAACAATTAATAAGGCTAACATGTCGTGAAAGACGCGTTAGAGGCTAACATGCCATGAAAGACGCGCGCTGGATGTTAACAGGTCGTGAAAGACGCATTAAGGCCTAACACATCGCCAAAGACGTGTTTGTGGGGGACATTTCTGTAAACTTTTATTTAAAGGAACAAAAATGGAATCTCCTATTATAATTGGGCTATTTTAGGAATTTTCCCTTTCATTTTTCAAAATTCCACACTTTTTCTACAACACCAAACCTTCACAGGCTCCACACTTTTTCCTTGCGTTGTGGGTGCTCACATACATTACCATGTGATAACTCTTTTATAATTATCTTAAATATCACCTTGATTTTAACACAATTGAGAAACAAGGTGAAGACAATTGTAACATCCTGAAACTTTCGAGCCAATTTTGACAACTTGTGAAAGTAGAAGGACCAAAAGTAAAAATCCGAGTTTTAGAACCCGTTACGCTGCGCGATGGGAAAAGGATAAGCCCATCGCGATACGCGATGGAGCCTCAAAAAACCCAAGATTTGGGTAGTGTCGCGCTACGCGACAACCAAATCCATTGGGCCATCGCGATACACGATTTAAGCTCAGTTACGCGACATAGAGTAGAAGTGATGCTCAAACAACCTTAGGCATTTAACTCCAAGAACCGGTGTAAAATAGGGGTTTCATTTAAGTTCTTTTATTATTAAGGCTTAAGACCCTAGTCAAGGGTATAACTTAGACCTTGATCAAATTTAAGTGTAACATAGCTTTACATATACAGAGATTATAGCCAAAGTAATATTTCTTGGTATAGTTGCGTATTTCTTCCTCTAAACCATGTTTAAATGCATATTTACCTAACTAAAACTTTTAATTGCATATTTCCCCATTTTACTAAAACTTTATATATGGCAAAGCTGTCCGTAAAAAGATTAAAAAACCCTAATGCAATTCCATAGCAGCATATACATATTGTCACACCCCGACTTAGGGTCTGGGTGCGACGTCCGTTAGTTGGTATCTGTTTTGAAAATATATCAGAGTTGCGAGTTATTAGCAGAAGTCTTTAAAATATAATATTCATTTATAAAATGTCAGGTCAAAATACCCATTTGAATATTTCAAATACCTGTCTTTTAAGTATGTATTTCTTTATAATATTTTAAATAAAATATCTGAGCTATCGATCACCTCTGATGACTATGTCTCCAATCTTCTACTAGTCTTGTCTGCCAGTTCTACTCTTTACAGTTTCCCTGAAATATGGGGGAAAATACGTCAGCACACAGCTGGTGAAACGTTGACTCAATAAAACAGTTTATAACAGTCGTTAAATACAAACATAGTTTTCTGTTTCACAAACTCAGCAGGAACGCCTGCCATTCCTGGGATTTGTACCACTGCCTTATACACATAATTCAAAGGTTCTCCGAGTACATAGCCCCTGTTCGGAGACAGCCTTCCCCTAGGCTATGTGACCCTGTTGGAGAACTGGTTATGATTGACTTGGTTTTGTATGCCATCATTTATGTTTGGATCCAGACACATGTGTATTCGGTCTGAGTTGTTTTTTATTATCTATTTTGTATTATAACGATTTTAGAGACACACAATCTCATGCAAACATTTATCAGACTCTTTGCAATAAACAACCTGTTTATTACAAGAGTAAAATCAGTTCAGAAGATTTAACGTATTCACCTGTTGTTGTCAGTTTGGTGACGTTTGAAAACCTTTCCTGTCAGTATGCTGTTAACCTATATTTGTAACAGGTTTGCATAAATATATTTTGATTCATCAGCAGACCTTAGGTTTGATCAGCAGACGTTACGTCTGATTCAGTTCAGCAGACGTTACGTCTGATTCAGTTCTGCAGACTCTTGGTCTGATCAGCAGACTTTAAGTTTGATTTAACTCAGCAGACCTTAAGTCTGGTTAGCTTCTAAACCTTGACTGATCATTTATTTAAAGAAATATTTAGACATGTAGTCTTTCAGTTTATTTACAAATGATGTGCAAAGTTTCTTCTTTATGAAGAAACATCCGTAATAGGTTTCTTCTTCAAGAAGAAAAGTTAATTTAGATATAATCTTAGTATGTAAAATATGATGTTTCTTAATAAAAAAAACATTAATCTGACTATACCCTTTGTTTATAAAATCATATGTTTCTTAATCTTGAAGAAACAACAATTTCAGCTATGGCCTTTGCTTAGGAATATTATATTTCTTAATCATAAAGGAATATTATTTTGGCTATAACCTTTGCTTGTGAATAGTTATATTATACTTAACTGTGATCAATGTTCGGGCTATACCCTGACTTATGGTCTATGCCATTATAATAATAAAATAATATTTAAACAGAACCCTTACCTCGCACGGGCATTTTGAGTTAAATGCCTATGATTAATTGAGCAGCACTTCTACTATATCTCGCATTCTAGGGCTTAAACTGTCAGAGCTTCGGAGCTTGGCACGTACTACGAGACGTGGCATAATTCCCGAGGCTAAGTGCGTATAAAATTGTGTGTTTGTGGTGAGCTGGAATGTGCCGAACGCCCCTCTATTTATAGCAGAAATTTTGCAACTTCGCGCCGCGCAAAGATGCAGGCTATGGCGGTTCGCGTCGTGCGAAGATGCTATAGGTTTGCTGAGTCATCAGTAGGGTTGCCACGTGTCACCAGGTGCTGCCACGTCTCTCCACGTGTCCCCAGTGTCACGCATGCAGAAATGCAACTTCGCGTCGCGCGAAGAATCCTGATCCTGCTACTTCGCGTCGCGCGAAGATGTTCAAAGTCGGTTTAACTATTTTGTCTTTCGCGTAGCGCGAAGATTTGAAGCCTGATCCTTCGCGTCGCGCGAAGAATGAACTTTTCATATTTTCATTCCCAATCTTTGTACTTATCCAAAAAATACTAAAGCGAGCGTGCGAAGTGCAAAGTGCGCCATCAAAACGCCACATTACGCCCATCGCCTGAGTCCGTGTCCGTGTGCGTGCGCGTCGGGTGATTTGCACCATCCGCTAGGACTATGGAGAGTGGTTTGCCACATTAAAACATTTCTCTAGAAACTTGCTTCCTTATAAAGAGCTTCCATTTCTGTTCTTGTTTCTATGTGGGATGAAGGTTCCATTCCTTATTTATACCCATGTGGAATGCTTCCACTTTCTTCCATCTTTCTGTGTGGGATGGATTTTCTTATCTCCTTAACATGAGATGCCTTATTTTTCTTCTCTCATTTTTCCCATTACTTGTCTTGAGAATATATTTAATTCTTCAACTTTCAAAGCTGGTATATTTGGTCCAAAATAAATATGGATTTTTCCTAGATGTTACACATATCCTAAATTCCGCTCACCAGCAAATCTTTGTTCTTTCTGGTGATCAGATGTAACACCACGAATTAAGTGGAAACGCCGAGTGTGACGTACAGATTGTTAAAACACATGTGACAATATCATCATTAATTTATTTAAAATCTCAAGTACACAAGTTTAAAGCAAGGAAACACATTCAATAACGAAAACTAAATCAACTTGTCCATTTATTATTGTAACCTAAGTCAAATGTCTTCGTTGCGTGTCAATCTTTGATAATTGTACATATAGCATATGCATAAAATAATGCCAACTATATGAATAGTTGGTGAGTTCACACAGTTTTATATAAGTACATAAAAACCATACAATTCCATGAAACTTGTGAAAACCGCAAATAAGGGTTCTTTACACTCGAATCAAGGTCCTGAGTGTAAAGAATAAACGAAGGTCATTTCCAGTTGGGGACAGCCAACGTACTCGGATAATGAGGTCCTTTTTCCACTCGAAACAAATGGTCCTGAGTGCAAAAGGGGGGGGGGGGACGTATGATCATACTTATTGAGGCAACCATGAGCAAGTAATCAAGTAAACACACAAGTCCATGTAACGAATTGTAGTTTATAAACGAAATCGTAAATATTTTGAAGTTGTAAGATACATATGCTATCCCCAAAAGTAATAAAAGCGTTAAAAATGGGGTGTGAGAAACTCACCTTTGATATGAAGCGTAAATAAAAGAAAAGCCGAAAACGCGTCAACGAAGTCGAAACGGTTGAACCTCACAAACTATAAATAAAATGATATGAAAATTTAACGACTAACTAACAGAATTATTAAAATTATTTATTGTATAATTTGTTGGGAAAATATAATATTTTATTATATTTTTTACTAATTTTAAGGCATTTGATTATTTTAATAGAATTTTATGCTTTAACGAAATTTTAACGATTTAATATTATTTTAATATTATTTGATTAATATATTAACGTAAATATGAGAAATATGACATTTGTAAGGCACAGTATAAGGACTTAAGGTTTACAATTTAAAACTAATTTTAACGGTTTAACAACTAAGCTAAGTAATTAAAGTTTAACGATTTAAGATTAACGAACGAATTAAAATTAACGAGTTAACGGATTTGGAAGTTGGTTTTGCATGAAAAATGGTGAAATATAATTTATACTTATTTTATAAAAAATTTATTTGGTTCAAAATAATTTTATTTGATTTATTATGATTTTTAAATAATTTATTTTATTAAAAATATAAGAAAAATGGTTTTAGAAAATTAAACATTAAGCATGCACTGACCCGGGTTCGAACCCGGGTCTGGTGTGTATTATCCCTGTGACTTAGCCATTGAACCATCTTAACAATTCAGTTTACAGATGGAAACATATATATATAATAAGTCATGCTCATCTTCTACATTTTAAACCCCAGGGTCTGTTTGGTACAGGGTAATGAAATGAATGGAGGAATGGAATGGACAAGAGAATGGAATGAACAGATAAATGAAATGAATCATTACCATTTCATTGTCTATTACCATTTCATTGTCTTGTTTGGTAATCACGTAGAAATGAAATGAATCATAACTCTGTTATTATTTTTTTATTAAATAGTAAACTATACACACATAGTATTTTTGTCAATTAATGGAACGGTAATAACATAATACGATATAATAATAAAAATATAATATAATAAAATAATTGTTGATCATTTTTCATTTCATTCCTTGAAGTAATGAAAGAAAAACCACCTTTTACTAAGGAATAAAAAAATGCTATATATGGAAGGAATTGCATTCCTTAGGAATGATTCATTCCATTGATGAATGACAACCAAACTTGCTTTATTTCATTGCGTTGGAATGATCCATTCCATTCCGCCTATCATTACTTCATACCAAACACTACCTAGGATTCTAATTCTCTAAATTGGTTCTATGTACAGTTAAATTATGTTAGGGGTTTTGATAAGCAATAACAAACGATGAAAAGCCCTATAACAATTACCCGAAAAAGATCCTTGACGATGGTGAATGTAGACTCGCCGGAAAAACGATTCTTGGACGGAATTAATAATACTCAGAGGGTGTTTTAGTGTAATTGGGTGTTATGAGCATGTTTAAAAGATGTTGGAGGGTTTATTTATAGCCTCAATTGATCCGTTGGATGATAATTAGCCGTTAATGCGTTTTATAAATTTGTCTACGTGCATACTAAAAGTCATCTATGATCAATGAGCTCTAGTTACACATACATTCACATACTTACACATACATATCCGGAGATACATACATATCCGGAGATACATTACATACTTAACTTGTTTAACTTCCTTTCACACATACATACATTCATACTTTCATTCTTTCATATTTTCTTATCTTTACTTATGCTACTTAATACATACATAATTACTTCTACGTTTTAAAGAGTCTTTCGCCCTATAACTTCACAATTATTATTAGGGTATGCCACCTTACTTTTCATATATATTATTAGGGTCTACTGCCCTCCTTTCACGTATATTATTAAGGTCTACCTCCCTACTTTCACATATATTATTAGGGCCTATCACTCTACTTTTACATATTTTATTAGGATCTGCCTTCGTCTTTTCACATATATTATTAGGGTCTGCTAATAGGGATGAGCTCGGTACCGGTCCCGAAAATCTCAAATTCATGGTATCGGTATTGAAGGTAAAAATTCGGAAAATACCAGTACCGTACCGTACCGGTACCGTACAGATCCCGAAACTCAAAACTTTGGTACCGATTCGGTACCGATGGTACCAAATCGGTACCGGTACCGATTTTGCTCGTCCCTATCTGCTAAGTGCTACCCTCCTTTTACATATATTATTAGGGCCTGTCACCCTTCGTAACCATACAACAATGCATACATTTCTTTATATAAATAAATATATATCTATAAACATCCTTGACATTTCTATATTCATACAACATTCAGATAACATATACTTACTAGTTAAAGTAAGTGTATTAACTTATCACATACGAATATGCACACAGCCCCGAAAACATAAACACAGAATGGACTAGAAACTGACATGGATCCTATTCCTCTCGGAGCTAACGGTAACACCTTTCTTCAGCTGGGCTCGACTCATTGGTTAACAAGTGTAAGTGTTAATTAACTACCTTTATAACCAAGTCTTTCTATCTAAGTTGGTAAACTAAGTTAACTTAGTTAATGGGATTACTGTTTTCCCAATCGCATTCGCATGAAACCCAAATCACAATCTCATTGGCAATCGTAATCGCATTCGCATGGCAATCGCAATCGCATTCGCATGGGCAATCGCAACCCATCAGGATCGCAATCGCATTCCAGCACCAAATCGCAATTGCATCCTGGATCAAATCGCAGTCGCATTCCAGGCCCAAATCGCAATCGCATTCCATTAGAATCGCAATCGCATTTCTTCATAATCGCAATCGCATTTCAACATAATCGCAGTCGCATTCCAGACCTGAATCGTAATCGCATTTTCTACAAATCGCATTCGTAAGGATGCGATTCGAATTGGGCTTACGCCTTTTCGTTTCCTTCGTTTTTTCAACCATTTCGTCATCTTTGGTTCCTTACGACCCGTTTTACTGTCCTAACAAGTTTTGTGTCAAACCGACTTCGTCTAAGCACTTTTTTTGCGTCCAAACATCACCCGATTAACCCGAACCACACATTTTAACTTGTTTATAACAAAGTTTGCGTTTATCCTACTCGCTATAGTCCGATTTACCTTCCTTTCAAATCCTAAGGAAACCGACACTCATTACTTAACCTTCTAATAAAAAACGTACCTTTCAGATTTGGTTTTGCTTCGGTTCAGAATCAACAGGTGAATCTTGTCAAGTTTCTTGTTGTTTGATGAAGATTAAGCATAAACCAGCCTTGATTCAGGTTTGGATCTGGATCTGTCATAGAAGGAGGGATGTTTGTGTGTGGAGATAAGGATGGAAATGAGTGGTTCAGGGTTTTATAGAGGGTTTAAGGAGTTTAAATACTCTAAATCCATGGACTTTAGACCCATAACCATCTCCTAGTCCATGTTTATGTCCAAGCCCACTATCCAACTTATTATCATTCAACATAATTAATTAATAACACACAGTTAAATAAATAAAATTCTTTATTTATTATTTTTAAAAGTCAGATCTTACACCAGCAAGTGACGACCGCCAATAGACGCACCTAGTTGGGAATGCCAATGTGAGAACTTACAACCGATAAACAATAGATGCCAATCATACGAAGTACCTGAACAACTAACTAAAGAATTTTTATAAAAAGAGTATTTTTAGTGTTTTTCACGAATCAAAGATACAAATTTGAAATTTGAGTTTTCTATTTTAGTAAAGTTATTCTGTAAAATTTTGTTTGGATTGCTTTCTCTTCTCTTTTCGAAAAATTTTAATAATCCAAATTCTATACGTCACACAAGATTTTCTATGTATAACCTACATTTTTGAGATGCAGAGATGCATGGTTTGTTGAGGAAAAAGACTATGGAAAGCGAGGGAGTTTTGGGGCGAGGGTTTTTGGACGACGGGGGCTTGCTGTGGTGGATTTGAATAATGGTCTTAATGGTGGTGGTGGCCTTGAACTGGACAAGATGATGATGATGTTGCATATGAATGAAAGATGTAGAAGAGAGAGTCAAGAGAAGAGGGGGGGGGGGGGGGGGGAGAAAGAGTGGATGGAATAAAAAGGGTTTATTTTTTAATATATTTATTTTTTATTTTAAGTAAAAAAGACTAAATTACCCTCATGTGCCTTGCACATGATCGGATTTAACAAGAAAAGTTAACTGGGTTAGGACCAAAGGACATAACGTGATAGAGTTGTAAAGCGTAAAGGATGTTTTTTGTCATTAAGTTTGCGAAAGGACAACCAGTGAAAAACCGTACAAACATAAATGACTAGTTTTGCTATTTTTTCTTTGTTTAATATTGGACCTTCATGGACCAACCCAAGTCCCCAACTATAACAAAAAAATTCTAGTGTTTATTTGGTGTTTTGGGCCAAAGATATATGCAATGGATCTCATTGCTAAAGATTACAAAATTACAAAGAGTGTTTCACTATTTCGTGTCAATTTAACAAGAATTAACCAGCAACATTACTCATCTTGATCTGTTTTTCAACTCCTCTCAACCCACTCAATTTACCCTATAGGTCGGACTCGTCCTATTTTCGCTCATAGATTCGTTACTTCGATCACGTACACTAAATACTTTGTGCATATTTACGTTTAAAATGACAATCGATCAACTTAACATTAATTTTGAATCATAGTCCCTAAACATGACACCTTTCATGGTTATATAACATTGATTATATCACAAGGGCACATCACATCAATTTTCTTTAATAATCGTTGGAGGATAGAGCATGATTGGGATTTGGATCTTAACAGATTTCAAGCTGGGCTAATAACCCGGTAATTGACCTGGGCTGACCCGACACCGGCCCAGTTAAGCTTCGGTTCTTGGTTTTACTGGTGAATTTTGGGTATGGTTTTGACCAGATAAAAACCAAATATGAACATCTTATCATTAAAAAAAAAATATTTGGTCATGAATAAACCTGAGAGAAACCCAACCCGGAAATGACCAAGACTGATTTTGGTTTTGACTTTCTAAAAATTTCGGGGTCATGTTCGGGTTTGGTCAGAGTTCTATCAGATGCACACCCTCCGTAGAATCCACAATTTTGTGGGCATTACTAATCCGTTAAATGTCCCGATCAGACCCGAGCTTGAACCCACCCAAACCACCCTATTGTGAATGTTGTCACTTTCATGTTGGGTCTTTTTTCTACTTTAGGTGCACAAATATTACATCAGCTTCTATGCATTTTTTGCTTTTAGGTTAATGGGGGATAAAATTGCTGTTTTCTTGATTCAAGCTTGTAGAATCGCATTTGATTGTCTCATATATGTGTTGTTAAACTTTACAATTGTTAGGTTGTATATATGGAGGGCTAGCATTAGTATAAGGCCGTAGGCCCATGAATCAAAAACTGGGCCCAAATTGATTCAGAATATGCTGAAAGCTCTCAAAATGTTTTAAGAATTCATACTCGTGCGTGAGCTATCGACTCCATTGATTGAGCGGGTTAGGGATCGTAGAGTTGAGCCTACACTTGAGCTTGAGCCTGAGAACTTGGCTCTTGAGGAGATTGGGCTGGGTTTATCAGGTCATGCCTTCAAGACTCACGATATGAGTTCATTTTGTTTTTTGAAGCAAATTTATTTTTACTTCTCTCAGATCTTTTGGTGTTTAAGAGATTTTGTCTTTGTCACTAGACCACCAACCCTATGATATAAGTTAATAACGAAACAATTTAGATTAGAGATGCTTTAACTAGTCATTTTCCCAATAAGTATATATATTATTTAACAACTAATATTTTATTTCTAAATCCACTTAACCTGTCTACTTGGGGATTTGAACCCTCTACTTACAAAGGGATGGGGTACGTATTAGACCGCTAGATACCATTGAGTCAAATATACATTTTAACGGTTTGTTGGCAATTCTTCAAACGGACGTTTCGATTTCTGGATTTTTTTTAGTTTAATTATGTTGACTGTTTAATTCATTTTGTACAAACTTGGCCCAAGGGCTAGCGCCTGGATTAACACTCAACTTTCTTTTCCAGTAGTGTGCTTATACAGTTCTAATTGTTTTTGTTCTCTTTTTGTTTTTTATGATCGATAAGAGGCACTCGTTTCTCAAATATCATTGTGCTTGACACACATCTCTTTCTTGGGAGTGTCTCGACCAAGTTTACGACCACCCTAGGACGAGTCATGGTACAAATTATGCAGCATGCCAAATCAACAAAAGGAGACATGATGTGTTTTCCTGGCCTTGAAAATGACTTCACAATCCTTCTTTTGTTACTGTCAATTGTCATCATTCTTGGGGATCATTTCATATCAATCATTTTTCTCATGTTCTTTTTAATTCATAACGCTTTCTCCCTATATAGATGGTGACAGTTAATGCTGCCTATATGGATGGGTACTATCTAGTTACTGACACTACTTGATGCTTAAATTTAACATTTACTTCTTACACATTTTACCAATTTTCAGTTTTTACATTATGCCAATACATTACTTCCTAACTACTAAACTAATTTCAGCTTGACTTGAGTCACTTGAAGTTGAACTTGAACTTGTGTTTAAGTGAATTGTTTTTAATGGGAATCCCTTTACGTAACCTTGTCAAGACCACTAGTAGCTAGCTAGAGAAATGAGAATACTGAAATCCAGTGTTTGTAATGTAAACTAGGTGTCCACTTGTACCCAACTGGCCATCATTTCATGATCAGCACCAATTCCCTTTGAAAAAGAATTCCTTCTACAAATGTGATGCATTTATATTCAATCAACGAGCCCTGTCAATATTAATTAACTATATATATATATATATATATATATTTATATATAATGAGCAAAACTTTTAAATTTGGCATACAATTTTAAAAGGAACACTACGACTCGACAGAAAGTAAGAAAGCGTGACCCTTCATGTTATAAATTCAAGATGTGCATGTTCATATGGGTGCCAGTCCAAAATTGCACCAGTTCAAAGGGGTGACTCATGGCCTATATGTATAACATCTATCACTTTTTTTTTTTGGCCTCATATTCAAATACAAAATCGTCCAACCCTCTTCTTTTTTACCCGAATTAAATGCAACTTGTTGCTCTAGAAACGAGGTTCTTTTGGACTCGAAATCCTTGTTATAATCAGCAGTTAATCCAGGTTATCATCTCATTTGTGCAATAGTGATTAACAAGTCCACACACGTTGTTTCGTTGTATCTTGAGAGCCAATTCGCCAACACTCACAGAAGGATTGAAGGGGCGTAACTGCTTTAAAGTAACATGTAGCAGAATCAAAGGATACACAACCTGAACAACATTATGTAAATTATTTTGATAAGTTTATAATCTTTGACGCTTAAGTCGTTTTAATAATTATTTGCGTATGTACGTAACAAAGTTAATTTAATCATAAAAAGATAAAAAAAAATTAGGTAATATGTGTATGTATAAAGAAAACTTCACACAATACTAATCAAGTTTTCCAAATGCTCTAAAATCGCTGAAAGTTTTTTCCTTTAAATTCACTTAACTTTCACCAGGTTTCTTATATCTTGTATAAATATAAATGTTTATTTTCTAAAGAAATAAGTGATTCAAAAGAAGCATATAAAAAATCTTTATTATTTATCCCACGCCGCTACCTCCTAACTCGTATCACTCTATATTCCTATTTCCATTTAGTCTTTAAATAAATCCATATTACTCAAATAGCTTGATGACACTAAAACAATAGTAGTGTGCTACTGTCGTTCTATATGTTTTTGTTTTCTTTTGTTTCTTATGATCGATAAGAGGCACTCGTTTCTTAATCATCATTGCGCTTGACACGCCTCTCGTTCTTGGGAGTGTCTAGTTTGAAATTATGGCCACTCTACAACGAGTCCTGGTACAAAATTATGTATCATGCCAAAGCAGCATAAGGATATATGATGAGTTTTGCTGCCCATGAAAATGACTTTACACTCCTTTTGTTATTGTCATCATTTTTGGGGATCATTTCCACAATCATTTTTCTCATCATCTTTTTGCTTCTTGATACTTCTCTCTATGGATGTTTACTGTTACTGCTGCTTATGTGAGCAATATTTACTTACAGTACTTGATGCTTAAATCTACATTTTCTTCTTACACATTAAGGCCGTGTGCTATGGTGGGGGGCTTTGAAGCCCCTCCACAGTATCACATCAACGCCACGTGGGTACTGGGGGCATGGAAGCCCCAGGGCATAATGCCCCTCTATGGTGAGGGGGCTTTGAAGCCCAACCTTTTTTTTATATATATATAAAACAAAAAAACCAATACAATAATAAAAAAATACATAATACTAAAATACAAAATAAAAATAAAAACCATACAAATAAAAATAAAAAACATACAAATTAAAAATGATAATATAACTACTATTCTTCGTCCCCGTCCTCGTTTGCATATTTGGCCAATATCTTTGCTTTTCTTTTTTCAATCACCACACGCGACACATGATCTAGATTCGATAGATCTTTTGTGAGGAGCTCGAATTCCTTTTGTTGCTTTCGCTCTTGGTGCATCGCTTTGTAATCCGCAAGCATCGCCTTTCTTTCTTCGTGCATTTTCATGAAGCCCCCCTGTTTTTGTTTTTTAATGTTGGCAATCTCGGCTAGCCTCAGCTCCAAGTTTTCAAAATGCGAGCTCATGTTGGAACTCTTAGATGATGTGGTTCTGGACGAAGATCCTCCACCTCTAGCCGCCGCCTTGGCTTTATCTCTTCCTACTGGCCGTGGCAACTCATCCGGTTGGTCAAAAATTAATTCCAGATCCAACTCGTTTAGATCAAGTTGACAACGACCATCGGACATGGGCTGAGACGGCGATTGATTGGCCGAAGTAGACGTTGTCTTTGACCGTTTGGACGGTCGTGGTGGTGATAATGTCGGGACCGTATGCCACTTTAGCGAGCTTATGCATTGTCTCCAAACATCCAACATGCTAAAATTTGTTTTATAAAGGGCTTTGTATTGTTTTAAGCAGGCCTCCAACACATCAGCATCGCTCATGCCGCTTTTTTTGTTGTTCGCAACGCGGGTGTGAACGGCTGTGAAGTCGGTTATTTTTGTGCATAATGACTTCCATTTGTTGTAGACGGAATCATTCACGCGATACTCTCCTCGACCCATTAAAGCAAAGAACTTGGTGCGTATTTGTACCTAAAACTCCGACGAATGTTTGCCGTCACATTCGATATATATAAAAGCTTAGATTAGTAAACAAAAAAATATAACATGGAAAACATATAAATATTTTTATAATATACCTTGAATCGAGTCTTCGGAAAAGTCGATCCACGCTAACGCTAACGCCATTTCCTCGTCCGCTTCCCACATTTGTCGTTCGACCTTTTCGGTTGTTCGAACGTCACCCGGGTTCTTTTTTTATGACTTCTTTTTGGACGCCGGACTTGCGCTTCGGGTAGTTGGGTTTGTGGTACTTGCGAGGACGTATACGGCATTGGCGCGGAAAGAACATATCGGGGGTATACGGTGGCATGGGTGGAGGAATCATCAGTCGTTGTTGGTTTTGCATAGAACGAGTTGCTAAGGTCGACGTTATTTGCGAGCAAACTAGCCCACCACATACAACTCGGATCCTACGGGTTTTGGTTCGGGTTTGGGCTTGAGCTCGTGTTCGAGTTAGGATTCATGATTTGGTGTGAAAATGAAAGTTGTGAAGATGGTTAAATTTGGTGTGAAGATGAAAGTTGTTTGAGTAAAATTGAGAAAAATGTTTGAATTTATATAGAAATTTTAATTTTAATTTTAATTTTAATTTTTTTTAACGGATCTATTTTTTACCGTTGGGGTCCCCCCCCCCCACCTCCATTCCGCGCCTACCTACCCCTCCACCGCTACCCCCTCCGCGCCCCACCCAACCGCGCCCCCGGCGGTGTTTGAAGCCCCACCACGCCCCTCTCCCCCTTCCACGGCGCCCCTAGCAACCGGTCTAATTAACCAACATTACCACCTTCATATCTAATTAACTAATTTCACATTATTTAATTAGGTTAATTGTATTTTATGGCATCCCTTTATGTACCCTTGTCAAGCTAGACTACTAGCTAGTAGCTAACTAGATGTTACTGAAATCCAGTGGTTGTAATGTAAACTAGGTGTCCACTTGCACCCAACTAGCCATTTCGTGATCAGTATCAATTCCCTTTGAAAAGGAGATCCTTCTTCAAATGTAATGCATGTACCAATCAAGGCACTCAATCCTTATCAACCACAATGAGTAGAACTTTTGAATTTGGCATACATCTTTTTGAAAGGCTAAATTGATTTAATATTCATACAATAGTAAGCTGCAGTTAGCACCAGAGGTAGTGATAGTAGTATGTGTTTGTTGTCTTGAAGAATAGAAACATATGCCTAGATCCTACTGGGACCATTTAGTTTTCTTCTTAATTAACCTCTCTATATTTATTTTGTCTGCTAGAATTAATATTTGTGGTATCCCTGTGCATTTATAAGTCTTGAAACTCTCTCTCCCTCTTTCTCATGTCTTGTCTCTATCTTTGCTAGACTACCTGCATATCACTGTATATCACTCTGACAGAGAAGTTAAGAGATCTAAAGCCTAGGGTCGTCATGCTAGAAAAGCCAAAAAAATAGTTCATAACACAAAGATACATATTTACACAAATATAAATTCGGATGAATTAGCTCTCTTAACTTACATAATTTTTTGAACGGCCAACGAAAGTAAATTATATTAAGAACACAACATACAACTGAACCGGAACTAGCAAGACACTAGCCCGAGGACCAAGATAAACCCAATACAACGACCAAGGAACATTTACAAAATACGCCTAACTATACCTTTAACCTACACCAATCTTCCCAAGACAAGCTAGATCTATTTTTAACCCAAAGGTATCCGAGTGCTTTTATATCCCCCACCATGGTTTCCACCGTAACCGCCATGCCATTAAACACTATGCCATTTCACATCTTCCATAATCAGCAGCACACCGACACGAGACAAACCGCATGGAACTTCGCTATATAACTCAGCAATATCCCGAATACTAGACGCGAAAATATGTGGGACCTTACACCAAATTGAAACCGCTTGCCACGCTGCTTGAGCTTCCACATGAGACAAAGAAATGCTCGGTTGTCTCTACCCTTTCACCACGTATAAGCCGGACAATCTAATGACCAACATTACATTTTGCTAATAAGGACAACACCAGGATCCTATCTAACTCCGTTCGCCACACCAGAATACGTACCCAGGGACCCAATTGTTCCACCTTAATTTGAACCCGCAATGGTCTGCCCTAACCTCATTAACTTACATGATGGCATTGTGTTAGTGCAATTTATGTGGAAACTAAAGAATTATGATTTTATAACTCAGTTAAAAGATATTACTTTCTAAACATAGCATTTCATATGCTTTGGTCCTAATTAATCCTATGATTTGTGCACTTGCTAATTAATTCAAAACTTTTAACGAAATGTTAATTGTCACTGGACCATCAAAGTTAAGGTATATCGTCAGCTAGAAAATTAACGAGTGTCACCCACGGATTACATAACTTGTGTTTCTGCATATTCCAAAAAATTTAAAGCTGTGAAAGAGGGGAGTTAACTTTTAAAATAGAATTTGTGTAGTGATATATTCTATTCTTTTTGCACCTTTCTTGTTTCAGATTTTTGGTAAGGCTGCTCAAAAACGGCTATATCTTTTTTACAAAATTCTTTCAAAATATAACCAAAGTAGGTAGCTAGGCCACATTCTTAGATTTGCTGTTTTCCTTTTCAGTTTTCCCAATAATTAATTATAAAAGTGAAGCATCAATGATTTAGGGTTTGATCAATTCTAGGGATCGTTTCCTTTTCTTTGCTTAAACTATTGGTGCTGTTTCTATATGGGGTTCCATGCTGATATATATAATTAGATAAAAGAAGTTAAGAACACCATATAATCAATGGGTTCAGGGTTTGATCAATTCTAGAGATCTTTTCCTTTTCTTTTGTTAAACTACTGCTATTGTCTATATAAGGCTTGATGCTGATAAAATTAGATTAAAGAACACCAAAAACATTCAAGTATCAAACAATATTATAAAGTGAAGTTTCAATCACTCTAGGGTTTGACTTATTATTCAATCTCCTTTTCTTTTCTTAAACTATTGTTGTTATCTATATAGGGTTTCTTGCTTGTTTAAAAATTTACATCATATAAAAAAGTAGTAAACACTAAAAGCTTCACTGGCAGCTGCAGCCATAACAGTTTTGCTGCAGGCTTCACAGTCCATATATTTCTACAGCAACCATACCCGGTAAAATCCCACACATAGGGTGGGATGTAGGCATACCCCATGCCTCTATCCGAGAGGATAGAGAGGCTGTTTCAAGTGAGATCCTTGGCTCCAAACAGTCCATATATTTCTATTTTTCTCAGAGCTTTCTGTACATTTGAAGTATCCTTTCTGATCTTCTAAAGGCTCTTAAGTATGTGTTTATATATATATATATATATATATATATATATATATATATATAGGCTAAGTATAAAATGAAAACCCACTTGAGTTGTGAAAACTCTAGAAACTCATTCTCAACCACATGTTTTTAATTAATGTTTAAATCTTGTGGTCCACAATTAAAGTGAATAAAAAATGTAAATATAAATATAACTTTTTTTCTCTCCTGAAAACATATATAAAAATTAGTAAAAAAATTTTAAAAAATAACAAACATTTTTATTTGATGTTTCGATGTTTTGTATTAAATGTTACAACATATATTACATGTAACAAAAAAAAAACGATGTTACATAGGGTTTTCGCGGGTTTTCACAACTCAAATGGGTTTTCATTTTAACCTTACCATATATATATATATATATATATATATATATATATATATATATATATATATACACACACACACTAGATTTTATCCCCTGTATTACGCGGGATTGTTTTACATTATTCGTTTTTAATATATATATGGATTTTAATTTTATTTATTGTAAGAAAGTTAATAATTAATATACCTGAGGTTTGATGATAAAATGGTTTCACAAATAAATGATATGTTATAATCCGATTTAAAAGTTATCTAGGTTTGGTGATACCTATTACCCGTTTATTTTCTTTATTATAAAATTGTTTTTTAATTATAAATAATATATTTTTTTAAATAAAATAGGATATTAATTTTTAGTATATCCCTATTTTATAGGATTTTCATATCAGATATTTGATTAGATTAATTTTTAATATAATGAGATGTTATAACCCATTTAAGAGCTATCTGAGTTTGGTGAGACCTTTACCCGTGAATTCGGGTCAAATGCGTGAGAAGGCTTCATTTACAAATAAAGCAATCTGATGGCTTGAGAGAATGGTTGTTTTATATTTTTTGTTATTTATTATTTATTTTTTTGATTTTAATTTTCTTTATTGTAAGCAAGTTAATAATATACTTAGGGTTTGATGATGAAAAGGTTTCATAAATAAATGATATGTTATAACCCGTTTAAAAGCTATCTGGATTTGGTGACCCATGACCCGCTTATGTTTTTTACTATAAAATTGCTTATTAATTATAAATATATCTTTTTCTTTTTAAATTGCATATTAAATTTTAGTATATCCCTATTTTATAGGATTTCCATATCAAATAATTGGTAAAATTAATTTTTAATTTAATGAGATGTTATAACCCGTTTAAGAGCTATCTGGTTTTGGTAAGAGCTATACCCATGAATTGGGTTAAATCAATGGGAGGCTTTCATTTAAAAATCAAGCAATCTGGTGGCTTCCATAAAAGGGGGAGCGACCACATCGCGAAACTTAGGATTTTAGGGGTTTCATATATATATATATATATATATATATATATATATATATGAAAATTGGAAATAAATAATCTCACCTTTTGTGTATTGACGATAATAATCTCACCTTTAAAAATCACTAGCAATGGTCCCACCTTTTAACTATTTTTGTCTCACTGGTCCTCTGTTAAAAAATACTTAACGTTAAAGGTGAGATTATTATCGGCCAATACACAAAATGTGGGATTATTTATTTTCAATTTTCCATATATATATATATATATGTTTAAGTTCAGGAGAGAAATAAGATTACTGTGAGAAATGTGAGAAATAAATATGAGCCACTAGTTTTATTTTAGGTTTTAAATATTTAAAAATAAATGAAAAAAAATATAAATGCAACAATAAATGCATTTTCTCTCTTCAACTAATAGAACTAATATAACCATAATGAATCATTATCTAATGACAGAATTACAGAAATTGTCTTTTTATCTTTCACCCAAATTTCACTCGTTGTTCCCCATCTTCAAAATTGATCTTTTTTGTCCTTTACGTTTCAAAATCCTTCAGCGTTTGTCCTTTTTGCCTAACCCGGTTAGATTTTCTCGTTAAGTCAGGTCATGTGCTTTACACATGAGAGTAAATTAATTATTTTACCTATTAAGTTAAACTAATATTTTAATAAATAAAAAAAAACAATAAATAGTTTAATATATAATTAAAACTCTCTCTTTCTCTCTCCTCCTTCTCCACAAACTCCGGCAGCCACCAGTGCCGCCCAACTTATCGCGGTTGATCACGAGTAGTTACAATTGCAAAATAACCGATTCCAACAGATATATCTCTCCAGTGGCAACCGAATTTCTAAAAAAGATCCTCGCATACGATTCCGCCACCACCGCCGTCACTCCCGCAGCTCCCAACGCCACCGACGCGTGTTCACGCGACGAACCACAACCAAAATTGTCTCCGGCGATTATTATTGAGTATTTTGTTTGGTACTCTCCCGGGTCAACGAACCGGGTTTGGTAAGACGCCAGAAGTCCGATTAAGGCGTAGGATCCGAACCACCTGCAACAACCGTCATCAGATCTTGATTCAGAAACACAGACCTTGATTCAGATCTTGATTGCTTGTGGCTCAAAAACAGAGTATGATGAGATGATGAAATGAACCTGCAACAACCGTCATCAGATCTTGATTGCTTGAACAGAAATCGAATTGAATTTTTTATTCACTCTAACTTTTTTCACTCTAATGGAGTTCTTCGTTGAAAAGAAAGTGATGGTTGTTGCAGGTGGTTTGTGAAGAACTCCATTAATATTTGGAATATAACTTCACTTTCTTTTTCTCACTAACTTTTTTCAAATCTTGTGAATATTATTTATTTTACAAGCCAACATATAATTTGAAAAGAAAATAAAAATTGAATTTTTAAGGGAAAGATTCAGTGACTCAATTAGAGATGATTGGAATTGGAAGTTATTCGGTTTTTAAAGGATTCGGATCGGGTGATCAGGATTGACGGAGGAATTTGGGTTGGGTTTCTTCATCGAACAACTCCATTAGAGATGATGATGGTTGTCATTTCTTGGTGGTAGAAGTGTGGCCGGATTTAATGGCCAACTCCGACAGGGAGGGATGATGGCGGTGGTTTTCGGTGGGTGGGTGGATTTGGAGACAGGGTGGGTGTGATTCTGAACGACAGTGAAGGTGTGGTGGTGATAGGTGGGGGCTGGTGGGGACGGTGGCGGTGGTGGCTGCCGAAGATTGGTAGAGGAAGAGGAGGAGGAAGAAGAAGAAAAAGAAGAAGAGAGAAAGAATTAATTAAATATATATTTTTAGTTTTTTTATTGTTTTTTTTTAATTATTAAAACATTTTTTTAATTTAATAGGTAAAATGACTAATTTACCCTCATGTGCAAGGCACATGACCTGACTTAACAAGGATTTTTAACTGGATTAGGCGAAAAGGACAAACGCTGAAGGATTTTGAAACGTAAAGGACAAAAAAGATCAATTTTGAAGATGAGGGACAACGAGTGAAATTTAGGTGAAAGATAAAAGACAATTTCTGTAATTCTGTCTTATCTAATTATGGATGTCATATCCTATACATGTGTAGGTTAATGGATATTAATATATTAAGTTGGAAGAAATTGGTTTTGGACAGAAAGAAATTTTAATGTATGAATAAATTGTACTTGTGTAGGATAAAAATTTAAAAGAGGAAAAATAAGTTATAAAAATAAATAAATTCTTATTTTTTTCTAATTATAATAATTTAATTAGTTATATTAATTGAAAATAGGTCATGAATTAATATTTTATTTATTTATCTTTAAACATTTAAAACATAAAATAAAATTAGTGGCCCATATTCATTTCTCATATTTCTCATGGTAACTTCATTTCTCCTATATATATATATATATATATATATATATAGTTAGCTCCTATGTTTTTTGCTACCCATTTTCGATTCACCAATCAATACAGTAAGAGAGTAGTTAATTACATTCGACTTTATTTCCAAAAAAATTAAGAATTCACCTCCTTAACCGTAGCCTTTATCAAAAAATGAACAATTAAATCTTTAACTTTAGAGTTACCTACTAACCTTTACACCTTTTTTTTATCAAGCGATCAAGTCCCAAGCAAGCCAACTACAGGTTTTCTTTGATACTTGTTAATCGGGAAACAGTATTTGTAATTTACACCGGAAGTTTATGTTTATTCATTATATCATATCTCATTGTATTCTAATATGTGGTTTAGGTGGTCCCTGGAGCAATATATAAGCAATGTAACAGTGAGATATCTTTTGAATTTCTTATTCCTTTGGTCCCTCATCTACATACAGTAGCTGGCTAGCTTTATCTAAGCTGTAATCCTTCTCTGGATTACACCACAGCTTTCTCCAAGCATCCACATCCTGCAAAACTCAACTATTAAACTAATTAAATATCCTTTTAAAATTCATTGTAAAGATTATAAAAAAGGTTATTTTTTCTTCAATACCTTGTCTAAAAATGTTATACATGAGAGTAAGTTGGAGAATACTTTTAGAGAAGGAGAATAGTGCGGTATTAAATGTGAAAAAGTGGATCAAGACTTTCTCCCCAAGGAGAGTATTCATAGGGTCAAGTAGTGTTGTTCTAGTAGCTAGTTTACTTAGAAACGGTACATGGTCGCCTATTCGGAATTGTTTGTTACCTTTTAAATGGGCGTCATGTAGACGTTTAGTCTTTTCTTTGTAAGACCAGGAGTTCTCGTATGCTAACGCTCTTAGTTCCTGAAGCTCATGAATTTGATTGATCCGGTTTTTACCAGCAGAAGTCGAACCGAAATTTACCGCCTGGAGAGCCCAATAGGCTTTGTGTTTTAACTCAGCCAATAGATGACATGCTTTCCCATAGTCAAGTTCGAATTGTGTTGTTCCTATGGGGTCTTATACGCTGTTCAAAAGGCCCATAAAACATCATCTAGCTTTTCTGCCCAATTTTTACGATTCATTCCAATAGTCCTTTCAAGGATCCTTTTGATCCTCGGTTTGAGACTTCTATCTGCCCACTGGTTTGTGGGTGATATGGTGTTGCCAGACGGCGGTGAACTCCATATCGTGTTAGTATTTTGTCCATTTGGTCATTGCAAAAATCGGTACCTCTGTCCCTGATTACGGCTTTTGGAGTCCCGAATCGTGAAAACAACTTATTCATAAATTTAACAACCACTCAAGCATCGTTAGTGGGAAGAGCTTGTGCTTCTACCCATTTAGAAACGTAGTCGACTGCTACTAGGATGTACTTATTTCTGAAAGAATTAGAAAATGGCCCCAAGCATCGTATTCTTGGATGCGCTTTTGAGCCATCTCATTCTTGGATGAGATGTTTCCAGCTGTTTGACAAGCATCGTATGCTTGGATCAAAGCTTGTGTGTCTTTGTATATGGTGAGCCAAAAGAATCCTGCATCAAACACTTTTCTAACTGTGGTGGCTGTACTGTGGTGTCCACCAGTTGGTCCATCATGGCAGTGTTTTAGAATATCTAAGGTTTCTTTTCCTGACACACAGCTACGAATGACTTAATTCGCTCCTATTTTAAACAAGTAAGGATCTCCCCATAAGTCAAAATTAAGATCGGAAAACAATTTCTTTCGATGCTGGTGAGTTAGCCATTTTCTTATGATTCCACAAGCTCGTAGTTTGCAAAATCAGCCAACCAAGGACTTTCATCTTCTTCTTTCATGATTGCTTATATGTGCATAAGAACTTCATGAGGAAAGTTATCATTGATAATTTCCTTATATAACTCTTCTGAAGCTGGGCATTCTAATCGTGAAAGATGGTCTGCGGCAACATTTTCTGCTCCTCGCTTATCTTGGACTTCTATGTCAAATTCTTGGAGTAGTAGAATTCATCGGATTAGTCTGGGTTTTGCGTCTTTCTTGTTTAACAGGTATCGGATAGCGGCATGGTCAGTGTAAACTATGGTTCTAGAAAGAACAAGGTAGGACCTAAATTTTTTAAAGGCAAAAACTACGGCTAATAACTCTTTTTCTATTGTGGTATAATTTTCTTGTGCATCATTAAGAGTTTTACTAGCATAGTAGATTGGGTGAAAGTGTTTTTCTTTATGTTGACAAAGTGCAGATCCAACCACAAAATCACTTGCGTCGCACATGATTTCGAATGCAAGGGTCCGATCGGGTGCAATCATGATTGGTGAGCTGACAAGTTTGTCTTTTAAGATGTTGAATGCCTTTACGCATTCATCAGAGAAGATGAATGATGCATCATTCTCCAGAAGTTTGGTCATAGGTCGAGCGATTTTTGAATAGTATTTTATGAAACGACGATAAAATCCTGCATGGCCTAGAAAACTTCTAATGGCTTTGGCTGAAGTTGGTGGCAGAAGTTTGAAAATGGTTCCTATTTTTGCCCTATCAACTTCTAGTCCTGATTGAGATATTTTGTGACCAAGGACAATGCCTTCTATAACCATAAAGTGGCATTTTTCTCACTTAAGCACTAAATTTACTTCTTCACACCAAGTTAACGTCTTGTCTAAGTTTTTAAGACAATGATCTAAAGAGTTCCAAAGATGGAGAAGTCTTCCATGAAAACTTCCATGGATTGTTCAATCATTTCATGAAAAATAGCCACCATGCAACTTTGAAAGGTGGCTGGAGCATTAGATAGCCCAAAAGGTATTATTCTATAGGCAAAGGTACCAAAAGGACATGTAAAGGTGGTTTTCTTCTGATCTTCCGGAGCAATAGGAATTTGGAAGTATCCGAAGAATCCATCAAGAAAGCAATAGAACATTTTTCCGGCCAATCGTTCAAGCATTTGATAGATGAAAGGAATCGAAAAATGATCTTTTCTTGTAGCGTCATTAAGCTTCTGGTAGTCAATGCATACTCGGCAACCTGTGGTGGTTCTCATCGGAATTAGTTCGTCTTTCTTGTTTATTACGACCGTCATTCCTCTATTCTTGGGTACAACTTGAACTGGGCTAACCCAAGGTGAATAGGAGATTGGATATATTAATCCTGCATCAAGGAGCTTGATAGCTTCTTTTTTCACAACATCTTGCATATTGGGGTTAAGATGCCTTTGATGTTGGATCACGGGTTTGTACTCTTCCTCCATGAGGATCTTGTGGGTACAAAAGGAGTTACTGATGCTCTTTATACCCATGATCTTCCATGCAATGGCCTTCTTATGGTGTTTTAAGACCTTAAGAAGTTTGTCTTTTTCTTCTTTTGAAAGGTGGGATGAAATGATTACAGGAAGTTTGGAATCTTTTTCAAGAAAAGCATACTCGAGATGATTTGGGGGTTCTTTAAACTCCAAGGCTGGTGATTCTTCTATGGAAGGCTTTGCTTTTTTATTGCATTCAGCAATCTCATAAACTGCTTCTGGTGTATCTTGGCTGATGTTGTCTGCAATGTGATTTTCTTCTTCTTGAATGCGTTCAAGAGTAGGTTTGGCTATGATTTGTGTGTCGAGTGCGTCGGCGATGGCGAACTCTCTCACATAACAACTTACAATGGAATTAATAATATCAGCACAGTATAATGTATCATCATGATGTTAAGGGTGTTGCATAGAGTTACCTATGTAAAAAGTGGCTGCCTCATCATTCCCTAAGTGTGAGTTTGCCCATGCGAACATCAATGAGAGCCTTTGCAGTGGCCAAAAAGGGTCTGAGGAGGGGTACACTTTTGTCCTCTTCCATATCTAGAATTACAAAATCTACCGGGAAAAAAATTTGTCAATTTTGACAAGCATGTTTTCAACAATGCCCCGAGGATATTTAACAGATCGGTTAGCTAACTGAATGTTCATTCGGGTGGGCCTTGGTTCTCCTATCCCTATTTTTAGAAAAAACAACATAAGTTATTAAATTAACACTAGCTCATAGGTCGGCCAGGGCATTTCTAATAGACAAATTTCCTATAAGACAAGGGATAGTAAAGCTCCCTGGATCAGTCATCTTTGGTGACAGTTTGTTTTAAAGAATCATAGAGCACCCCTCGTTCAATGTGACATGCGAGAGTTCCACCAGCTTCCTTTTGTTGTAAGAACTTCTTTCAAAAATTTGGCATACTTTGGCATTTGACCAATAGCTTCAGAAAAAGGGTGTTGATGTGGAGTTGTTTGAAAAGTTCTAGAAACTTCCCGTACCGGGCTTCCAATCTCTCTTGCTTCAGCCGTCCAGGGTATGGAATAGGTGGAATGCAAGTTCTGACTGGCTCATTTGGTTGTGCAGTACTTGCTGGTTTTACCCTTTCTTGCACCTTTTCAGGAACTTCTTTTTCTTAAACTGGTTCTGAAGTTGGTGAGTCAACAGTAGTGGTTCGGCCACTTCCTAAGGTAACAACATTTGTTGTTGCATTTGGATTATGATGGTGTTGCTTGGAAGGGTGTCGGTGTCTTTCAGACAATTGTATGGAAATATGTCTGATATGATTTTCTAGGTTCTGTAATGATGCTTGATGGCTTTTGAGGTCAGCTTCATGTTCAATATAACTCCGTTAATTTCAGTGGCCCTTAAGTCGGCTTTCTTTTTTGCCTTGGTGATTTTGGTCATAATCTGAGTTAACATTTCTTCAATTCTTGAGTTGTTCTGGAATTAATTGTTACTAGAACTTTGTTCTTGAAATTGAGTTTTAGATTGGTAAGGCTGATTCATTGGCCTTTTATCGGATCCGGATGGGGCTTGATTGTTACCTCCGTCCTTTAGCTAAAGTTTGGATGGTTCTTCTAACATGGATTGTAATTATTGATGAAAGCGTTGTTTTGTTGGGCTGTGAAGTCAACTTCTTCCATGGCCATAAGGACTTGCTTGAGATCACTAGTTTTGTGTGATCCCCCACACTTAACAGCTGACTTTTGTTTTTGACAGCTCGGTTTGAAGTTGTTCAAATTTCTTAGAGAGTGCTTCAATCTGTACGGTGACTAGAGTGTTGGAATCAACATGGTGTATTCCTTTTTGGGATGGAGTAGATATTGGTGGGTTATAAGTGAAACTCTTCTTTTCTGCCTTTTCCAGGATCTCGAATGCTTATTTGGAGATTTAGATCCCAAATCACCACCGGCGATTTGGTCGATTACCTGTTTGTTTTGGATGGATTATGCTTCAAAGAAAGTTTGAACTTGTAGCCATACGCTTAGTCCATGATGTGGGCATCTTCTTAAAAGACTTTTATATCTTTCCCATGCTGCGTGTAGCGATTTATCGTCATCGGTTCGGAATCCGGTGATGCTAGCACGATATTTTGCAGTTTTGTCTGGCGGAAAATATTTGAGAAGAAACTGTTCAACCATATGGCCCAGTTGGTGATGGATCCAGAAGGAAGGGATTCTAGCCAATCTAAGGCTTGTCCTCTCAGGGAGAAAGGAAAGAGTTTGATTTGATATTCTGAACAATTTTGAATTTTGAAAGTTCCGCAGATTTGTAGGAATCGAGAGATATGGGAAAGCATGGGAAAACAAAAATTAATTCCAAACATGAATTTTGAAAGTTCCGTAGATTCGTAGCCAATCTAAGGCTTGTCCTCTCAGGGAGAAAGGAAAGGTTCATCGTTTGTTGCCGTCATCATTTCTTCTATTTGATATTCTTTCAATGTCGTGTCGTCTACTGACTCGTCTTTGATTGTTTCAACTGCTTCTCTCACCTGGTTACGTATTCTCTGATGGAAAAGTCGTTCGGGGTCGGAAACTGGTGAAATAAGCTCAGTTTCGAATGTAGAGGACATACATGGGAAAACAAAAATTAATTCCAACTATATATATATTCAATTCGAGTGTAGAGGACATACATGGGAAAACAAAATGCGAACTAAAAAATTAACTAAAGGCCAAAGTAAATAAATAAAAATAAAGAGAAATATTAAACTTTTTACAATTATAAACAATGATTAAAATAAAACTCAGATCGTTCTTAGAAAACTTTATTGTGTCCTCGGCAACGGCGCCAAAAACTTGATGTGCTGTGTGAGTGATAGTTAAAATATGTTGGTTGGTTTTCACACAAGATCGTGCTTTAAATTTATAAAAATGATTTTTACTAGGACTAAACCACACGAAAATAGGCAAGTGTACCTATCGTATATATAGAATAGTATTAGTAAGAAACAAGTATCGATCCGTTGACACAAATAGTTTTTAATATTGAATCTTTGTTTTAAATTAACCGAGATAATAATCCTTTAAGTATGGCTTTAAACTATTTATTTTTAAATTAAAGTAGATAAAATGGGTGAAAAAGGAGATAAGTTTTAGACGAGAAAATCAATAATTAAATGTTACCATCTAAATCAAGAATCCAATCCATTCTTCCTTGATGATTATTATGATGAATATGTGACTAACCTGCTTTAATAATATAAGATATAATAACCCCTCATTTCTAAGTGAATTACTCTATGACAAAAAAGAAAGTAGAATTCATAACTTCATGTCTACCATGAAAATGCCAATTTAAGTAAGCAAGTAGTTTTAGTGAAGTATAAAGATTAGGATTGACTTCGATTTCTTAAATATCAATTCTAACAACTTCGGGTGGTTACAGTTTATTCACACAACCTCCCCTTGGTTGATTTAAGTAGATTATAATTACGCATTCCTTTAACATCTAACTTTTCTAACTAGCATGATAACCTAATCAAGCGTGTTAACAATTTAATTTCAGAGTTATCAAAACTAGAGAAATCGATCATAGCTTGTATCTCATCATTTCTAAGTATAATACAAGGAAATATGCTTTGGATAAAATATCAAGATATTCTTTTTACCATTTCTAGTTTCCAAGAACATGAGTGAATAATGAATTATGAGTGAATAATGAATGAGTGTTAATCATTAATCTTGAATTATTGAATTATGATGATAAAACATATCTCATCAAAGGATAATTGCAAGATAATCACATACTTCACAAAAACTAACTCACATATTCAATATAATTATCAATTAGAATAAAGCTTCTTCATAGATTTTAGATGGTAAATAGAGGTTTAGCTCATAATGAGCATGACAATTAATATCAAAAGAGATGAAGATAACAAACACATGATTAAACTAGAACAATCTAATCAATATAGGCGAATCTTTCTTCTTCAATGGTGATGGATGATGATGATGGATGATGATGATGGTGATGATGATGATGATGATAATTGAAGTAGGCTGTCGCGGTCTACTAAAAAACAATTAATTAAAGACTTAAATACCTATAAACTAGTACAGGTAAGTAAGGTCGTCTCCACAGGAACTCAAGGAAAGTGCTAATTTACTAAATTATTATTAACCTAAGGCGGACAAATGATGTTAAGCAATTTTAGAAAAAGATTAATTAAAACTAAACAATTACTTTAAAAATGATTTGTAAACAATATTAACGAAAAGTATTCATTCTAGGTTCGGGTAATGTGATATTCAACTTAAGTACAGATTCAACTGACTTGATTGCGCAGTAATTGCTAGACCTAATAGTTGGATTGTGATGACAAACGATACCCTAACCGGATTGTTGACACAATTGAACTTAGCCTACCCAATTACCAATTTATGTTATGAAAACCAATTAAATTGCAATGACCGATGATTACTAGTTCAATGACACAAGAGCCTAACCCTAAGTGTTGATGAACACAACCAAACAAGTGATGCAACAAATAATAATCAATGATATAAATTGTTTAAACAATCAAAGCAATAAACAAGCAAGATCAAATCATAAACTTAATCAAACTCTTAATCTTTAAGCATATTGAATCTGGTCATAAGTTAAATTACACAAACCCTAGCCTAGAATGAACATAGGAACTTAGCCAAGCATTGACATATCGATTAAAACACTTATCATGATGAACATACGATCAATGATGGAAACGGAAGCTTTGGAATGGCTGAAAATCGTCCTTGAGAACCTCTACTGCCTCTGGAAGTCGTGATAATCCGAATGGTGAGGTTAATGGGTTTATATAAGACAAAACCTAGATTTTTTCGGTTTTAAATCGGTTCGCGTCGCGCGAAGTTGCCATGGGCTTCATCTTCGCGACGCGCGAAGGACAAAATAGTCGGGCTCAGAATGTTACAACTTCGCGTAGCACGAAGTTGTCTGGCATGCATCTTCGCGTTGCGCGAAGATGCAAAATCACAAAAATATTTATTTTCTTCTCTTTAATGCCTCGTGATGCGTGCATTTCCAATCTCTCACTTCTAAATCTTAATTCCAAGCTCGTAAATATTCCCGCTAAGCTCAGACCGATATGGAAATGGGATATGATAACCATGGATTTTATCATGAGATTACGTGATCTCTAAAACTTTATAATACAAAGTAGAGAATAAAACAACTCATACCGAATACACATGTGTCTGGATCCAAACATAACCATTAAGCCTATACAGTCAAAGGCTACGTGGCCGCGGGCTAATGGTCATATATAGTTTCTCCGGTATGGGCTACGTGGCTCGGAGATTTGTGTGTGTGTAGGGCAGTGTTACATATACCGGGTATAGCAATATATCTGCTGAGATTGTCAAGAAAACTATATTTGTATTATGATTGTTATTTAACCGCTTTTAGAGTCATAACTATTCACCAGCACATAGCTGACGTATTTTAATCCCACTTGCAGGTAATTAAGTTTGATGGTATATAGCAAGGGTTAGAGTCGTCTCGAAGATAGAAGTTCGCACCGCATGATGGCTCTATTTTGTTATAAAATCCTTGTAATATTAAAAACAATATTTTGTAAAATTTCAACTTGGGTATTTAATTCCTAAGTAATTTTCAATGTAAATTAATATTATATTAAACCTTCAAGTCTTCCGCTAAATTAACCCATAACTCTGATATATTTACAAAACAGGTACTAACTATTGGTCACACGCCTAGGCCCTAAGTCGGGGTGTGACAGGTTGGTATTAGAGCCATTGGTTTTAGCGAATTAGGTATTATGATAATAGTACCTAAGCTTTAACCTTAAGATTTTTATCAATACTATCATTGTTATTATGTAGGGATAAGATAGGATTGGTAATCTTTTCTATCCATAATACTAATTAAGTAAAGATGTCGTATGTTAATTATCTTGGTCATAAACACTGAGTCGCTAGAAGGACTAATCCTACACCTGTTCCTTATCCGTCAGATATGGCCAGTAGCAACAATCATAGTTACTATACTAGCCTTTTCGGCTGGGAGCAGCCGACAGTTCCGAATTTACCATACAGGACACAATGAGTATACTTACCTGGTAGCCAACAAATGCAGATTGAGATATCGGATGACACAACTGAGAACAATCCACAGTATCACCCGATAGAGGAAGTAGAAGTTCAGAGTAGATTTAAGCAGGAAATTTATACCGATTCCTCTAGCTGGTTGAATTGTCACTCGGACCCAAGCACATGGCATTTCGGATCGCCACCCCCGAATGCTCAAATTTTAGCAGGACCAAGTCACCGTAATACTGTACAATCACATATGCGAGAAGATGAATCAGATCCTGATGAGGAAGAAGAAGAGTTTCATCCTCAATTTCCCCTATATGTAGGTCCAATACCAACAATCTCGGAACAAGCTAACGAGATAAGACAAGAAAGACGTTTGATTGAGGAATTTTACATCAACAACATACCTGATGAGGAAATGCAGGCATACGTAGCCAACCCCCACTTATATCGTAGGGAAAATGCATATTTATTCCTTGCCGCATCAGCACCCACAGGTTATCCAAATCCGCCCAACGTGATAATGGATGAACTTAGAAATGAAAGGGTATATAAAAATAAAATAGGGAAGAAAATAATAAAGATGTGTGATAGGATGAAAAATCTTGTCAAAAAGTGGGTCAAAGATTAAGCTATTATGTAATATTGTTGTTGCATTTCCTTTCCGATGTATCATAAATCAAAATGAAATGGAAATATTACTGTTCACCTAAAGTTATTATTTTTATTTTACAGCATGTCTGGAAAAGAGAAAGCTGATAGTAACCCAACTGTCCAAGATAACAATAATGAAAGGACAGTGGAGGAAAATATCCGAGCAATACCTCCCGAGTACGTGTGTGTTATTCGTGATATGATTAAGGAAGCTGTTAACCCATTAGTTGAATTAATGAAAAATAATCCAAGTAGAACAGCATCCCGCTCCAAAAGACCAAGTCAAAGCAAAAACGAAACTGTCCAGTCAAAAAGGGAAACTAAGAAAGAAACTGAAAAGAAAGAGTCCGAAAAGAAGGAAACAGAAAAGAAAGATCCGGAAAAGAAGGAAGAAGCGAGTGTTAATAGCTCGACTGCAGAGAACGAGCTACCAAATAAAACAAAGAAATTAAAACTTCAAGAAGGTTGTGATTTTAATGCATTCAAAGTTTATAGCCCCAAGGAGTTCTCTGGAGATAAGGGAGCGATTGTAACCCTCCGATGGTTGGAGGAGATGGAATCGATTGTGATCATCAGCAAATGTTCAGAAACAGAGAAAGTTTAGTATACCTCCCAGATGTTTAAGGGAGAGGCACTAGAGTGGTGGAATACTCTCATCGAAGTTAAAGGTAGAGAGAACTTATACAATTTGGAGTGGAAGGTGTTTAAGGAAATGATTTTGAAAAGGTTTTGTCCGATTAACGAAATAGACCAAATTCAAACAAAGTTGTGGAATCACCGGGTTATTGGAACCAATTTAAAGGAATATAACACTAAGTTTTTGGAGTATTGTCGCATTTTTCCACATCAAGTCACCCTCGAGTTTAACAAAGTGACTAGATACATTTATGGGTTACCAATCAAAATTCGTGATCTAGTTCGTTTGCACATGCCTGCGACAATTGAGTCAGCAATGGAGTTAGCCGGATATCTGATGGACGGAATGATCCGGAATTGTGATGAGAAGAAAAAGAATGAGGAGAAATTACCTGTTGAAGGAAAGATGAGGAAGGTCGAGAAGAAGAAGGAAGGGACATTTATGTACACTCGTCCCGTTTGTAAGTTATGTAGAATAAGGAACTACGGTAAATGTTTACGACCAGTCAACATTGTTACCTGTAACTTTTTAAAGAAGCCTGGTCACATGGAAGCTGATTGCAAGAGGAAAACGGTTATGTGTTTTGATTGTGGAGAGAAGGGGCACTTTAGTACGGAATGCCCGAGGAGAAAACCAGCAGTCACCACGGTGGGAGCAAGTGGAAGTGGTGCAAAAACAGATGGCCGAAAGGGGAATGCCTGAGTTTTTATGCTCGATACACAAAAGGTAGCAGATATAACGGACGTGATTATCGGTACGTTTCCTATCAATAACGTTTATGCTAGAGAATTATTTGACTCCAGTGCAAATCAAAGTTTCATAGACCATAAGTTTTGTAGTCTATTAAATGCACCTCTAGTAAAATTGAATGATCATTTTGAAGTTGAAACTGCTAATGGTGAATTGATTAGAATAACTGAGGCCTTAGGTAATGCAACAATTTCATTAGCCTAATGCAACACTTTCATTTGCCAGTTATGATATACCTGTACGATTATTACCCATGGCCTTAGCAGGATTCGATGTAGTTTTAGGAATGGATTGGTTGGCAATGAACCACGCCCGTATCCTATGTAGTGATAAGGCGATTGAAATTCGAACACCAAGTAGTAAAATTATTCGGATAGTTGGAGATAAAGAGGCAGGAAAAGTTGGAATAATTTCAAAGATAAAAGCCTGTCGTTGTTTAGGTAAAGGATGTCTTGCTTTTATGGCTTTTGTAACCAAAGAGACCGAATCAAAGAAGTTGGAAGAAGTACCAGTTGTTTCAGAATTTAAAGATGTATTTCCTAATGAGTTACCGGGAATTCCGCCAGACAGAGAAGTAGAGTTTAAAATTGATTTAGTGCCAGGAACCTCACCAATAGCTAAGTCTCCTTATAGACTATCCCCTACAGAGATGAAGGAATTGAAGAAACAGTTGGATGAATTATTAGAAGAAGGATTCATTAGGCCAAGTTCTTCACCATGGGGAGCTCCGATATTGTTTGTCAAAAAGAAGGATGGTTCGATGAGAATGTGTATAGATTATCGGGAGCTGAACAAGGTCACAATCAAGAACAAGTATCCGCTTCCCAGGATTGATGATCTGTTTGACCAGATCATTTTTTTAAAATTGATCTCAGGTCTGGATATCATCAATTAAAGGTTCAAGAAGAATATATTGCAAAAATAGCATTTAGGACAAGGTACGGACATTATGAGTTCACTGTTATGCCTTTCGGACTCACTAATGCTCTGACGGCTTTAATGGATATGATGAACCGTATTTGTAAGCCACATCTCGATAAATTTGTCATTGTATTCATTTATGATATTCTCATATATTATAAAACCAAAGAAGATCACCAAATTCACTTAAGGATTATGTTAGAAACTTTAAGAAGAGAAAAGTTATATGCCAAATTCTCGAAGTATGAATTTTGGTTACCGGAGGTTCAATTTCTTGGTCATAGTAAATGCAAAAGGAATTCAAGTTGACCCAGCTAAGATAGAAGCCATAACCAAATGGGAGAGACTAAAGACACCAACTCAAGTGAGAATTTTTCTAGGTCTAGCTGAATATTATCGAAGGTTTATTCAAAATTTTTCAAGAATAGTTGTTCCTTTAACCTCACTTACTCGAAAGTCTGTTAAATTTGAATGGGGACCAAAGCAAGAAGAAGCATTCGAGACGTTGAAAGAGAAATTAACAAATGCGCCAATCTTGGCTTTGCCAGAAGGTCAGGATAACTTTACCATATACTATGATGCTTCGCACACGGGTATGGGATGTGTTTTGATGCAAGGAAAGAAAGTCATTGCATATGCTTCAAGACAATTGAAGGTCCATGAAAAGAATTACACTACACATGATTTGGAATTGGGTGTGATAATTTTTGCATTAAAGCTATGGAGACATTATTTGTATGGTGTTAAGTTCACCATATACACTGATCACAAGAGTTTGAAGCATATTTTTAATCAGAATGAATTAAATATGAGGCAAAGGCGTTGGATAGAGACTTTGAACAACTATGATTGTGAAATTGTATATCATGAAGGGAAAGCCAACGTTGTGGCAGAGATGATTTGAGCAGAAAGGAACATGACAAACCAAAAAGAGTTCGAGCTCTTAGACTAGAACTTAAAGTAGACTTGATCAATCAAATTAAGGAAGCTCAAAAGTTGGCATTAGAAGAAGAAAATATTAAAGCTGAAAAAGAAAATGGAACGATTGATCAGTTAGTTAAAGGCGATGATGAAATACTCCGACTAGGAAAAAGGATATGGGTACCTATGGTTGGAGAACTGAGAACTAAGATTCTTGATGAAGCCCATAAGACAAAATACATGATGCATTCGGGTAGTGACAAGATGTATCATAATTTAAAGAATGATTATTGGTGGATTGGCATGAAAAAGGACATTGCCATATATGTTGCTAAGTGTTTAACGCGTTCAAAAGTAAAAAAGCTGAACACCAAAAGCCGTTGGGGTTGTTGCAACAGCCTGAAATTCCGATATGGAACTGGGATATGATAACCATGGATTTTATCATGAGATTACGTGATCTCTAAAACTTTATAATACAAAGTAGAGATTAAAACAAATCAGACCAAATACACATGTGTCTGGATCCAAATATAACCATTAAGCCTATACAGTCAAAAGGCTACGTGGCCGCGGGCTAATGGTCATATATAGTTTCTCCGGTATGGGCTACGAGGCTCGGAGACTTGTGTGTGTGTAGGGCAGTGTTACATATACCGGGTATAGCAATATATCTGCTGAGATTGTCAAGAAAACTATATTTGTATTATGATTGTTATTTAACCGCTTTTAGAGTCATAACTATTCACCAGCACATAGCTGACGTATTTTAATCCCACTTGCAGGTAATTAAGTTTGATGGTATATAGCAAGGGTTAGAGTCGTCTCGAAGATAGAAGTTCGCACCGCATGATGGCTCTATTTTGTTATAAAATCCTTGTAATATTAAAAACAATATTTTGTAAAATTTCAACTTGGGTATTTAATTCCTAAGTAATTTTCAATGTAAATTAATATTATATTAAACCTTCAAGTCTTCCTCTAAAATTAACCCATAACTCTGATATATTTACAAAACAGGTACCAACTATTGGTCACACGCCTAGGCCCTAAGTCGGGGTGTGACACACAAATAGCGTTAAATTCACTCAAGTGTAGGTATGGCTCTTCTGATGCTTTCCCATGAAAAGTGGGCATCCCGGTCAGGTTACTTTGTCTCACTGAAAATGTTCTTCCTTCTCTAACCGGGATAACAATAGGAAGCGTGTTCGTGGCCACTTGTGGAATGAAGTGACTTTGAACCCTCCGAACGGGCGGTGGAACAAATGCCCTTGGGACCCCATCATCAAACTCATACTCGGGAATTGTGGCTCAGGAATACCTTATCTTCTTTGGGCTCGGCGGTTTCTTGGTTGTTGAACGGGCTCGGGTGTTCGGTTTCGGGGGGTTGTTGTTGTCTTCTATAATATCGACCCCCTTAAGCATCCTCCACCTCTTCTTCACCCTCAAACTCGTCGAATTCATCGCACAACCTCCGCCAATTAGCTACTCTTTGGAACTCAAAATTGACCCGATTATTTGGCGGTTCAAACCTTATGGAACGATCATCTCTCATCATGTGGTATCTTCTTTGAGCTCTTGGGTTTTAGTTTTGATTAATGTGTTGGTGGAGTGGTGGGTTTGGTTGGTTTAGTGATGGTAAGTCATGGATTGGGGGATTTTGTGGAATGTGTTGTGGAACGGGCTATTCTTGATCATGCAGTGGGTTAAGATTGTCGGGTTAAAACACCGGTGGGATTGGGTATGGGTTATTTTCCTGATGGTTCATGGCTTCTTCTTTTGGCCTTGAGGGTTCTCCTTTTCGTTTGATTTTCTCATGGCTTTCTCAATCTCAGGATCAAACTCCAACACCCCCTTGTCTCGGGAAAATCTCGTATGCATCAACCTAAAAAATTAAGTACACACACCAAACAAGCATACCCCACGTAAAATCAACGAAGAAAAGAAATAAACTAAAAATTAACTAAATTATGCTAATTTAAAATAAACTAAACTAGACTAAACTAGCGCTAAGCGCGTTGAGTCCCCGGAAACGATGCCATTTTGACATAGGCTGTCGTGGTCTACTCAAAAACAATTAATTAAAGACTTAAATACCTATAAACTAGTACGGGTAAGTAAGGTCGTCTCCACAGGAACTCAAGTAAAGTGCTAATTTACTAAATTAATTATTAACCTAAGGCGGACAAACGATGTCAAGCAATGTTAGAAAAAGATTAATTAAAACTAAATGATTACTTTAAAAATGATTTGTAAACAATATTAACGAAAAGTATTCATTCTAGGTTCGGGTAATGTGATATTCAACTTAATTACAGATTCAACTGACTTGATATTGCGTAGTAATTGCTCGACCTAATAGTTGGATTGTGATAACAAACGATACCCTAACCGGATTGTTGACACAATTGAACTTAGCCTACCCAATTACCAATTTATGTTATGAAAACCAATTAAATTGCAATGACCGATGATTACTAGTTCAATGACACAAGAGCCTAACCCTAAGTGTTGATGAACACAACCAAACAAGTGATGCAACAAATAATAATCAATGATATAAATTGTTTAAACAATCAAAGCAATAAACAAGCAAGATCAAATCATAAACTTAATCAAACTCTTAATCTTTAAGCATATTGAATCTGGTCATAAGTTAAATTACACAAACCCTAGCCTAGAATGAACACGGGAACTTAGCCAAGCATCGACATATCGATTAAAACACTTATCTTGATGAACATACGATCAATGATGGAAACGGAAGCTTCGGGATGGCTAAAAGTTGTCCTTGAGAACCTCTACTGCCTCTGGAAGTCATGATAATCCGAATAGTGAGGTTAATGGGTTTATATAAGGTAAAACCTAGATTTTTTCGGTTTTAGGTCGGTTTGCGTCGCGCGAAGTTGCCATGGCTTCATCTTCGCGTCGCGCGAAGGACAAAATAGTCGGGCCTAGAATGTTACAACTTCGCGTCGCGCGAAGTTGTCTAGCATGCATTTTCGCATAGCGCGAAGAAGCAAAATCACAAAAATATTTATTTTCTTCTCTTTAATGCCTCGTGATGCGTGCATTTCCAATCTCTCACTTCTAATCTTCATTCCCAGCTCGTAAATATTCCCGATAAGCTCCATAACTTCCAAGTCCCTAAAAACACATAACAACGCTTGAGGTACCAATGTTCATTCATTTATTTACCTAAAATTAACTAATTAATTTATAAAATTAACTAACTTTTACCCAACCATCAATAATAGCCTCCAAGCCTTCAAACGTTTCAATGGATCTTCAACTCTAGTGAAAAGTGAGAGTTTTTAAGTGAGAACTCGTCCTAACCCTCTCCAAGCACACTTGAAACAATGCAGTTTGCACTCCTATTTATAGGTTGTTTGGAGAGTCAAGCATGCCCCCGTGTTTGGTAAGACACGCCCCCGTGTCCAGCTATCCAGGCGCATTAACTCTTCTGTCAAATCATGCATGCTGACTCACAACGGCAGCGTGCGTGGTGAAGCACGGCCCCATATTTTTGGTGTCATATATATATATATATATATTTTTGTCTTTTCTAAAAGGTTACCACGAGGGTGTGCTATCTATGGCATGGCCCCATGTCCAACTGACATCAGATTTTTGTCTTTTTCATCATATTTTTGTCTTTTATTGCATAGGTTAACATGGGGGTGTGTTGCTTGCAACATGGGGGTGTGTTAAGCTATTTTCTTTGATTTTCTTTGTTTCTCTTCACGTTTTTCACTTGTTTCTTCAATTGAGGCTGGAATATATCTGAAAATAGAAATTAACATAATGAGTAATTATTTGAACTGGATAATATAATAAAATATGCAGTTTTGGAGATTATTTGATGCTTAAAAGATGTATATTTTTTATATACATCACCAGCACTTCTTATTTTGGTGTTCAGGGCTTCAAATCTGTTAAGGAGTGAAGAAACTGTTTCTCCTTGAATATAATTGAACATATTGAATTCACCCTTTAACATCTCTTTTCTGCTTTCCCGTGTATCATGGTTTCCTTCAAACTTCTCCACTAATGCCTCCCAAAAAGCCCTTTTAGTGATTTCAGTGGAGAGACACTTGCTGATATACCCATATGCCTCTTCATCTATGAGAATTAGTTGCTTGTCAACATCAGTAAGGCTTTCAGGAGGAACATCAACTAGACCAACAGGAGTCAATGTTATGGGTCTATGAGGTGTAAGGCCCCATTCCCGGTAACCCTACTTTGGTGTTGGATTTACTCATAAACACAGTTCTAAAATCAGAGTTAATTAAAACTTTTGCGGAACAAATTTAAAACTTCAACATCACATTACAAAACGTTCATTTTTTTTTTGTCTTAACATACAAATTGTCTTTCCATGAACATTAATTAAAATAGTCAAGACAATTCTTCGTAGATGCCAGTCTCTTTAGCTCATGCCATGTGTCCCTCCTCAAGCCAGCTGCCTCAACCTATTTGCCTGCGTGCATACTAAAAGTCAGCTACGCTGAGTGAGTTCTAGATAATCAATTAACATATAATACATTCACATCCTTACTCATACGTGTTCGAAGATACGTATTCATACCTTACTTACATACATACGTGCTTACATACTTTCTTTCATAAAACCCTATGGTATATCATAAGCTATTCTATCTTAAACATCACAGATATTATAAGGGTCTGGTCCCTAACATCACAGATATTATAAGGGTCTGGTCCCTAACATCACAGATATTATGAGGATCTGGTCCCTAACATCTCAGATATTATAAGGGTCTGGTCCCTTCTGTCTCGAATAACCATACCTTTATCATACGTGCATACTTTACATATCTTCTAGTTATAAATATATATACATACTCGTTCATACAATCATTATGTAACAATACATTCAATACACAATCATACCCGTATCATACACTTACCAATCAAGTAAGTGTATTATCTACCATATAGGAGTATGCACATAGCCCCAAAAACATAACAGATAACGGGGGCTAAAATTAAACTGGAGTCAGTTTCTCTCGCCGTTAATGGTAATGGCCTTCCTTAGTTGTGCAGGCTAACTGTACAATGCATTACGCGTGTCAATTATCCATTACTACTACTTCCTACATCTAAGTTAATGAAACCCTCAACTAACGAGGGTCCGGGGGCAGCGCCCCTGGTAGCGTGGTCTAGGGGCGGCAGCCCCTAGCAGGGTCCAAGGGGCAGAGCCCCTGGCTGGGGTTGAATCGGGTCCTTTATCAAAAACGCATCAGAAAATGAATCGGGTCACATTTTGCAACAACTTAAAACATTTCGCATGAGAGAATTTCGCATGGAATTTCGCTTAGCATGGCTGTATGATGCGAAATATTAATTTCGCTTCGCATGGCTGTATGATGCGAAATATTAATTTCGCTTCGCCTGGCTGTGCGATGCAAAATATCGGTTTCGCTTCGCATGGCTATGCGATGCGAAATTGACTTATGCGAAAATATCTCATTTTCTTCATTTTTGCCATTTTAAGCCAAATTACTCCGTGACTCTTCCTTAGGACCCGATTTTACCCTTTTTATGGGGTTTGGGTTATACCAACTTTGTATACCCATGTTTTATGAGGTCCGAACATCACCTTTTTGTCCTATATCATACCCGTGAGGTTATAACTCACCAGGTTTATGTTTTTCTTACATCTTACAACCCGATCTATCATTATATCTGTTTGCATGTCGATTCTAACCATAAACTTAACCCTTTGGCCGAAGCTTACCTTTTGTTCTTGGGTTCGGTTCAGATCTGGACCAATTCGTGAATCTAACGTGGTTCTTGGTGATTGATGACATTTACATACGAGATTCTTCCTTCTTTTAGCTCGGGATCGGATCCGGGTGTTTAGAGAAATAGTGTGTGTGTTTAAGTGTGTGTATTGTGAAAGGAAACAAAAAAGGTGGAGGGGTTGGGCTTATATAGGGGGCTATGGGCCCCACAACCCACTCACATCTCCAAATCACAAACACTTAACTCACGACTAATTTAACGACACATAACTATTAACAAAAATTTTTGTTATTCATTTAACAAAAGTTGGGTGTTACATGAGGTCCATTTTCAATCGACCTTATCATTGCAAAGTCGTTTGCTCTTATGAAGTTCTTGACCTCCATTTCCAATTCTCAAAGTTGCTTTCAAAGTTCAAGAGTCTAGATGGTTTGTGTATGTCTCGATAGCGGATCAAACAACAATTTATTGGATCAATCTAACTTAGTGCTTAGCGTAAATCACACTAAGTACCTTAGATCTCGGATCTTGTTTGTGGTTGCTTATGTTCGGATTTTGAGAGAGTAGTTAGATGGATAAGATTATGTTTTTCAAAAGCTTATTTGTGGCATGCACATGCTTCCTATTTATAAGGAAGGCATGGCATGTCACATTTTCTATTATAAATGGCCCAATGGGCTTTGTTTACAATGGCCTTGGGCCCAATAAAAGATTATTAACAAAGACAATAACATACAACGTACACAATACAAAAGACTAAACATATACAAAATATGGCCCAATAGTTTGTTAACAATCCCAACTTCATTTTCAAGTATCATGAAGCTCTTTAAAAATTTTGGATCGTAAGGCATCTTTACAGCTGCTCAGTAAACCCCAAATCAAGACAGTTCTTTAAAATTAAGTGCAGGGAATCGAAATCGCACGTGAACAGTAATGCTATGTGATTGGATTTCTTATGGGATGCGATTGGGTTTCTGAAATGCGATTGTGACCGAAAGACATATGCGAATGCGATTGATAACATAAATGTGATTGGTCTAGAAATGCGAATGTGATTTGTTTCTAAAATGCGAGTGTGATTAAAATGCGAATGCGATTTGTTTCTAAAATGAGAGTGCGACTTGGTTTACAAATGCCATTGCAAGTGTGATTAAAATGCAACTACGATTGACAATCCAATGCGATTAGCTTTTCAAATGCGATTGTGATTTAATCACAAATGCGATTGTGATTTGGATTCTGGAAAAACTGAATCACATGAAACGCTATTTGTTACGGATTTTCACCCAAACACACTTTTTGACAGTTTTGAAGCTTAAAACAACCCGAATAGCCCTTAATACACTTAAACACACTTGTCAAACACTAAAACAAGACTAAAATCCAAGGTTGTGACCCAAGAACCTCAACTAATGGAGTTGAAAGCTTTAATACCAATTGTAGTTTCTCAAACCCGATCAAGCAACAAGTTCTTGAATCAATCTTAGTTGTTGGTTAGTGAAAATCACCAACAACTAACCAAGATCTCAGATCTTGAGTTGTGTTTGAGATATTTACTAAATATGGTAAGTTTGGGAGTGGTTGAGAGGATAAGGTTAGAGAGAGAAGGAAAGATTTGCAAAAGATTTTATTGCATGGGCATGTCTACACTATTTATAATGGGAGACATGCCATGCATGCTTCCATTTATAATGGGCCAAGTGGGCCTTATTTACAAACACACTATGAAAGCTAACATAATATAACCGTTAAGTACACTAACAAATACAAAAGACTTAAATATACAAAACGTCTCTACATCCTTCAGTGAAGTCCTTACCCAATTTTCCCTCAAAACGTCAGAAGAGGATCACCTACATATTTTATTTTCACCAATGGCGTAGCGATGGATCTTACCATTGGTGAAATGCATTGACCTACCCGGTCCGACCACCCGTGGAGCTCTAGTCATGATTTAGTGGTTTGGATGGGGTTAACCCGTTGCTGGCTTGCATATGTTTATACACATCATTAATCATTTAGCACTTGTTTTCTTGCATGTGTTTTTATTCGATTCAACCACTGGGTAAGATTGTACTGTTAAAACTTCAACTCCCTAAAGTTAGAAAGAACACAAATTACACTAATAATAAAAGAATGTAATTACCGAAATTAGTGTCCAACCCCAATTTTATTATCTCTAGATGTATGTATTTGTGTACTATTTATGTGTCCATATCTTCTTGCATTATGTACTTTTGAGTGTGGATAATCAAGCATGCATACGCACACCTTAGAATTGACTGATAAAGCGGGTCATATGTGGTTGTCAATAAAGCATTAAGCCCCTTTCTCTAAATAGGCTAGAATGGTCCATGTTTAGTTGAAATTTGTATACATATACATTGAGTTGTTTAACTTTAACCATACACCATCATACATCACTGATATATAAACACGTGATTACTAAAGGATAGACTAGCTGAACTTTCCTCACTAATTTACCAGAATTTTCATTGTGTGGTATGAACCTGTGAAACTTTCTTTTCGGCTGATAGACACCATTAAGTCGCAAATTCGCCATTCCTTTTTCTTCGCTTTCGTTTGCAACATGGTAAGATTCTAAGAAATATTATCTTTTCATAAAAATAATACGAATAATATTCATTTGCATCATAGGCGGATCTAGCACACAATGAGGGTATCCCAGAATACCCCTAAACTTTCTTGGCAAAATACAAAATCAGTGAAATTTTTTTTTTCTTTCGTTTTATGTATTCGGATACCCTTGAGCAAATATTAGGATACCCCTATGTCAAAAAAAAAAACATTTTGGGATACCATGAATTTTTCTTCTAGATCTGCCATTTGTCCAATATATATATTGGAAAGTATTATATATAGAGATATGTATTTGCAGACATATATAGACATACGATGCTTCCTTTTGTTGCAATAATTGGAAGTCAGATTTTTATACAGCTTGCTGATCAAGAACTTGCATACTAGATTCTTCTTCAATTCAATTCCAACTGGAGACGGGAGCTTTTCTTCTAACTACACAAGAAATTTTCAATTGAATGCTGCCTGATCAGCAGTACCGAAGGCACATGACAGTTTCACTCAGTGTGAGTTCATTTTTATGATCTATCTCTTTTAATTTGCAGGAATTAATTAGCCATCAAGGATATATTACATAAATTTCACTTATTTATTCTCATTTTCTAAGCTTTCATCTGTTGCTAGTCATAACAATATATAAAATATGTTAATTTATATATCATGTTTTAGATCTGGGAAACGAAACCCTAGTTTGTTGTTCGTATCTATCATCAAGGAATGTTCAACTAAGAAATTGTCATGTTGAAACCCTACTTGTGATCTCCCTGAAGTTGTCTAGGTTGGAGACACACTTCTTGCCCAAGTTATGAAATAGTTTTTGAAATTTTGAATTGTTAGTGTTTCATCAATTAACCTGGTCTGATTAGTATAACCTAAACAAACACCGTTTCGAAAAACTGAAATACATCATTACATGAAGATAACTAACCTGTGAACAGTTGTGTGTTTAGCTGCTTTTTGCAGCCAGATGATGCAAACAGGAAGATGTTTAACAATACTTCAGGAAGAAAAGAATTTCAATCAAAACAAGAAGAAGGCGATAGCAATCATGAGAACATGTTACCATTGTATACATCAACTTCAAGACAATGGGCAGGTTTCAAGAACCCGCGAATCGTAAGGGTATCTAAGGCTTTTGGAGGAAAAGATAGACATAGCAAAGTTTGCACAGTAAAAGGATTAAGAGACCGAAGAATACGGCTTTCAGTTCCTACAGCTATTCAATTATATGATCTTCAAGATAAGCTAGGGTTAAGCCAGCCTAGCAAGGTCATAGATTGGTTGCTTGATTCAACTAAAGATGATATTGATCAGCTTCCACCCCTCCAAATGCTAGTTGGAGATTTTAATCAATTCAATCCACTATCAGCGGCCTTTATTCCTCAAGATTTAAATTCACCTCAAATTTCTCTCTCTCAATCTCTTAAACCTCCAAATGCAGCATTTATGAAAGATCATGACATCAATGGAGATCATCAAAGAAAGAAGAAAGGAAAGGAAACACTAGTCGAAAACAAGTCGTACGAACATGAAAGTGGAGGTTTGAACTTTTTCCCCATACCTCAATATTCTTATCCAGGATTGTTTCCATACAACCCTTACTCTAATTGGGAACCTTGTTCAAATCTTTCAATGTCTCAATTTGGAAACCAAGGACTAGTTTCATCTCAAACTGATTCTTCAATGGCTCTCCCATCTGCATCCCAGTTATTTTTGGGTCCTCCTACCGCCATCACACCTTCAGCTTTCCCTCCATTTATCATGCCCAATCTAGGAGAAAATCATGATCTTGTTAAAGAAAACAATTACTTTCATTTGTTAAGCTCAAGTTCCCAACATGTACCATCAAATTCGCTCATGCCATTATTCAACCCAAATGATTCTCAAGAGAAGGTACCCTTTGGTTTGGATGCACATCTCAAGGTTAATTGTTTTCATAACAATGATGATAGGTGATCTCCTTTAATTGAGATTACAAAGACAAGACAACACTTCATATCCTTCATAGTTTTCATTATCTATTACACATATATGGTTTCTTGTATTTAATATTAAGGGTGTGTGATATATATACCAACTTCTTCAGGCGTTCGAACTCCTTGATTTTGTAGTTATATTCATCTGGATTCTCTTTCAAATCCATGGTTTTCTGTGTAAAACATTTGATTTTGCAGTAAAATGGTTTGTTCATTATTTGCATTTCAATCAACTGATATTAGTCATGGTGAACAGAAAGGGTTGGGGTGCATTGTTATTTGTTAGACACATTAAAATTACTAGCTAGGATTGAGTGACAAATGTTCAAATGAACATGTTAGCCAGAAAAAGCTAGATATCGCAAATGAATACCACATAGCACCACGTGGAAGTTAATATGAGGTGTGAAACTCCTTATAAGAAACTAACAAGGGCTACCTGGATAGGTTGGTAAGTTGAGTTGTTTAATCTAATCGTTTCCAGATGGTTACACGTACCGTTGGAAATCAAGATTAAGCACCAAATAAACACAACTGATATAGGAAAGAGATTCGTGAATAAAACAAAAACAAACTGCATTTTATTGATATAAGCTAGAACTGATCATAATACAAATTCACACACAAAATAAAGCCTAGTTATACTAGACGAACCGGCGCAAATGATGAATGTGATGTTTCATCTAAGCATTGGTTCTATAACCACTAAACCTAATGACCTAACACACAACTTTAATGTTTAAGTTTACATAATACATAAGGACTCTTCTAATTTAAAGTTAACAATTTTGGCCCATAATGCATATAAAATATAAATCTAGTTTAATAAAATCAATTCACTACAAAGTGGGAGCTTCAGGGTGTACTGTCCGAGCGTCTAAAAGTCTCCACTCTTTTCAACACTTAGTAATATTATGTAGCTGTAAAACCTACAAAGAAATAAAGTAAGAGACGCGTGCCATTCCTTTAAAACCGAACAATGTATACATATTGTGTTCTGCAATTTTCTGTACTGTGTGTTCATCCCTACGAGTGTGATCAATATCCATATGAAATCGTTGTTTTATGTGATTTCCTAGCATGTTATTGCTTGAGCTTGGATAATAATTCTATATTAAAATTTGGAGTTTCTCTGCGGGCGTAATCACATGGATATTATGAATTTGAACTTCAATCTTGATTTCATGTGAGTTTGAGAAAGATTTATGTTTCACTAATCAAGCCACTAATGTTTTAGTACGCATCATATGATATTAGGCAACACAGAAATCTGAACCAATGCTTTTGACTACCTTGATATTACATTATTATCTTTCACCATAAGATTGTGAATATGCATAAACCTAGTTGCGGATCCATGTAGTCGCTTATTACACATAAGATATTACACTTCAAAGTTTTTACAGTTGTACACTTAGTAGTAGACAATATAAGTACGGTATATAAGTATACAGATTTAATGTTAAAGAAATGAGCATCCTATACCCACCTCACTGACAATCTAATCCTACAATGTTCACAATTTACTAACGGCCGTTTGAAGGTTAGGCTTGATGTGTTGTAAAACACACGTATTTTCCGCACCTTTTATCTACGTATTAGATTATATTTTATATACTTTTACTTGTTTTAGATAAGTTTTACATATTTTTATTTATCTTGTAGGCAAAGGGTGGAAAGGAAGAAAAACCGAGCTTTTCGGAGAGCTTACGGGTCTTTTACGCATACAATTTCAAGACAAAGCTTAAGGCCCGGCCCGGTTACATATTGGAAAAGCCCAAGATCCTATTATATTATAACATAAAAAAGAAAAAAAAAACCCTAACCTAGGGAGCAGCTGCCGATCGCAAGGGACAGCAGGGAAAAAAGAAAAGAAAAAGTTTTGTGTGCTAGGTCTTGGAGTGTGGTGGCGGCTAGGGAAGAAGGAAGGAGCAAGAGCAAGTGTTCGGGAAGCTTTTTCATCAATTGTTGCAGCCAAGAACAGCCCCTATTCATCTATATATCCTTTCTTTCATAACATTGTTCATCATCTTTAATATACTTGTTAAATTGATTAGTAGTTTTGCAATTGCTTGAGATATTGACTTGTTATTGATATTTGTTGATCATTGAATGATTATTAAGATGATTGGGATAAATTTATTAATGATTTTGTTGAGTGTTCATGGCTGTCCAAATATGATTAGAGGCTAAACTTGTTAGTTCTACCTAGGAATGATGATAATTGTTAATGTTTGATGAGCTTGTTGGATTATTTGATTGATAGACGTATATTGTTATTGTAAAGTTTGATTTAGACATGAAATAGGTTGTGCTTAAGGGCTGGAAATTTTGGTCATTCATTGCTTAAACCCCTTGTGTCGGTTAATTAGTTTTGTGTTGATTGATCGGTGCATTGTTTGATTCTAAACTTTGTGTTTAGGGTTTGTTTGCGGTAGGAACAACAGTAGGGTTTTGTTGCATGAATTTGAGGTTAAAGTACAGTGATTAGGCACCTTCTTAGAGACCGAGAGGTGATAAGAAGTTAGGGTCATCTCATTGTCTTTGCATTCTAGAATAAGAATTGCACGAGAGCGAGTTCGTTTCTTGTCAGGATTAGGTGTTTTGAGCGACTAATTGATCTATTTTAGTTTAAGTGGAATTGTTCCTCTATCCTTGGTTGTGTAGTATTCATTGCCATTAGGTTCGAGTGTTGGTGAGACCAAGAGGTGAGTCAACATTAGAACACGTTAGCAATTGTTTCCCAGTTTGGTCGTTTTAGTCGATTTTGAGTAGTTTAGACTTGTTGAGTGAGACCGAGAGGTAATCCAGTGAGCCCAAGCGATCCTTAGTCATGTCATCTTCAGGGACCGGTGTCTAGATATCATCCAATCCATTAGCTTGTCAGGCCTACAGTTTGATTCAGACCTAGGTAGACGTTTTTCTCCATCCGAAGTTAACACAGTTAGTTTGTCGTTAAGTTTTCTATTTTAGGTAACTTTTGTTAGTTAGTCCAGTTAGTTCAGTTAAGTAATTAAAAAATCAAAAATCAATTAAATATTATTCTAAGGTAGGTCTTGTCTAGAGTTAGTGATCGTTAGCGTCTTACGTGTCCACGTGTTCGATACTCGGACTTCCTAGGGTTATACTACTTGCGACCGGTACACTTGCCGGTTGTGTGTGGTTTAAGATTTTCGTTTTATATTTAAAGCCTAGTTGTGAGGGTTATCCGACGCACATCAAGTTTTTGGCGCCGTTGCCGGGGACACGGTTTTAGACGTTTTGAGAGCGACTCGAGTTAGGACTTACCTTGTGTGCTACTTGTAATTATTTTTGTTTTGTTTTGCTTATTTGTTAGAATAGTTTAGCTAATTTTATTTCTAATTATAGTTTTATGCGACAGACTCGATCTCCAGGACCACCCGACACTGAAGTATTTCCCGAGCCAGAGAGAGTTTCGTGAGAGACGTCGCGCTATTTCACCATCGTCCACTTCTTCATCCGTTGACTCCGACTATAGGGATAGGATCATGGGCGACAACCCACCACCGAGGAGGACAGTTGCAGACCGGATCCGACCGGCCAATGTTGGCGTGAGATCCAGCATCGCACCACCCGCCATTGGAGTTAACGCGAACTGGCAGATTCCGTCGAACATTCTGAATACCATTTCTCATTCTGCTACATTCCACGGGTTACTTCACGAAAACCCGCATCATCATCTCACTCGTATCGCGCGTATCTGCGACACTTTCCATCTTGCCGGCGTATCTGAAGACGCCGTGAAACTCCGCGTTTATCCATTTTCGCTCATCGATAAAGCGAGTCTGTGGCTCGAGTTCCTTCCACAGGGCTCCATAGCTACTTGGGCTGCCATGCAGACCCAATTTCTTGAGAAATACGATCCTCCGGTTAAGGCCGCTCGTTTGCGTAACCAGATTCATTCGTTTCAGATAGAGGACACCGAGAGTTTCTACGATGCATGGGAGAGATTTAAGAATTTGTTAGCGTTGTGCCCGAACCACGGCTTGCAAGATTGGGCGGTTGTCGAGAAGTTTTATAATGGAGTGATGTACGCGACGCAGAATATGCTCGACACGGCTGCGGGAGGAAATTTGCTGACGACGAAGGACCCGGATGAGTGTATCGCTTTGTTTAACGGGTTAGCTATGAGTGGATACCAGAGACCGCCCGCCAAGGGTAGTAAGACCGTCGATTCCATATCACGTGGCATGCATTCGGTGGACATGACCACCGCACTCACGACACAGGTGGAGGCGTTGGCGAAGATCATGAAAGACTTGCAGACGAAGAGCAAGCCGTGTGAGATTTGCAGAGGAGGGCATGACACCGTTCAGTGCACAGTCAGTTCCCAGGAGGAGGCAGTAGACTATGTAGGAAATCCAAACCGAAATCAAAATTCTTTCAATTCTTCTAATTCGGGTTGGAGAGGCAATCAGAACTCCAAATGGAGGGGCGGCAATCAGTCCGGTTTTCAGCAGCGGCGGAGTCTATTCCAGGATGCGGGTGAAGGAGCGAGCAGTGAAGAGAAGAAGCCCACCTTAGAGGAGATGATGGCACAGCAGATACAGATGCTATCCCAGCTCATGACACGAGAGGATTCCCGTTATAAAGAAACCCAAGAGAAGTTCCATGAGCAGGAAACCTTCATGAAAAATCAGGAAGCATCGATTCAGAATCTAGAGCGGCAGATGGGAGAGATAGCTAGTCGTTTAAATGAGAGGCCGCCGGGTACACTTCCGAGCAATACCGAGCAAAACCCGAGAGGATTCGTGAAAGCTGTGACAACGAGGAGCGGTGCAGGGGCACGAGATGAGCCCGGGATTTAGCAGAGGTCTAGAGGAGGAGGAGTCGAGGAGCTTGCAGTATTTGTAGAGGAGCAGGTGGATGAGGAGATTCAGATGGAGTCTCCGCCGGCCCAGGTGCATCAAAGGAGCAGCCCAGGGAGTTCAGCACAGGCCGAGAGACAGCAGCTATCGAGCGAGCCGCCGAGAGTCTACAAACCTAGAGTACCATACCCCGGGAGACTCCGCAGAGATAGAGATGAGGAGCAGAATTCTAAATTTCTTAATCTTTTGAAGCAGCTTCACCTTAATATTCCATTCCTTGAGGCACTGACTCAGATGCCTAAACACGCGAAGTTCCTTAAGAATATTCTCTCGAATAAGGAGAAGTTAGCTGAGGTAGCTTCCATCCCTTTGAGTGCTAGTTGTTCTGCTGTTTTACAGAGGAAGTTACCAGAGAAGATGGCCGATCCAGGGAGTTTCACGATTTTCTGCATCTTGAGTGATGATACGGTTATTCATGCGCTGACTGATCTTGATGCCAGCATTAATCTCATGCCGTATTCCCTGTATTACAAGCTGGGCTTAGGCGAACCGAGGCCTACCAGGATGAGTATCCAGCTTGCTGATCGTTCTGTTAAATACCCTCGAGGGGTGGTCGAGAACATGCTTGTTCGTGTCGACAAGTTCATATTCCCGGTGGACTTTGTCATTCTGGACATGAACGACGATGATAGTGTACCGCTTATTCTTGGCCAACCATTCCTTGCAACTGCACAGGCGTTGATCGACGTCTGCGAGGGTAAGTTGATTTTGAGAGTTGGTGATGAGAACGTCACCTTTGACGTTCGACAGTCACTTAAACACCCCAAGTCTGCTGATGACTCCTTGTACTTTATTGATACCATCATGAAGCATGTTGGGGAGTTTTCCAGCGAGATCTGTGGAGGATCTGCCTCCGACACTCAGATTCTTGATAGGGACATTCCAAAGATTGAGATGGTTGCCATGACCGATCAGTCAACGGAAGATGACACTGAGTTACATACCCCTGAGTCTGAAGTGTCAGCTGGGATCGTACGAGACGATCCGATGGACCGACCTTCTGTCGAGAGCCCCCCTCGTTCCTTAGAGCTTAAGGAGTTGCCAGCCCATTTGGAGTATTCGTTTTTGGACGAGGAGAGGAAGTTGCCGGTTATTATTGCATCTGCTTTGACGGAGGTCGAGAGAGAGAGATTGTTAAGGGTGCTTCAAGAGCACAAGGAGGCCATTGCATGGAAGATTATCGACATCAAGGGTATCAACCCTTCGTTTTGCACGCATAAAATCCTCATGGAGGATAATTTTAGGACTGTCGTTCAGCCGCAGCGGCGGCTTAATCCGAAGATGTAGGAGGTCGTGAAGAAGGAGATTATCAAACTCCTTGATGCGGGGATCATTTTCCCCATTTCTGATAGTTCGTGGGTTAGTCCGGTCCAAGTTGTTCCTAAAAAGGGTGGCATGACTGTCGTCACCAATGAGAGGAACGAGCTCATTCCCACTAGGACTGTGACTGGTTGGAGAGTCTGCATTGATTACCGCAGACTGAATGATGCCACGAGGAAAGACCACTTTCCTTTACCCTTCAGATCAGATGCTGGAGCATTTGGCAGGTCAGCAATACTACTGCTTCTTGGATGGTTTCTCTGATTACTTTCAGATTCCGATTGCTCCCAATGACCAGGAGAAAACCACGTTTACCTGCCCATACGGCACGTTTGCCTATAGACGTACGCCCTTCGGACTGTGTAACGCTCCAGCCACATTTCAGAGGTGCATTGTGGCTATATCTCATGACATGATCGAGGACTCCATGGAGGTGTTCATGGACGATTTTTCGGTGTTTGGGAGCTCTTTTGATCATTGTCTCTCCAACCTTGAGAGGATGTTGGCCCGATGCGTTGACACCAACCTAGTCCTTAACCGGGAGATGTGTCACTTCATGGTACGCGAGGGCATCATTTTGGGGCATCGTATTTCGAGTGCGGGGATATAGGTCGACCGAGCGAAGGTCGAGACCATTTCTAATCTTCCCCCGCCCACTTCTGTGAGATCCATCCGGAGTTTTCTGGGTCACGCTGGGTTCTATCGCCAGTTCATTAAAGATTTTTCTAAGATAACGAGACCCATGACCAAACTTCTAGAGAAGGATGCCTCGTTTGTGTTTTTTGAGCAGTGCATCGAGGCGTTTGATCTTTTAAAAGACAAACTCGTTAACGCCCCGATCATGATTGCTCCCGACTGGTCGCTTCCCTTTGAGTTGATGTGTGATGTGAGCGACTTCGCAGTCGGAGCGGTTCTTGGACAACGGAAGGATAAGCACTTCTATCCGATTTACTATGCTAGCCGGACCTTGAATGATGCACAAGAGAGTTACACCACCACCGAGAAAGAGCTTTTAGCTGTGGTGTTTGCATTCGATAAACTCAGGTCCTATCTTATTCTGTCCAAGACGATTGTGTACACAGATCATTCTACCATTCGTTATCTCTTTAGCAAACAGGATGCTAAGACACGCCTTATCCGATGGATCCTGTTGCTTCAAGAGTTTGATATTGAAATCCGTGATAAAAAGGGGGCCGAGAATGTGGCGGCCGATCATCTTTCGCGTCTTGAGGGAGCTGAGTTAGGAGAGCCGGGGGTCAGGATTAATGACCACTTTCCGACACAGAGTCTCATGTTTGTTTCAGCTCAGGATGAGGGTTTTCCATGGTTTGCCGACTTCGCGAACTATCTTGCGGACGGGTACTACCCGAAGATGTCTTACCAGCAAAAGAAGAAAATCTTTGCTGATTTTAAGTTTTACCTATGGGACGACCCGTATCTCTTTCGTATAGGTGCTGACCAGTTGATCAGGAGGTGTGTTGACGTTAAGGAGGGATGGCAGATTCTGAGCCATTACCATGTTGGACCGACAGGAGGTCACCACGGTACGAGTTTGACGGCGAAGAAGGTGTTTGATTGTGGTTTTTATTGGCCTTCGATTTTTAAAGATGCGCACGCGTTTGTGAGGAGTTGTGATCGTTGCCAGCGGGTCAGCAACATTTCTTCGCGAAATGAAATGCCCCAAAATGCTATTCAGGTTTGTGAGGTTTTTGACGTTTGGGGCATTGATTTCATGGGACCGTTTCCATCTTCGCGTGGAAACAAGTACATACTCGTGGCGGTTGATTATGTCTCGAAGTGGGTTGAAGCCAAGTCCTTACCCACGAATGATGCCCGAGTTGTACTCTGTTTTCTCAATAGCCTTTTTGCTCGTTTTGGTGTCCCGAAGGCGTTGATCAGTGATAGAGGAACTCACTTCTGCAATGTGCAGATGGAGAAGGCGTTGCGACGCTATGGGGTCACCCATCGGCTTGGGACTGCCTACCACCGACAGACTAGTGGGCAGGTAGAAGTGAGTAACCGGGGGATCAAACGTATTCTTGAGAAAACGGTTGGTTCGAATCGTCGGGATTGGTCCGACAAGTTGGATGATGCGTTGCGGGCCTTCCGTACAGCCTACAAAACTCCGACCGGTTCCACACCGTTTCGGATGATTTATGGGAAGGCCTGCCACCTGCCTGTCGAGTTGGAGCACCGTGCTTCATGGGCCCTACAGAGGGTCAATCTGGATATGTCCGCCGCGGAAGCCACTCGGTTCCACCAGTTGCACGAGTTAGAGGAGCTGAGAGATCACGCTTACGCGCAGTCATTTAGGTATAAGGAGCGGACGAAGGAACTGCATGATAGAAAGTTGAAGGGTAACAAGCAGTTCAAGTGTGGGGATTTGGTCTTATTGTATAATTCCCGGTTGCGGTTATTCCCAGGAAAGTTGAGATCCCGATGATCGGGACCGTTCACGGTCACTGAGGTTTTCCCGTATGGCACGATTGAGATAGAAGATAAAGGCGGGAAGTTTAAGGTGAACGGTCATAGACTGAAGCACTACATCGGCGAGCCGATGACTGGTCAGACGGTCGAGGTATTCTACCTTGACTCGCTCTCCGAGACGTAGACGTGATGGATGCACCACTCGGGAGACTGCCCGAGTTGTAGAGTTTGTATTTTTGTTATATATTTGTGTTATCTGTTTTATTTGTTTTGTCTATTTCAGGATATTCCAAGATGAAACCGCTCGTACTCAATCTCCATTCGAGTCGGTCGGTTTATATATTAATATAAAGGGGGTATTTTTAATTAATTTGAGCACGACTTGTATCACAATAATCTAAAAAGACCTAGGCTAACTCACTCCCGTGCAATTAGTACCCAAACCCGCAAAAGATAAATATGACACAACACTAAATTGCCTCCCGGCTTCTCTAGAGATAGAATAATAAAACCTAATCCGCTCTCTATAATTACTCCTACGATTTTTTCGACCATAAATCGCAAACAAGTTGAAAACACAAAGTAAACAACCTAATCATGCATCTAACAATCACCAATGACTATCAAACACAAGTGGAATAAATATTAAAGCAAAAATTGGATTCAATTACGCATATATATCATGAACAAACCAATTAAAAACTTTACCATAACACTAAATCAACCAACGTCAAATAAAAATTCGTCAAACCATTAATCTAACATAGTACTCAACCAAAACCTAGGTAGTTTAAAGTATTTAGCTACTCATAAAAAGATACGAAACAAGAAACCAAACCTAAAGGCACAAATAACAAGTAAAGGCACCTAAAGGCAATTAAAAAGCAAATAAACAAATAAACAGATCAGATAATCAACTTGGTTTAAACAAAGAATTAACTAGTGTCCCCGGCAACGGCGCCAAAAACTTAATGTGTGAAAAGTATGTATAATATTATAACCAAGTTTTACCGAATTCACCTAAAAACCACACAATCGGCAAGTGTACCGGTCGTTATGTAGCTAGCAAGTAAGAACGATATCGAACCTAGGACACTATGGGTAAATTCTAATTATTAAACCTAAAATGATTACTAATCTAGACTTTCTTTTGATTTTTAGATTTTTTTTTCTTTTTAAATATTAATTAAACTAAATTACTTAACTAATTAAAAACTAAACTAAAAATGAAACTTTATAAAAATTGGGTTTTAACCAAATGCGAGAAACGACTACCTAGGTAATGGAATCATACTAGTTAATTAATAGTTAACGAACTTGACTTGGTTGAAAAACAATATCTGAAAAATATGACAGTAAAGACCACTAAAGTATGCTAGATCGCCCCCCGGGCTCACCAACGACATCCTAGAACTCTAATGACATGTGAAGCTCAATTGTTAAAGGTTTGGATCACCTCCCGGTCTCACCTTACCTAATAATACTATGGTACCCCGAAACCCAAATCACCTCCCGGTCTCTTTGAATACAATATATATTAATATAAAGGGGGTATTTTTAATAAATTTGAGCACGACTTGTATCACAATAATCTAAAGGGACCTAGGCTAACTCACTCCCGTGCAATTAGTACCCAAACCCGCAAAAGATAAATATGACACAACACTAAATTGCCTCCCGGCTTCTCTAGAGATAGAATAATAAAACCTAATCCGCTCTCTATAATTACTCCTACGATTTTTTCGGCCATAAATCGCAAACAAGTTGAAAACACAAAGTAGACAACCTAATCATGCATCTAACAATCACCAATGACTATCAAACACAAGTGGAATAAATATTAAAGCAAAAATTGGATTCAATTACGCATATATATCATGAACAAACCAATTAAAAACTTTACCATAACACTAAATCAACCAACGTCAAATAAAAATTCGTCAAACCATTAATCTAACATAGTACTCAACCAAAACCTAGGTAGTTTAAAGTATTTAGCTACTCATAAAAAGATACGAAACAAGAAAAATATATAAGTCACGGTTCATCGTATAAGAAGATAAATTAATTGACTTGCCTGCTTGCTTCTTATTTCTCTTTTTTTTTTCTTCTAGCTTTTGATTGGCTGTGAGATGGATGTTGTCCACCTTTTTTTCTTTTGCTTGGTCGCTGCCTTTCTTTTTCGTCTTGCTTTTTCTCTTTGCAACAGTGGCCGACCAAAACCCTCCAAGTCTTCCTCTCTCCTTTTCCATTTGACATGCGGTTTAATTTATTCACCGTAACCCTATCTGTGTTGGGCTTCCAAACAAATAAATAGTGGGCTGATTTACTCCATATAGTACGTTTTGAAGGCCCAGCAAAATTAGGACGAGAGCAGTTTTCTTTTTATGTTTGTATGCCCTTCAAAATAAAGAAAAGAGAGTTACAAGAACTTGTTAATAAAAACATATTTATCTTTCTTATTGTTATACATTTTTTTTATTTTCTTACTCAGCTCGTAGCCTACCATTTCTTTTAATCATTATAAAAAAATTGATAATTATTCATGTTATGTAAACGTAAGTTTACATCATTATTAATTTTGTTTTTATTATTTGATTTAAAAATAACATTATATATTATGTAGTAACTTTTGTAGTTTAACTGGTCTCAAAGTTTAGTATAATTAATTAAATTTAACTCGATGTCTCCATAAACCTTTTTAATCTAAAATATGAGCTTAAGAGTATTATTCAATAAAAACTAGCTCAAAATACTTGAAAGTATAGGAATATTTATATAATATTATATATATTTTTAGACCACATCAAATATCCCCACACTTAAACCTTTTTCGTGCCTGAAAAAGTAGTCTGCACAGGATCATAACCGAGATATACAATATAAACCCGCAACTCTTGAAGCTTTCTTTTTTTCTTTTTATTTTCAATATTTAAAACTATCAAACGCATTAATCATGATTTCCGATATACTTATCCATGGAATTCGCCTAATAAGATAAATCTGGTCGATTGCCAGTATTGTTGTCCACCTAAACCCATGCCCTTTAATACTTACCGAGACAAGTAAGATGCGACAAGTTTATTAGTTTATATGATCTAGTGGGACCCACAATTAAGAACAATTTCACACGGTTTTACCGGACCCGAGCCACCCCAACTTGACTTAAACCTTATATCTAGTTGATCAAAACATGTTGTACCAATATAAGAACAGCTAAAGGCGATCAAGGATATTGTTCATCCAACTACGCTTAAGCATTAAGGTCTACCTAGCAGCCATTAGATATGATTAAGGTATGCATTAAGTAACTAACTAGTAAGTGTTCCCCACTACATGACATACCCCCGTTATCAAGCAACACCCCAAAGTCCATCTCCATGGGTGAGTATGCACGAATTCATCTGTAGGGCTTACATATGACGTGTACTTTGTGGTCCGTTTTTTAATGGTATTAGGACGCGAGCAAGGGGACCCCATATGACTAACAGCGTGGATGATCAAGCCAGTAGTGTATTTGTACTTTGAAGTACGGGATGATCATGTTTAATGACTTATATATGGCAGAAAAACTGCAGGTTTGCTTTTTGAGCTCTTTTAATATTCATAAATCCACTTAGGAGATATGAATACCCAGATGATATACCGCATAAAGACCTACGGTGTCTGAACCCCGGAGCATCCCATCAATACAGGATTTAAGATTATAAAACCATACGCCTATGAAGTGTAACCACTAAAACTAGAAGTATGAAATTTATGTTTATATCACAGGCTACATAGGTATACCCTAATGTTAAACCTACCCAAGCATCGTATGATCAGTCTATTCAGAATTCTATAAATTTTTAATTTTTACGATCAAACTAAACATAAGGCTTGAGTATGACCCGAACTTTCATCCCATTTTCTATAGTCTAATATGTATCCCACTAAAAATCAAGCAATTTAAGTTCAATTAAGTCTACAAGCATACTGTCCTTTCATTCTCAAGGGGCTGAGCCTACTAACACATCAAACACAGAGTCTACTTGTTCAGTTACATCCCGGTATATTTGTTGATCTAAAAACTTCTTTTTTTTTCATAAAAATTTTCAAGAGTGTTTTCAAAATTCGTCGGTAAATTAATATCATCTCCTGTTAAATGCAGAAAAACAATTTCAAGGACAATTTTTTTTTTAAGAAAAACGTCAGTTTCCCATCCCCACACTTAAAATCTACATTGTCCCCAATGTAGGAATTGAAAATGACAAAAATTAAAGTAGAATTAAAATCTAAAACAAGTAAAATGGAACAGACTCCCCTGGTAATGATGCAATTCTCTTCACAAGTCTTATTCCTAGGCGACCGTATAGCATTTCATTCGCGGCCGTAGCTTCTAGGTGTCCTCTACAATATGATAGGCTCAGAAAAATCCTCATTCGAATGAAAATTGAGTACGAACGAGAAAATCCAATCCTGCAAAATAAAACTCAAAACAAACCAAAGCAGACATCAAACAGACTCTAAAGACTAAAACAGACTCAAAGAAAAATAAAATAAAATAAATAAGAATAAAAATAAAAGTAAAAAATGCAACTAAGTTTTATACAAACTCTACAACTCGGGCAAAGTCCCGAGTGTGCTCTCATCCTCTACTCTCCAGGCGGATCAAGGTAGATCGCCTCCTCCTCGCGATCTCCAAGTGGACCTCCAACATAGTGCTTTAGTCTATGCCCATTCACTTTCCAAGAATGTCCATCGTCAGCCTCTATCTCGACCGCTCCATACGGAAATACCTCCTTCACAACGAACGGACCAGCCCATCGGGATTTCAATTTACCCGGAAACAACTTCAACCGGGAATAATATAGAAGAACCTTATCCCCACACTTAAACTCTTTAGGCCCCTTAATATGCTTATCATGAAGTTCCTTTGTCCGCTCCTTACACCCCCAACTTCTTTCATATGCCTCATTCCGTAGCTCCTCTACCTCATGAATTTGAAGATAACGACTCTTTCCCGCCGCAGATAAATCAAGATTTACGGCTCTTAAAGCCCAATACACACGATGCTCTAACTCAACTGGAAGATGGCACGCCTTTCCATAAACTAGCCGAAAGGGAGTGGTCCCGATAGGCGTTTTAAATGTAGTACGAAAGGCCCAGAGTGCATCATCTAACTTTTCAGCCCAGTCCACTCGACTGTTCCCCACTGTTTTCTCTAAAATCCTCTTAATGCCACGATTGGTATTTTCCACTTAACCGCTAGTCTGAGGATGGTAGGCTGTAGAAAGTCATGAGTGACCCCATAACGTTTCAAAACCTTATCCATCGGAGCATTACAAAAGTGGGCACCCCGATCACTGATCAGGGCCTTAGGAGTACCGAATCGAGCAAAGAGTTTCCGAAGGAATCCCAGTACAACCCGTGCGTCATTTCTGGGTACGGCCTGAGCCTCCACCCATTTCGAAGTGTAGTCAACAGCAACGAGGATGTATCTGTTCCCACTAGACAAAGGGAACGGACCCATAAAATCAATGCCCTATATATCGAAGATCTCAACCACCTGGATAGGGTTTTGGGGAATCTCATTTCGGGATGAGATGTTACCGGCTCTCTGACACGCGTCACACGAACGAACAAACTCATGCGCATCTCAAAAAATAGTCGGCCAATAGAATCCCACATCAAACACGCGTTTGGCGGTATAAGTCGCACTGAAATGGCCACCAGTCGGGCCCTCATGACAATGTCGAAGAATGCTTCGAGCCTCATCACCAAAAACACATCGACGAATCACCTGATCTGCACCAATACGGAATAAGTATGGATCCTCCCAAATGTAGAACTTGATATCTGCAAAGAACTTCTTCTTTTGCTGATATGTCAGTCCGAGCACTAACTCACCAGAGGATAGATAATTAGCAAGATCAGCAAACCATGGAAACCCCTCTTCACTCGCTTTTAAGTACAGCAGAGTCTCACTCGGGAAATCATCACCAATCCCCTGTTCCCGGGTCTCATCCATGTCGGGATTTTCTAGCCGCGATAAGTGGTCAGCGGTGACATTTTTAGCCCCTCTTTTATCTTTAATTTCTATATCGAACTCCTGAAACAGAAGGATCCAACGAAGGAGTCGGGGCTTCGCATCTTTCTTAGCGATAGGTAACGCAGAGCCGCATGATCAAAGAATATGATGATAGTCTTAGAAAGCACAAGATAGGAACGGAATTTATCGCACGCAAAAACAACCGCAAGAAGTTCCTTCTCTGTCGTGGTGTAATTCTCCTGAGCATCGTTAAGGGTCTTGCTAGCGTAATAGATGGGATGGAAATGCTTCTCTCGACGCTTCCCTAACACGGCTCCAACAGCAAAGTCGCTCACATCGCACATGATCTCAAACGGAAGAGTCCAATTAGGAGCAACAAGAATAGGAGCACTCACTAACCTCTCCTTAATCAACTCAAAGGCCCTCAAACACTCCTCACTAAAATTAAACGGCCTATCTTTCTCTAGAAGCTGGGTCATCGGACGGGAAATCTTAGAAAAGTCTTTAATAAATCGGCGATAGAACCCTGCATGACCTAAGAAACTACGAATAGACTTCACAGAAGTGGGCGGTGGAAGTTTGGAAATGGTGTCTACCTTAGCTCTATCGACCTCAATCCCCACACTAGAAATCTTATGACCTAAAACAATACCCTCGCGAACCATAAAATGACATTTCTCCCAATTAAGCATAAGGTTCGTCTCTTCACACCTAGCGAGCACTCAATCTAAGTTACGCAGACAATCATCGAAGGAATTCCCAAAGACAGAAAAATCATCCATAAATACCTCCATGGAATCCTCAATCAACTCATGGAAAATGGCCACCATGCACCGCTGAAATGTAGCAGGAGCGTAACACAATCCAAATGGCATGCGTCGGTAAGCGAATGTAACAAAGGGACATGTAAATGTGGTCTTCTCCTGATCTCTCGGGGTGATGGGGATCTGGAAATAACCGAAAAAGCCATCAAGGAAACAATAGAACTGCTTCCCTGATAAACGCTCAAGCATCTGTTCGATGAATGGAAGCGGGAAATGGTCCTTTCGTGTGGCCTCGTTAAGTCTGCAGTAGTCGATGCAAACTCGCCACCCTGTCACAGTCCGTGTCGGTATGAGTTCATTCTTTTCATTCGTGATAACTGTCATACCGCCCTTTTTAGGGACCACCTGGACTGGGCTAACCCATGCGGAGTCAGAGATCGGAAAAATCAAACCCACATCGAGCAACTTAATAACCTCCTTTTTAACAACTTCCTGCATGTTCGGGTTAAGCCTCCTCTGCGGCTGCACCACAGGTTTAAACTCGTCCTCCATAAAGATTTTATGCGTGCAGAACGACGGGTTTATACCTTTGATATCCATAAGCTTCCATGCAATGGCATGCTTATGAGATTTCAGAATAACCATCAACTTCTCCTTCTCCTATGTCTCCAAACTCGAAGAGATGATGACGGGAAGTTGAGACCCCTCCCCTAAAAACGCATATTCGAGATGAGATGGTAATTCTTTCAGCTCTAAATATGGAGGGTTCTTAATAGATGGTTTCTCGATCGGAAACTCTCACTCTTCAACCGCTAGGACATCGGAAAAAATATGGGAACTCACGATCGGCTCGTGTCCTCCTAACTCAGGAAAGTGCTGCTCCTCCTGCTGCTCCATATCAAAATCGAATACTGTCATCTCGACTAAATGATTCTCCACATCGATGATCTGAGTGTCGGATGCATCTCTCCCGCAGAACTCCGTAAGATAATCGCTAACATGCGTCATGAAAGTATCGATGAAGTAGAGAGTGTCATCCTACTGCTGAGTATGTCTCATGGATTTCTACACGTCGAATGTGACCGTGTCATCATGAACTCGAAGAGTCAATTTGCCATCGGCAACATCAATGAGAGCACGTGCGGTGGCTAAGAATGGACGGCCGAGGATGAGCGGGACGTTCGAGTCCTCTACCATACGAGAATGACAAAATCGACCGGGAAGATGAATTTGTCCACCTGCACCAACATGTTCTCCACAATGCCCCTTGGGAACTTCACAGATCGGTCTGCCAGCTGGATGCTCATTCGGGTGGGAAGCAGCTCTCCCACGTTAAGTTTGGCAAACACAAAGTAGGGCATGAGGTTAATGCTTACACCGAGGTTGGCCAAAGCATTGCTAACATTAAGATTACCAATCAAGCAAGGAATGGTAAAGCTGCCCGAATCTGTCATCTTCCTAGGAAGCTTGTTCTGTACGGCGGCAGAACACTCCTCACTAAGAGTAACAGTTGAAAGCTCCTCAAGTTTCTTCTTATTAGTGAGCAAATCTTTAAGAAACTTGGCGTGTTTTGGCATGTTCACAAGAGCTTCGATAAACGGAATGTTCACATGGAGCTTCTTAAGCATGTCGAGAAATCTAGAGTACTACTCCGAATCATTCTTCCTCACCAGACGACCGGGGTATGGCGGTTTTGGCTTATAGACGCGCATCTGTTCCTGCTCAACCTGCTTCTCCTTCTCAACTGACGCACCACCTAAATGTGAGGTACTTGCTGGGTATCGCCTTCGGTTCACCTTGTCAAGTGGCGTCTCTAACTCCAACTCCTCATCGATTTCCTCCTCCTCTCTTGGTGCACTGCTAACAACCCCTCTCCCACTTCGGGTGGTCACTGCCTTGGCATGAGCATTTGGAAATGGTTTAGAATATGTAGGACCGGGATTAGGGACGGTGTCACTAGGAAGACTTCCCGAGGGTCGTTGATCAATCTTTGCAGACAACTCACCAAACTTGGCCTCAAGATTCTGAAATGCGACCTGTTGCCCCTTCATAAACGTCTCATGCTGCAAAAGAGTGGATTTTGTGTTGGCCTGATTCTGTAAGAGCTGATTTAACAATTGAGATTGGTTAGCCAATAGCTCCTCGATCTTGGAACACAGGAGCAGGTTCTGGGGCAGGTTCTTGGAACAGATTTTGGCGTTGCTGATAACTGGAGTTACCTGCTCGCCAATTAGAGTTATTGTTTAGCCACCCGGAATTGACGGAACGGTTTTGATTAGTAAGAAAATCTACCTCCTCCTGAGAATCAACGGGACAATCGGCTGTCTCGTGATTTTTGTGACAAATCTCGCACTTTCGTTGCAGCTTTAAATTTCAAACCTCCTTCGTCAACTCCTCCAACTGTGCCGACAGTCTCGCATTCTGATCAACATGATGCACTCCACGGGATGATGCGATGGCAGCAGCCTTGGCAGCCGAAATGGACCTTCTACTCGGTGTATGCTGGTCTGCTAACGCTATGCTCTCGAACATTTCTTCAGCCTCCTCTATGGTGAGCTTATCGAGCATGCTTCCTCCAGTGGCGGTATTGAACCGCTGTTGAGTTTCGGGGGTAAGGCCATTATAGAATTTTTCAACCACAACCCAATCGGATATGCCATGTTGAGGACAACGGTTTAGAAGAGTTTGGAAACGCTCCCACGCAGAAAAATAGGACTCATCGGGGTCCATGTGAAACGAATGGATTTGCTCGCGGAGACGTCCGGCCTTCGATGGAGGGAAATATTTTCTTAGGAACTTTGATTGAAGGTCGGCCATATGGCGATTGAGGCGTTTAGCAAAGATTCGAACCATGACGCAGCACGACCGGAAAGTGAGAATGGAAACAACTTAAGATGAATGACGTCAGACGATATATTATTAATATTAAACGTTTCGCAGATCCGAACGAATCGGGACAGGTGTCCCGGAGCATCTTCGTCATGCAAGCAATAGAACTGAGCAGAATTGGTGATGGAATTCATGACATGAGAGGGAATTTGCCAATTTTGGTTATTAGTCGCAGCTGGTCGGACGTTGCAGATCGAGCTCCCACGATGCCATCATTGGCTTTAGCATGAACGGTCTGTCTCGGTGGTGGTGGAACAGCGTCCTCCATATCTATTCTAGGAGTAGGGACGCGTACCTGGATGGCGGGTATAGAACTAACGCTTCCTCTAAGCTCCTTAAGCCTCTCACTAAGATCTCTCTCGGGTTCTTCTGATGCAGAATACGGAGGTTGTCCTTGCGAACGAGTATGGTGCATAAACTAAAAATTATTTAAAAAATTTGATTATTTATTTTATTTTTATGTATTTATTTATTTTTTAATTTTTTTTTTAAAGAAACCAAACCTAAAGGCACAAATAACAAGTAAAGGCACCTAAAGGCAATTAAAAAGCAAATAAACAAATAAACAGATCAGATAATCAACTTGGTTTAAACAAAGAATTAACTAGTGTCCCCGGCAACGGCGCCAAAAACTTAATGTGTGAAAAGTATGTATAATATTATAACCAAGTTTTACCGAATTCACCTAAAAACCACACAATCGGCAAGTGTACCGGTCGTTATGTAGCTAGCAAGTAAGAACGATATCGAACCTAGGACACTATGGGTAAATTCTAATTATTAAACCTAAAATGATTACTAATCTAGACTTTCTTTTGATTTTTAGATTTTTTTTTCTTTTTAAATATTAATTAAACTAAATTACTTAACTAATTAAAAACTAAACTAAAAATGAAACTTTATAAAAATTGGGTTTTAACCAAATGCGAGAAACGACTACCTAGGTAATGGAATCATACTAGTTAATTAATAGTTAACGAACTTGACTTGGTTGAAAAACAATATCTGAAAAATATGACACTAAAGACCACTAAAGTATGCTAGATCGCCCCCCGGGCTCACCAACGACATCCTAGAACTCTAATGACATGTGAAGCTCAATTGTTAAAGGTTTGGATCACCTCCCGGTCTCACCTTACCTAATAATACTATGGTACCCCGAAACCCAAATCACCTCCCGGTCTCTTTGAGTACAATATATATTAATATAAAGGGGGTATTTTTAATAAATTTGAGCACGACTTGTATCACAATAATCTAAAGGGACCTAGGCTAACTCACTCCCGTGCAATTAGTACCCAAACCCGCAAAAGATAAATATGACACAACACTAAATTGCCTCCCGGCTTCTCTAGAGATAGAATAATAAAACCTAATCCGCTCTCTATAATTACTCCTACGATTTTTTCGGCCATAAATCGCAAACAAGTTGAAAACACAAAGTAGACAACCTAATCATGCATCTAACAATCACCAATGACTATCAAACACAAGTGGAATAAATATTAAAGCAAAAATTGGATTCAATTACGCATATATATCATGAACAAACCAATTAAAAACTTTACCATAACACTAAATCAACCAACGTCAAATAAAAATTCGTCAAACCATTAATCTAACATAGTACTCAACCAAAACCTAGGTAGTTTAAAGTATTTAGCTACTCATAAAAAAGATACGAAACAAGAAAAATATATAAGTCACGGTTCATCGTATAAGAAGATAAATTAATTGACTTGCCTGCTTGCTTCTTATTTCTCTTTTTTTTTTCTTCTAGCTTTTGATTGGCTGTGAGATGGATGTTGTCCACCTTTTTTTCTTTTGCTTGGTCGCTGCCTTTCTTTTTCGTCTTGCTTTTTCTCTTTGCAACAGTGGCCGACCAAAACCCTCCAAGTCTTCCTCTCTCCTTTTCCATTTGACATGCGGTTTAATTTATTCACCGTAACCCTATCTGTGTTGGGCTTCCAAACAAATAAATAGTGGGCTGATTTACTCCATATAGTACGTTTTGAAGGCCCAGCAAAATTAGGACGAGAGCAGTTTTCTTTTTTTGTTTGTATGCCCTTCAAAATAAAGAAAAGAGAGTTACAAGAACTTGTTAATAAAAACATATTTATCTTTCTTATTGTTATACATTTTTTTTATTTTCTTACTCAGCTCGTAGCCTACCATTTCTTTTAATCATTATAAAAAAATTGATAATTATTCATGTTATGTAAACGTAAGTTTACATCATTATTAATTTTGTTTTTATTATTTGATTTAAAAATAACATTATATATTATGTAGTAACTTTTGTAGTTTAACTGGTCTCAAAGTTTAGTATAATTAATTAAATTTAACTCGATGTCTCCATAAACCTTTTTAATCTAAAATATGAGCTTAAGAGTATTATTCAATAAAAACTAGCTCAAAATACTTGAAAGTATAGGAATATTTATATAATATTATATATATTTTTAGACCACATCAATAGACGTATATTGTTATTGTAAAGTTTGATTTAGACATAAAATAGGTTGTGTTTAAGGGCTGAAAAGTTTGGTCATTCATTTCTTAAACCCCTTGTGTCGGTTAATTAGTTTTGTGTTGATTGATCGGTGCATTGTTTGATTCTAGACTTTGTGTTTAGGGTTTGTTTGCGGTAGAAACAACCGTAGGGTTTTGTTGCATGAATTTGAGGTTAAAGTACAGCGATTAGGCACCTTCTTAGAGACCGAGAGGTGATAAGAAGTTAGGGTCGTCTCATTGTATTTGCATGCTAGAATAAGAATTGCGCGAGAGCGAGTTTGTTTATTGTCAGGATTAGGTGTTTTGAGCGACTAGTTGATCTATTTTAGTTTAAGTTGAATTGTTCCTCTATCCTTGGTTGTGTAGTGTTCATTGCCATTAGGGTCGAGTGTTGGTGAGACCGAGAGGTGAGTCGACATTAGAACACATTAGCAATTGTTTCCCGGTTTGGTCGTTTTAGTCGATTTTGAGTAGTTTAGGCTTGTTGAGTGAGACCGAGAGGTAATCTAGTGAGCCCGAGCGATCCTTAGTCGTGTCATCTTCAGGGACCGGTGTCTAGATATCATCCAATCCATTAGCTTGTTAGGCCTACAGTTTGATTCAGACCTAGGTAGACGTTTTTCTCTATCCGAAGTTAACACGGTTAGTTTGTCGTTAAGTTTTCTATTTTAGGTAACTTTTGTTAGTTAGTCCAGTTAGTTCAGATAAGTAATTAAAAAATCAAAAATCAATTAAATATTATTCTAAGGTAGGTCTTGTCTAGAATTAGTGATCGTTAGCGTCTTACGTGTCCACGTGTTCGATACTCGGACTTCCTAGGGTTATACTACTTGCGACCGGTACACTTGCCGGTTGTGTGTGGTTTAGGATTTTCGTTTTATATTTAAAGCTTAGTTGTGAGGGTTATCCGACGCACATCAAGGCTTGACATCAATGCCCCCTCCTACTTTTAAATGGTAGTTTAAGGATTCGTCGAAAGCTCGCTTGCTTGAGGGTGACGTAAATTTGGGGGTGGCGCGGGATTAGAAAGAAATATAGCTTGAGGGTATAATGAGGAATTGAGGATTGTTTGAAGTTAAAAGAAATATAAGTTAAAGTTGTGTTGCTGTATGTGAATTATGAGAGAGAAATAGCAGTGAATGTGAGAGTGTGTAGAATGAGAAAATAGATTTGTGCATGTAAAATAGATGTTGGTGTATGCACCTCTTATGAGGGACAAAAATAAGATGATGTTAAAAGAGTGTAGAAAGAGAAATATAGGGGTGTAATAGGATGAATTAAAAGTTAGAGAGGAAGAGAAGGTTAGCTTGCTAATGTGCGATGCGGTCCTCGTTTTTTGGACGTGTGGTCTTGGGTTCAAATTCGAACATAAGTTATATTAGTTTGGATCAGTATAGGAGTAAGAATAAAAAAGATTTGCAACTAAAGAGGAAAAGGAAAAGAAAGAGGAGGTGAAGTTATAGATTTTGAAATATATGTTGTTACGTGATAAATAGTATAGGGGGTTATTAGTCAATTGATAGAAAGTGTGAGGATTGTAATTGTAAATGCTCATTGTACTACAGTTCGTTATATAGACGAACAAGAAGATAACGAAGGTATCGATTAGTTGAATGAACAGTTTCTTCTCCCTAATTCTCTCTATCAATTCTGCACGTATCAATGGTATCAGAGCATTCGATTCTCGGCTCTTGATTACCGACGGTAATTCTGTCATTAGAGCTTCCCGATTCCTTCGGAAACGTTCACCGGCGACAGTTACCACCGCAATTCACGACGGCGGCAACCTTTATAATCCAATTCACAGCGGCAATTTGTATCCACGACAATCAATTTTAGGCGGCAATCTCAGGAACGACTAAAAGTGAAAAAGATCAGACAGCCATTCACGACAACTATTAATGGCGACCGCTAATTCTAGACGAATCGAGCACGTCAACGAACTTCTTCTCCAATTAATTGCAACAATGGATAGGATGGAACAAAATTTTTCAGAGATGGGATCGATGACGAAGAAAATGGTTAGTGACCTAAAGTCATTGAGTTCTGACAAGAATTCATCACCGGAGTCTATATCAGAGGCATCGAACAAGAATGATGAAATTCAGTTAACAACCAATCAATTGAACCTAGAAGTCGAGATCAATCAATCGACCCAAGACATCATTTCCAGTCAATTGAACAACAAGAACAGGACCAATGATTCTAACATGTATGATGAGACTCAAAGTTCAAAATTCAATGTGAAGGATGCAACAGTGAATGGAATTCCAGAAGTTAAGAATCAACAAGACATAGAGGATGTAAGTATTCCTATTCTTCAACATCTTAATAGTTCTAATAAGGAAGGTCTTGGGTTACAAGGTTATTCACAATTCTTACAAGTTAATTGTGCACCCAAGGTGTTTGATGAAATGCCTAAGAGTGTTGGAAGTGAGATTCAAGTTTTGGTTACTGGTAATGATATGGCAGAGCCTATTAACAGTCTAAAAACCCAATTTCAAGAATCTATTAAAACTGAGGGAATTGGTACTGATTTGATACTTATGAAAACACGTCAATGGAAACCGGGTTGGCGATGTGGTATCAATTCGAGTTCAATTCTGGTGAAATATTTTTATCATATGATACAAATGACAAATGACAATGGTTTAGTTTATGTGGTTAAATGTCAAACCAAACTGTTGATGTTCAAGTATAAAAGAGAAGGTGTGAGAAGTTGGCTCGTTAGGTGGAAATGGAAGAATAATATTAAGCATTTAAGCGAGTCTAAACGGGTTTGGACTAAGATTCAGTTTCCGGTTAGTGGGAATGATGTAGTAGAATCTCTTAACAATTTAAAAACACTAATTCGAGAGCCTATTAAAAGTGATGAAATTGATGTCATTTTGATACTTATGAAAGCATGTGAATGGAAACCGGGTTGGCAATGTCGGGTTGAAAATCTGAGCGAAACCCGACATAATCCAAAGGAAAATGGAAATAATCTGGTTCATATGGATCTTTGTACTGATATGGTTTATAGTAATGATTCAAAAGAAAACAAATTTTTGGATATGTTTGATAGTTTGATATTTGGTGATAAACCACGGTTCTTTGAAACAACTGATATTACACCCATAGGAAACGAGGTTGTTGAAATAGAAGATCGATTTGTAGATCTTTCAGATTTGAATGCTATGAAGACCATGTTTGTTGCAAGTTTCAAGAAACTTGGGGTGCTTATAAAAACTAGTGTATCTATCAGTTTGTTAGAAATGGCTCTACATGGTACAGTAACAATTGAGTTAGGGCAGCTAGTTCAACAAGTTAAGAAGCAGTTTGGTCATTTCTATCTTCTCGCAATAATAGTGCAGAAAGCACGACCTAGATCAGTTTGCCTAATCCAATTAGCAAACAAGAATAAGTGCAAAATGAGCTGTGAAGAAGAAATTCGAGTACTGCATGTCATTATGCAGAACGAGATGGTGGTTTCATTCTTTAGTATATTTGCAGGAGCTGATTATTGTTGTTGCATTACTTTTGAGGGAAATAATCTCTTCAAATCGAAGGCATGTATAGTTGTATACATATGTGGCACAAATGGAAATCCAAATGGTTGTCTTAAAATTAGTGTAAGAGAAGAAAGACTTTCTGCTACTCATGGTACTCGTGATGAAATAAAAAAAAAGGAATTGGAGGAAAGACCTTCTGATAATAATCATACTAGGTACTACACGTGAATTAGAAGCAAACGAACCTGTTCAAAAGGTGATTTACGGGAAGAAATGGATTTCCTGGAAGCAATTAGGTGTAGTATTATAGGGTCATCAGTAGAAAATGTGGCTTTGGTTGCTATTGACCTCATGTCTTCAAGCTTAAACGGGCTGATGTTTCTTCCACTTGTGCACCATGAGAATAGATATGTCATTTGGGTATTTGAATTTTTTTTAGTGCATTAGGTATGCAAAAGTTTCATTTTTTTTCTTTTATGATTCTTGAGGTCAAGAATCTTTAATGGGGGAAGTATTGTTACGTGATAAATAGTATAGGGGGTTATTAGTCAATTGTTAGAGAGTGTGAGGATTGTAATTGTAAATGCTCATTGTAATACAGTTCGTTATATAGACGAACAAGAAGATAATGAAGGTATCGATTAGTTGAATGAACATTCTTTCTTAGTTTCTTCTCCCTAATTCTCTCTATCAATTCTGCACGTATCATATGTTCGGGCGGATTTAATTTGACCATCATAAATCCCGTAGTGAATCCAATTATTAACTAGTATTGGAGTCGCGCTTACCGGTGGAATTGCAGGAAGGTGCTGGCGAGGATGTGCATGTTACAAACTATCTATGCTTTGATCTAAACAAATGTAAAAATAAGCAAGCCACCAATTAAGTAATCACGTCTAGAGTTAAATATTAACTTTAATTATAATAAATTAAATAATAAAAATATTAAAAAAAGAATTAAACGTATAAAAATTAAAGAAAAATATTTGTTAAAAGGAATAAAAAATATTACGACCAAACTTATAACTAAACTAAAGTTCAAGAGTATAAACGCAAATCACTTAAAGGAAAAGAGTTATTAAAGTTCATAAGCCGTAAGATAACTTTATTAAAGTTCGGTGGTAAAAACATAAATTGGTTAAGATTAAAAAAAAAAAGTAGACACGTAAATCGTTTAAAGAAAAAAATTAATAAAGTTAAGGGGCATACGTATTATAACCTATTAAAGTTCTAAAGATATTTGTAAGTTGTTTAAATTAGAAAATAAATAAATAAGTCAAAATCGTCTAATAAGAAAAGGACATGGGGACCCAATTGTTCGCATCAATTCAAAATTTAATAGTTAGACTAATAAGCTGACGGTGGAGTGATAGGATATGTTTGGTAAGGAGTTTTTAGGGGCTTCAAGCTTTTAATAAAACGTTCATACTTAATTAAAAGTTTTGTTTAGTTGAAGGAGCTTGAAGCTTTTAGTTCATGAGAAAAAACTCCTTTTTTAAACGCTACTACTATTAGCGTTTGTGAACAAGCTACAAGCTTTTACATTTGAATTTACAAGTTTGGTACTTGAACTTCGTCAACTTTTGTAAATTTATATAATAATTGCATATTTTACCCTTATTTAAAACTAACCACCCCCATGACTTTTTAAAAGTCCATAACTTTTTCACATGTTAATATTTTTTTTAAACAAATTACATCATAAAAAAGAGAATTTTATTCTCTTTAATTTGAGTATGATATTGTTATACTTTTTTACCGGTTATGATTGGCAACAAGTCGAGTCAGACGAGCTCGGGTCATGTATAAGACCAAATTAGGGTCGGAACGAGTCGATAAAAAAAGGTTAATTTAGCTCGGTTCGTGTCGGTACGGTTTTGAGTTGAAAGGGGCCGGGTCAAAACATGTTTCAGATTAAAACGGTGTCAGGTCGGAAAGGGTTTCAGATCAAAAGAGATTGGTTTAAAAAATTATCTATTTGAAATTACTGTATATTTTAGCTTTGTTTCTTGATTTTCGCCATCGATTACACGCTTACTGTCTTTGCACGAAGTACACGTCTGCATTCGGGTTATGCGTGCACTAATATCAAGTGAATCACGTATCGACACTAATTATGCGGTTGATGTCAGGTTGCACGCGCGCTCCGCCGCACCGCGCTAGCACACAATTAGTTTTATTAAAAGCTTCAGCTACTCTACAAAATACCGAAATATATCTAAAAAGCTCCAGCTACTCTGCCAAACACCTAAATATATCTAAAAAGCTACAGCTACCAGCCACCAGCTTCCAACTTCCTGCCACCAGCTTCCAGCTAACTGCCACCAGCTAGTTTTGCCAAACATACCCTTGGTGTTCCATTTGGTTTCAGCGGCACCAGAGTGATGATGGGAGACTAGGCGAGTTCACTAGTTGGATCTTTGGATTGAACAGGTTTTATCTCACCACAATGTCGTGCATTCGGACGAGTGTTCATGGCCGTTGGTTTTAGGTGAGAGTTTTTCTCGGATCAAAAGACGAATGCATCTCAATATGATGAATTTAACCAGTAACCCACTTGAAATATTAATTGACCGTTCAATAAAAAAAATTATTAATAGTTAGAATAGGATTGCAATTATCTAACCCTTCTTTATTTTAGAGTCTTATAAAATAGACATAAATTAAGATAGGAATAAAGTTTAATGTATGAGATTTAGTTGCAATGCATGTAGTAGCTTTGTGCATACGTGGTACAGTTGCCAACAGAAGGTTTGAAGGCATTTCCATATCCATCGATATATTATGCAAGTTGACACTCCAACTTGATTCCTCAAAGTCTAAGGCGAATTAAAACAACATTATCTTGTGTCGGTCGATCGCGTTCATGAAATAATGACTGGACATGTTAGATGTCAAATCGTAACAATGTTGTTGGAATCAAATATTTGGTAATTGATGTCATTCAAACAATATACGTTTTTGCTTTGTCTCTTTAGTTGTTCAAGGGTCATTAATCAGGTATTTTTGCTAGAATTTATAAATTGAGCAAAAGACTTATCATCCCTTACGTGCTCTTATTTCTTTTCTTTTCTTTTCTTTTCTTTTCTTTTCTTTTTTTTTGTTCTCTTTTTTTTATACTCATGTGCTCTCAAGATCTAAGTTAAAATCTATTTTGCTATTAACAAAGCAAATTAAGGAGTACAATTTTACATCTTAACGTCTAAATGTACATTATGAGGAATTTTTATCTGGCCCGACAACCTATCCCATGACACGTTTATCCAGGGCCGGCCATAAGGTATGGCTGAGTGGTCGATGGTCACAGGCATGACACCCCGTCAGACCCGAATTTTTTTTTTTAATTATATGTATTTTTGTTAAAACAATTTGTATATTTAGTGTTTAAACCTAATTACATAATCACTAGTTTCGTCTAGTGGTAAAGGGGTATTACTTCCAATCAAAAGGTTATGGGTTCTGGTTTCATTTGAGACAACTTTAATCTTATTTTTATACAAAAGTTTTTTACACAACCTAAATTATAATCAAGTAAGCCCATATCAAAATTAAATTGTTTAAACCCAACAAAATACTCGTTTTACTTAAGGTCAAAAAAATTTTCGCATTTGGCCCAAATTTTTTTTTCGCTTTCTCGGAGCCGGCCCTGCATTTATCCCGTTTGACCTGAAATTTGTATGCATGTATACATTTATATGTATGTATGGGTTTGTATAAATATATGTAGGTTTTTGTTATCTATATGTATTATGTATGTATTTGTATATACGTATGTACATATGTATGAATGTATCGTTTCATGATCAAATACAAATCTTTCTTAACATGAAAACAGTAAGAACCAATTTGTTGTTATTATTAGGTTTGTTTTTATAAGTGTTTGCTGTTATTTTTTGTTTGTATTTGTTGATTTCCGATTATGAAACGTTATAAGTATTTGTTGATTTGTATTTGTTGTTATTGTTAGGTTTTTTCTTGTTTTTTCTTATGCTGTTATAACTATTTGTTGCTATTTTTTTTGTTGTTAATTTTGATTCTTTAGTTGTTATCATCAGGGTTTTTTCTTTGTTATTATAGAACATTGCTTATGTAGTTGATATTGTAGTTGGTATTGTTTCTTACGTTCTCATTTTTGGTAGATTGGTATTGTTTCCTACGTTCTCATGTTAAGATCATTTTGTGTATGAACCTTCCCCTATGCTAGTATATTTGCTATGTGAAAGACGAATTTTGTATTTGTGCTTTGTTTAACTATATACCTCTGGGTATGAAATTGTATCAGTCTTTTAATGTTAATTTGAAATTTAATAACTACGTTGTGTGTGTAAGCCCAACCCCTGGGACGTGCCCGGTTTGGGACATTTCAGTTACACCTACATTGAGTTTTGATTTGCTTTATGAAGAGAGTGAGAAGCAAATATTGATCTGTTTTGCTTTATGGTGAGCCAATATAACACTTTTTATTTTATTGCGTATTAAAATAACTAAATATTATAGATTATTTTGTCTACGACATGTTGCTGGCATAGGGGTGCTGGCATGTTTCTATGTAATAAAAGAAAATAAAAATGAAATAAACTCATGTATATCTACGCCATACACTATCCTAACGACTATCCCTACGTCATACACTATCCTGAAAACACATCGTCAGTATAGGTTGCACCAAAATTAATTTTTTGTTAAACCCTATGGTGGTGATAGTGCTTCTCTTAAGTACTGAGATGTAATATTCCTTTTATATGTGAATTTTCTTTTTTTTTTATGTGAGTTGTTAGTGAGTGAAAAAAAAAAGAGACAATAATAATAAAAATAAAAATAAAAATAAAAATGAAAGAATAAAGAAGTATGAAATTGAATAGAGATTGATATAGAGATTAGAGTGAGATGTGAAAACTTTTTTTTGAAAAAACAATTAAATTTTAGAGCTATATGTGTTTTTTAGCCAAGTTATAGATACATAGACACATAAACTAATGCGAATAGAAACATATCGTAATTAAAAAATATAACAAAGTATATTGATTTCCTAATCTCATCAACTTGCGACTAGAAGTTCTTAGTCTTACCTATTTGAGTTCTAATCAACTACTTTATGTTTATTTTTGCACATCAATCCAAAAATCAAACTTCAGTTATTCTTACAATCCATTTAATTCAAGTGTGCAAAGATTAAAAAATGTAAATAATCTAACATCCTATCTTATCTTATCTTACAATACTAATAAAAGAAAATATTGATGCTTTGGTGTCAAGCCTACATTACTTCTAATTCCTAATCTCTTATCTCATTCATTCTAGCTATCCATGGGTCATGGGTCAAAATCATTTTGTCAATTGGGTTATAACATAGTGTGGATTTTATTCATTATTGTGTTAAGTGTCATTTTCATACCCGAGATTTAACCAACTACGCAACTTTAGTACCTTAATTCGTAAGTAATTTGAGAATTACATTAATTGAAATAACAAACCTTATTTATTTTTATCATTTGACAAATCCCGTATAATACACGGGTTCAAAAGCTGGTAAATAAATAAATAAAGGGTCCCTTAAGTTCAAGTTGAATAGATTTGGGCGGCTGGAGATCGCATTATATACATCACACCACTTCTTACCCTGTATCTTGGCTTCAATCTAGATCTGATCCAATACAACACACACTCCGGTAGTAACTGCTTTCTCTTCTCTCTACATTCTATTATCATCGCTTTTATTTTCAGATTTTCTTACAAACAAAATTCTACATTTTATGTTTCTATTTGATATCTAGTCTCAAATTCATGTGGATCTGCAATTTGGTGTATGTTACACCAAATGTTGAAATGTAAATTATGTAATTACTATCAACTGTTATTTACTTAATTACTTAGCTTAAACATGAGTTTCAAAGATATATATATATATATATATATATATATATATATATATATAGAATAATAATAATAAGTTAATAACCAGTGATCGATCTTGTTCTAAAATCAGCTGGCAATGAAGAATATAAGCTAGTATAACCTAGGGTTTGATACTTTGATCCAATTATCTTGTTTGTATAGAGTTTTGGTTATTAAACTAGATCTCAACAAATAATGTCTTGTGTTCATAAGCAGAAATCATGGGTCGTGGAGTCAGTAGCGGTGGAGGACAGAGCTCACTTGACTACCTCTTTGGAAGTGATGAGTCAAAGCCCACCACACGCAAGACGGAGGTGGTGCCTAGAGCTCCGGTGGAGCACGAGCCACCACCTAAGCCTACAGCTGTTGTACCCCAGCCGGATAGTACAAAACAGATTCCGGCTGGGATACAAGGTACTCAGACCAACAACTACTTTCGGGCTGATGGTCAGAACACTGGCAACTTCCTCACGGTATAGTTTATTAAGTTTATTAAGTTATGATGTATGAGTATATGTTATGTTTCGGTAATTGTTTGCACATTCGGGCTATGTGCAGGATCGACCTTCGACTAAGGTTCATGCAGCACCAGGCGGTGGTTCTTCTTTAGGTTACTTGTTTGGTGGCAGTGGCGGTGGGAAGTGAAACCATGAAGGGGTGTTTTGATGTCAAACTAAACTTTGCTTATGGCTTCAGCAAATTCTGATTTCCATTCTTGGGACTTAAAAAAGACTTTCAGATTTGTAATACACATTATATTGTATTATATTATATCAATCATTGCAATCTTCCCCTAATTCTTTGGTTTAAATGTTATTTTGTTAATGCCAATATTGAACTAACTCAATCCAATTAGTTTGATAACTAATGTGCATTTCATAATGTAAGATAAAAACAAAACGAATTGAGAGTGTGTTTGCGTTTCATAATGGTACCGAACATGTGATCATATGACAAGAGAGTTAGTTCTACATTTTTAAAGTTTGTTGCAAGCTTTGTTGAACCACCACTGACCATTCAGCCCGTGCAATGCAAGAAACCAGACGAGCCAAGCATGGTAAATGCAAGCAGATCAGAGACAGTGGCATTTATTTACGGACCACGACTCTTTGGAAACTCAAGTGATCACCTACAAGAGAGATGTTTGGGTTAGACTATGTTTATTCAATTGGTTGCTTAGTAGTTGTGTCGGGTTTTGACTTTTGAGATGAACTAACCTTGAAAGCTAAAAGTTCAACTAAATGATCAGTTTCTGAAAAAGATTCATACTTGCTGTGTCAGATGAGTCAAAGGATCATGTTCTTTGAGTTTGGGTTGACCTTCTGCAACCACAAAAACGCGATTGGTGTACATACATAGCATAATAAAGCACTATAAAAGTTTAACAAGGTTCCTATACCATGGTTAGGAATTGAATTGGCAGTGTCTTCAGCTGCAACTGATGTATTCATTGTGTTCAATTCCAAAGACGACTTTCTATCTCCTGAAACCTGCATATTAAACAAACAATAAAGAAATTCAGCTTCAAAATTAAACAAGAAGTGGCAAACTTGTGTTTCTCAGATAGTCTCAACTTTTGCAGATGCACGTAAAGAGGACAATTTGTAGCAACACATATAAGTGTCATTTTTGGTCATTTTATCAACTAGTGCTTTACAGAATCAAAACTCATTTAAGTGATTATCATGGCCAACAACTTCAAGCAGACACACATCCTAACACCATCTCCTGCAGAGCATTCTATTAAGGCCCATAATACACCTCTGATGATTCATCATCACATAATCATTATACAACACTGTTGATTAATTTACATGATTGGTTCTTTAAAGGCGTACGCAAACACCCCCTAAATCTAAGAGAAAATGGTAAAACCATAATGGCTAAAAGCACTCTATGTAGCAATGAAGATACATTTGTAGGTTCTGTTACCTAAAAGAACAAACTTGTAACTTGTATCAACTTACCTTAGAAGTGTGGACTTAAGAGCATTCACAATGGGAGGCTCTACCCCCACCCATATAATTTAACCAAAATACACATATATTCATAAAATTTGTTCACTTCATATAAATAATCCTAATACCTATATATATTGATAATCTATTAAATAATACATATTTCTACTCACAGCCATATTAAAATATAAGATAGGGATGAATAATGAACACCCAAATATGAGGTTTTGGTTTAGTTTCCCATATAATTTGGGGTATTGGGTATAATTGGGTGTGGGGTAGGGGATGGGGACTCCATTGTGAATGCTCTAACATTGATCTTACATAAACTAAAATCTTCGGTGAAGCATAAATACTAAATAGAAGAAAAAGGAATGCAACCTAATAAGAAATCGCATCCGCTAATTTCATTAAGTATAAAAGTTAAAATGAATCTAATTCCTAGATTTTCTATTAATGTCTATGCAGGCCTAGAATTTTGAAGTTTGAACTAACTAATATTACAATCTAATTCCTAGATTTTCTATTAACTAATCTTTTTGAAATTTTGATACTACACTTCATTTTAACTTCTTGTTTTGATGGTATCTGATTCTTAAGTTTATTTCGGAAACTGTGACTTGGAGTGATACGTAATTTGCTTTGTCAACATATATGTACATCAGATCTGTACTACTTGGACTATTAGCTACTAGATGCATATGATTGTGTTATTCATGTTGCCTGCATTAATCTTTATTAGTTGGTTAGTTAGGAAATCTTAAACCACTGTCTTATCTTTACAGTATATTTTGCCAATCATCTGCAAATGCTCGTTTTCTTGAACTAATATAATGTTATTGTGTGATTTTTTTTATTAGCCATCAACCTTCTTACAGCACCATGAGTTTGTTATAACTTATGATATATCATTTAACCATAAAATATTAAATGTTAACCTCATGGAACGGAGACACGTTAGAAGTTCCTGGAGTCTTCACATCTGAAGCAGCTGACGTGGCGCCTGGAGTTTGGTGTTCAGGACTTCTTGTGTTATCCATCATAACATTCTCAAAATCCTTTTTCACATCTTCAACTACAACCCTTTTCCTGTCATTTATAACACCCACATTAAACCAGATTAACTAATTATAAAGCACATTAACTTATCAGATACATGAGTCCATTTATCAAAACAAAATGGCATTTTTAACCTTCTTAAATCATCAGCAGCTGGCTTCTTGGACCCTAAGTTGTTTGAGAATAAAACTCCACGCAGAGGCTTCCCGTCTATAATCGTCTCAATTGTATAGCAATTTGTCGTGCCTTTTGTCACTTTTGCTTGAAATGTTCTCTTCCCATTTGCATTATGATATTCATTTAAATAAATATTCTGTCCATCTGCACGCCAAAAAAACACATAAAAATCCCCAAGAACAACTAACGCCAGATGATTCAAAACAATAACATGTAGATATTCATACTTGGTGAAAAGTGAGTATGTGCAGGCATTGCCATGTGTTTATTAGTATTAGAACTCGTCTCCATTGGACTATCACACACATGATTCACAGCTTGATGTTCTTGACTTTTCAATCTTAACTGCTTCCTCAAAGATAACTTTTCTAACTTTCTTTCATCTCGCTCGTTTTCAATTACAAGCCCTAAAAATCCACAATAGTTAGCATATATATAAATACAGAGAGGTTCACTGCAGAACACTACATTATTGCGAGAACAAAAAGAACAAACCTAAATTTTTAATTTTTATCAACGGTTCATATTTTTTAAATTTAGTACTTCTTAAATACATGCATGTGTAGGTAATATAAGATTAAAACCTACACCTAACTTACATGTGTAGATTCCACATAAAAAAGAAACTTCCGTTCTTTTGGAATTTCAGAAGAAATTGAGAAAATATTGCATTTCAACCATTTTCTTATATTACTGAGTGCATTTGTTTGTTTACTTGTGTGTCTTTTATACTTTAAAAAAACAGTAAGATGGTAAAAACGAATGCTTACTTTAACCTATGTGTTATCGCAAAAAAACTGTGTTCTACCTAGAATCTTACCCTGTATAAATATACATACATGCATAAACTGTAAAATAATCAAAACCTGTGTGTAGGTAGAACATATCATCAAGCGCCTCAAGACTCTTATTACAACCACCCATGAATATAAGAACGCCACCATTATGCGGATGCAAAGTGCTTCCCGCCATAGAAAATCTAGCAGAGGGCCCCACTCCTACCGTCATAATCTTGGTCCACTTAAAAGTTTCTGCGCATATTTTATAAAGATCAAGTTCAAACATATAAAATTCCAAGATATTGATTTATATATCATGATATATTACCAAGATCAAACATATATAAGTCATCAAAAAGGTCTTCAGCATCAGTAAAACCTCCAAACACAAACAAGTTTTTGCCCAATGCAATTGTTGTATGACCAGCTCTAGGTGACAACGGCTCGCCATTGGTTACCAACTTTGTCCAGGTAAGCGTATCTATAATAAACAAATTACATATTTATTAATTAACTTCAGATGAATCATAAGCCTTGGGTCAACAAAAGTCAAACTTGAAACCTGTATCAAGCATCTGCACATCAGATAAATAGTAGTTTTGAGTATCTTCCCCGCCAATGACAATAATTTTGTTCGACCACGAGACACATGTATGACTGTTACGCTTAGCTGGCGGGATTCCCGTTGTTGCCACGCGTTTCCATACCATTGTCTCTGTATTTAATATGTATAAATCATCAAAATACTCTTCAACAAGAGTGTCAGAAGACTTGCCACATCCCCCAAATATAAAAAGCCGTTTGCCAATAACCGCAGCGCTGTGACCTTCCCGTGCTTCCGGGCCCTCCCCTCTAACCGACGGCGTCATCCACGTATTTGTAGCTAAACGTACACATTGTTTGTTATCTAATTAATCAAATACCAATAGCAAAACTCACAGGTTTCCAAAATATGCAAATCTTTAAGAGGTATGTTTCCATCCGTGCCCCCGAAAACAAACAACTTATCGCCAACCGCGGTGCAGCTGTGGCTATCTCTAGGCACTGGCAGCGCGCCTTGCATTTCGGGTTCACTCCAAGTTCTTGTAGCTTAACAAATAATTAATTATTAGCAAGCGAAATGGGTTAATTGAATCATTTATTATATACACAATCATAACATTCAGAAGTATTATTATTGGCTTTAGTAATGTGTAATCTGTTAAACTAGAATCAATTTAAAACCCTAAATGAAATGAAATGGGGTTGCATCATCACGTACTGATGTTGTAAAGGTGAACTTTATTAGTCTGAGTGTTGTCTTCGCCGTAGCCACCGAAGACGTAGAGGAGTTGGCCACCACGAACGGCGTTGCACGTGTGGCCCCATCGCTTACCTGGACCTCCGTTTTGAATCTCCAATTTTTCCCACCTCATCATCTTATTATTATTATTATTGCCGCCTGCGAAAGAAAATGTGGTTAGGTTTTAGTAAAATACTGGCAAGGGTTTTCCAGATTTACAGTGAATTGGGATGGGATGGGATGGGATGGGATGGGATGGGATGGTGTGTTTGAAAGAAAGAAAGAAAGAAAGAAAGATGTTCAATTTAGGCTGAGGGGTGTGAGGGGCTCTAATGGAGGCGCGAGTGAGGGCCCCAGCCAATAATATTGTGACGTGTGACAGAGAGAGAAACTGGATAAGGGGGGTGTTGGAGCCCCCGTTGAGCCCCTGGCCCTGGTGTGGAGGGGCTCCAGCAGGGGCTCCAGCGGATTTTTTTTTTATTTTTTTATAAATGTATTAAAAAAACGTATTATTAAAAAAACTCATAAATTATTTAAAAAAACACACATTTTTTTTAAAATTCAAAGATAACAAAAGCTGGAAATGGGGTATTTTATAGATGAAATGGGGTATTATTTAGGTAAAAAATATTTTTTTTTTAATTTTTATAAATCCCAACGGCTATTTTCTCACTTCCCAAAGGCTATTTCTCTCTCTTCTCCCGCGACCAGGCTCACGCCTGCCTGGATTTCCGCGCTCGCGCCCCGGTGATGTGGGGTTAGCGCCCCGAGGCGCGAGCGGAGGGGCTCTCGCGCCCAGGTTAGCGCCCCACACCCCTCAGCCTTAGGGAAGGTGAGATTTGGGTTTTAGGTATTTCTTGTTGGAATATGTGAAATAGTCATGTGGGGAAACTACAAGTGTCTCTTTAGGATTTAATAATAATAATAAAATCTAATCTTTTATATAAGAGTAACTTTTTCTTATTAAAAAAGGTAATATAAGGGTACTTTTGTCATTCTACCACCCCACCCGTCATTAGAGGTGCATAAATCGGTTTTTTTAAAAAAACCGGTTCGGTTAATAACCGGACCGGTTAATAACCGGTTTTTGTGTATGAAAACCATAACCGGTCAAACCGGTTAAGACCGGTTTAGGAACCGGTTAGAACCGGTTAATAAACCGGTTTTTTTATTAACCGGTTTTTTAATAACCGGTCTAACCGGTTAACCGGTTTTTTTTTTTTTTTTTTTAAATAATCATTATTTTTTCACAGTATAAACAAACCGGTAACTACAAGGCAAACCGGTAACTACAAGCATTAAATCGTTATCGCATATTCGTAACTCAAAAATACATAACTTTCATTTATAGCTTTTACATTAAAAATACAAACATTAAATCGTTATCGCATATTCGTAACTCAAAAATACAAACATTAAAAAATGCTTAGACACGATTACATTAACAACTTGCTGTTTCTTACTCATTATTTTCCTCGTTACCCGATCCCGAGCTATTCCTTAGGTAATCGTCATACGCGGCTTCTTCATCGGTCATTGGTTGAGTGTGTCCTTGATTGACCTCGTCTTCATACAAGCCCGCCTCATAGTCCATTTCCCCCTCGAGTGAGCGTTGATGTTGTGCCCTATCTAAAGAGTCCAAGTAATCCTTGTAGCAAATAGACATCTCTACAGCTGGTGGAGTGAGTCGAGTCCTCCTAATCGATATAACCCTGCCAGAAACAGAAAAAGCAGACTCCGAAGCTACCGTGGAAGCTTGGACCGTTAGTAAATCTTTGGCCATGGCGGCGAGGATCGGAAACTCATCCTCCTTACCTCTCCACCAAGCCAGCAAATCAAGACTTCTAAATTCATCTGGAGTCATGTGTTTCACAAAGTTGGTACCACCATACCTTCCAAGTTCACTGCTTGGGGTGTTTACCTTTTGACGTTTACCGGCGTCTTCCCAAATCATGTAGTACATCCCCATTTCAAGGTCGGTTTGGGATTGGGATTGGGCAACAGCTCTTAACGAGTCATGAATTTGGGAAGACGACCCGTATTTTGTAAGGTAAACATCATACATGTTAGACAAGGTGGTGTTGAAAGCATTATTTAAAGTTTGGTTATAATAGGGGTTTTGATCGTCGTTTAACTCTAGCTCATCACAAATTTTTTCTATTAAAGCTTCAACACCACCAAGATTTATGCAAGGGTTTAACGCAGCAGCACATGTCAAAACAGCGGGTAGTTGTTGAAAATATTTTCTAAATTTTTCTTTCATTTTTACACCCATATCAAAATAAGGTGCACCCCTACAATGAAGTTCACTCAACTTTGTGCACATGACAGCAATTTTTGGTAAAGCAATGGGGCTTGTTGGATAGTAAACCCCGGATAAACTAGTTGTGCAAGATTTAAAAATTTGAAGGACCTCCGTAACGATCTCAATCAATAACCAGTTTCTAGGATCGTACGGTGCACATTTACCCCTATTTGACATTATTTGATGAACCGCAATTAGTGATTCTTTTTGTTGGATGGCTTTCTCAAACATATCACAAGTCGAGTTCCATCTTGTTGGACAATCCCAATTGGGCCCCAACCATTGACAATTAGCTTCATCACAAAATTTTTTGTATCTTGAAAATGTTTTATTGTTGCTAAAAACATCTCGTAACATTCTTTTAAAATTGTTTATTTGCGTTTCGATCACGTTTAACCCATCTTGCACTGCCAAGTTGATAATATGTGCAATGCATCGGCTATGAAAAAACGCTCCATCACAAATAGGTTTATACTTTAATTTTAAATGGCCAACCGCGGCCGTATTGTTGGACGCGTTATCAAACGAAATTGAAAAGATTTTATGTTCAATCTTGTATTGTCGAATGACTTTATCCAAGAGTTTAAAAATATTTCTACCCGTGTGCGGGTAATCAAACAATTGAAACGCAACGGTTCGTTTCATCATTTGCCACGACTCGGGGTCAACCCAATGAGCCGTCACACAAATGTATGAGTCGGGCGAACCATTAGGTACCGACCACTCATCCGTTGTTAAGTTTACACCAGTTTGTAAGTTTGAAAAGTATGAAATTAGTTCGGATTTAGCGTTTTTCCAAGCTTTAAGACAATCTCTTCTAAGGGTCGAACGACTTACGTGTTGGTAGCGTGGTTGAACATACTTTTGCATCATCTCCGTGAATTGAGGGTTGTCGAAGTGGTTGAAAGGAAGTGTATTTTGAATCACAAAGTTTGAAAACTTTTGACGTACCGCTTCAAGGTCGTACGTAAACACCGTTCCTTGATTCGTCATCTCCGGCTGCGAACTACTTCCCGATTCGTCCTTCAAGGCCTTGCAAAAGGGCCTTTGTACATGCGCTTTTAAAGTGGAGTTTGCGTCTTTGCCATAAAACTTCAAACAATGTTTGCATCGAGCTTTTTGGCTACCGTTAGACATTTCGCATAGGTCGAAATGTTGCCAAACATCATGGTTTCGTTTCGTGGGGATGACCCGAACGACCGTTTCTCCCGTGTTCGAGGCACCCATGTTGACGGATGAAGTAGCACTTTGGGAGGCCATGATAATCGACTACGAAATTAGAGCGTATGGAGTGGTAATGTGGTATAATAGAGCGTGAGATAACAAAATAATCGCGTATGAAATAAACGTTTAGAGCGTTTGGAGCGTTTGGAGTTGTATAATCGAGTGTGTTCTAACCAATACCCAACCTAAACTATATATAGATGTTTGTGGGGGTAGAATGGGAAAAAAAAACGGTCAAAATTGATAAAAACGGCTATATAGCCGTTTCACAACGGAAATAAACCGGTTTTTAACCGGTTAACCGGTTACTAAAAAACCGGTTAACCGGTTTTTCTATAACGGTCATAAACCGGTTTATAAAAAAACCGGTTAACCGGTTTTTTAGTAACCGGTTAATTAAAAAAACCGGTTTTTTTTATAACCGGTTTCAAAACCGGTTTGGGCTCTAAAAAGTATAACCGATATACAAACCGGCGGTTTGTAAACCGGTCAAACCGGTTTTAAAAAAACCGGTTTTTAAAATAACCGGTTTCCGGTTTAAACCGGCAAACCGGTTCGAGGACCGGTTTTTTTGAACACCTCTACCTGTCATCACCACAATCTCTCTCTCTCTCTCTCTCTCTCTCATACTGCCATCATTAACCAATATCACTGAATGATAGAAATTCTACGAAATGCTCTTTGTTAAGAAGGTGGTTGGGTATTTTGTTTCCTGATGGTACCACACCTCGCAAGATATGCATTCAATTGTTATGGCTTTTGTTAGATCTTAATGCTACGTTGATATTAATATGATCATTCGAGCGAGATCAAATCATTCGCAAATAGAGTTAATTACTAGTTTTGTAATTAGGGTTTTCCATATTGATTTATTTTATAGAGTTCCAGACCACCATTGTCATCAATTAAAACTACAACCAAAACATCATCTTCTTCACAAAGACCAAACCCAGTTTTGTCATACCAATGCAGCTCGATGTCCTTATTATTCCTAAACCCTTCTAACTTGGACATGAACAATAGCTCGTTTGCATATCTTCAAACTGAGATTCCATCTTCACTTTCGCCTCTACATATCTCAATTAGTACCCTGGTGAGGTGAAGCGATGGTGGTTGATGGTGGTGGTAGAGAAAGAAGGAGAAACCTCGGGGGTAGAAAGACTAAACTACCCTTGTGTGACCTAATTTAACTAAAAAAAATAATTAGGTTAGGGGCGAAAGACAAAACGTCTTACATTTGAAAATATTAAGTAAAAATCCAATCAATTATAAAAGATAAAAGAACATATGTTGAAATTTGGTACGAGCATAAATAAAAAAAGATATAGTTTTGTTATTTAATTGTTTTTTTTATTTGATCTTTTTTTTTGAACGGCGACTTTCTTGTAATTAGGCTACAGCATTCTCCAAATTTGGAGAACCCCAATGCCCCAGTCTGGCCAGACTATGTTGTCTTAATCAGGCCTACGCTAGCTTCGGAGTTTGACTCGGGCGGTCTTTTTTTAATGAATTGTTCTTTTTGTTATCTATAGTTTTTTCTTTTTTGCGTTGGAGTCATTGTCAATGATATCATTTCGGAGTTGTGGGATCAAGAAAAAACATTAGATTTGGCGGCAGTAAGCCAGCCGAGCTTGAACATCCGCATGTAGTTGTTATTGACTTATTTCTGTTTTTTTTATTATTATTACTAGGTTAAATACCCGCTATACACGGGTTGGGTAAACTATATTAACAAAACAATGTGAAATACTTATACGAATTTGGTATTAAATGAATGAATATCTATTACAACGTTGAATAAAATAAGATTTTCATAAAATAAAAAAAGAAAAAGAAAATGAAATGGTAAATTTTCATTAATCTCTAAAAATTTCTTCATATACAACATTTGTAGTTAGCCTCTTCATCGAATATTAGAAGACTGACTTCGTCTCTAGTTTTAATATAGAAAGCGTGACATAAATCTCTAAAAATTGTCCTTGTATATAATGTTTAAAATTTATTTAATCAACTTTTCTTACTAATAACGCAATACTGATATTAATTTGATATAGGGATTTATATTTTTAAGAAAAATAGTGTTTTAAAAAAATTGATATAACTCATACAAATACTTAAATAAACAATGCACAAAGTATAAAATAAACATATTATATTATAAAGCTATATAGGTTGAAAGAGTTTAAATCAAAGATAAGCAAAACACCAGATACTAAGAGTTTAAAACAATGCTAATCCACAAAAACTGAAAACGTACTTTAAAACATAAAAAACATTAGCTTAAATATAAAAAACAACTTAACTTTTTCAAAGCAACAAACATCCTAAATAACATGAAACCATTATAGGTTTTTTATAGTAGCGGCAGTCAGATAGTTTGGCTTCCCTTTTTCAAAGCGACAAAGCATCCCAAATAAACATGAAACCATTATAAGTTTTGGATAGTAGCGACCGTCAGATATTTTGGTCATATTCACATGTATTTCTCCTGAGAGACATTTATCTAGATTTGATGCACACAATCATGTAACATTGCATGGCCGATAATGAAAAATACCATTGTGGGATGGTTGTCCAAAACTTATACCGTTTAAACATTTGTTTTTTATGTGAGATAGACATATTTTAATAAAACAAATATAGGATAGTAAGATTAATAAAAATTAATTTATAAGCTTTTGAGCATGTTGTTGTTATTGTTGTTATTATTATTATTATTATTATTTGGAATATAATAGAAGTTATAATTATAGCCAGAAAGTGAAAGATTTTAACAATCATAAATGGTTTTCAAGAATTAAACTATTAAATATAGTTTATAGTTTAAATTAAAAATAAGATTAAGTATAAAATTTAAAGCATTAACTTTTTAATCTGAAATTATTAAGATTATCATCTTGTACAAGTCATTAAATCGGAAAAAACAATGGAATATTATATTAAAATTTTAAAACAAATATTGTAAAATGACATCATTAAGAAACATTTATTTTTGCTAAAATTAAATATTATGGGAGAAAACATGTTAGTAAACTCAAAAGCAAAGGTGTTAAAACCATGAAAATAAATATTAATTTTTTATTTAATAATGCTTATTATATAACAAAGGTAGTTTAAAAAGCAGTAATAATTTTTAATTTCAAATTAAGAACTTGTAAATAAAAGAAAACGAATTTGAAAAAAATAGAACTTAAAAAAATAAAAGAAAAACAAATTTTCAAGAGAAGACTCTAAACTTGTCAAGTATTTATTACTTTGAAAAACAATTAAGATGGTTAAATGATTTTTGCCAAGTAGCACAAGGTTGGCACAACAACATTTTTGTTTAATAATTTATCGAATTTTTTTTGTTATAATTAACTGAGTTAGTTTTATTTGTAAGCTTCGTATCGGAATCTTAACAATTAACGGAAAAGTAATACTATTTGTTAATATTTACTATTTGAATAATGATATCAGCCATACCACGTAGACGTGCACAAAAAAACCGGTTCCGGAACCTAACTGGTGGAACCGAACCGGAACCGGTTCCAGTTCCAACCCGGTTGGTACAATACCCGGTTTGGGTATTTTTGTACCCGAAAATCGTACCCGGTTCTCTTATTTGTATGTCAGTATCAGTTCCAACCCGGTTCTTAATTGAAACCGGTTCGGTTCGTACCTGGAAAAACCGGTTCCGACGGGTTTTTTTTGAAGGGTCAAACAAAAGTCAAACTAGCCGTTGGAACCGGTTCCAACGGTAATATAGCCGTTGGAACCGGTTTTTTAGACACCAATTAGCCGTTGGAACCGGTTCCAACGGTAATATAGCCGTTGGAACCGGTTTTTGAGACAATAGATCCGTTGGAACCGGTTCCAACGGTAATATAGCCGTTGGAACCGGTTTTTGATGCCCAAACCTATATATAACTTGTTTCCGCCACTTGTTTCACCACCAAACTCAAAAACAAACTAAAATACTACTCCTTTAGCAAACCCGTTCCTTTACCCGACCATCCAACTAAATATTATTATGGCACCCATCAAAAAAACTAACAAGAAGGCTAAAACATAAACGATACTAAACATAACAACTAAAACATAAAAAACAAAGTCCGTCGTTTTATTCCGGGAATACTTATTTTTGGGTTGTAGAGCCGGACGACTCTCCCACTTCCGTTTTTTTAGCTTCCAACCTTCTTTTCTCTCGACAATACTTATTCGTATGTTTTCGTAATGTCGAGTTGGACCCTGCTTTAAGAAACTTCGAGCAATATTTGCAACGTGCCAACTCATGTGAGTCGGTCATGAGACACAAATCGTAATGAACCCAAACATCGGGGCATCTTGTTGTTTCGATCACCATAACAACGTCATCATTAGTTGCCATTTGTTGTCGGTTTAAGGTTAATTGTGGTTTGGAGTGTGTTTTATAGTTTTGGAATTGGTTTAACAAGTACACAAACAAACCTTGCTATTTATAGTAAGAAAATAACCTATTTGTAGTTAAAAAACCGGTTCCAACAGTCAAAAACGGCTATATAGCCGTTGGAACCGGTTCCTAACGGCTATAATATTTAAATTTCAAAAAAAACCGGTGGAACCGGTTTTTACGTAAAAACCGGTTCCGGTTCATACCCTACCCGGTTCTTAAAAGTTAGCATATCTGGGCATCGGTTCGGGTCGGGAACCGAACCGGTTCTTGATTGGAACCGGTTCCATTTTACAACCCGGTGTGAAAAAACCGGTTTCGAACCGGTTCGGGTTTTCCAGTTGAACCCGATTTGTGCACGTCTAATACCACGACCCATTTTTGTTTGGGCCTTCTTAGTTATTCAACACAGTAAATTTGGTGTTAACCAGCCCACCCATTTTTGTTTGGGCCTTCTAGTTAGTCATCACAGTAAATTTGGTGTTAAACCAGCCCAGGCCCCAAGGTAGAAAAAGAAAGCACAAAGGTCCAGAAAGTTAAAACCCTAGACGGAGAGAGAGAGATGAACAAAATAAAAGCATTAATCGAGTTATAAGGTCATTTGGTTTGAAAAAAAAAAATAGAAAGACAATAAGAAAACAGAACTAATAAGAGTTAATGCTAACGATAAAATTATCTCATGTTTAAAATCAACGCATTAGGCAATGTAGTTTAAATGAAACAAAGCAAGATAGTTTTTACTTTTTAGTATTTAGGGTAAATGGGGCCTTGGGTAAGATGGGTAAGAGTTTGGGTTGTTCCGAACCCATCGGGTACACCGCCACGGTTTGATCAGGTTAGTTAATTGGATTAAGGTCTCATTTTCATGAAGCTGATGATGTTAAAGGTATTGTAGAAATATGTGTTAAAATAGGGCTTGATCCAGATTTATTTGGGCCTAGTATACGAAGTCCAATGAAAAATCCTAGACATAGACCCCCCTAAGCGTAACGGCTACCACCAAACCATTATTTACACGAGTGTCAGTATCGTATCGTGACTAATTAAATTGGTTCCGACCGAACAACATCGATACCGGTATCATTAATTTCATAGTCAGTGCCGGTACTTTTATGATTTTCACAGCTTTGTTTAAACTTTTTAATCAGCACTCTGATATACTTTTTTTTTAATGTGAAAAATAGAGTTGATTCAAATAGAGTATTTTTTTTATATCAAAGTTATATGAGGGTTTGTACCCGTGTTGAATTAAGTTTCATTTCACCTCTCATACATTAATTAATATAATCATTATCTCATGTGTTTATTATTCAATTTGACTTTTGTCTAATAACTAGCGTTGGTTAATTTAAAAAATACAAAATAGGCAACTATATATGTTTGGTAAAACTAGCTGAAAGCTGGTAGCTGTAGCTTTTTATATATATTTAGGTATTTGGCAGAGTAGCTGTAGCTTTTAATAAAAAAATTGGGTGCTAGCGCGGTGCAGCGGAGTGCGCGCGCAACTTGAGATCAACCGCATAATGAGTGTTGGTACGTTATTCACTTGATATTAGTGCACGTATAACCCGAATGCAGACGTGTACTTCGTGCAAAGGCAGCAAGAATGTGATCGTGGCGAAAATTAATAAACAAAGCTAAAATATACAGTAATTTCAAATAGATAATTTTTTAAACCAACCTCTTTTGATTTGAAACCCTTTCCGACCCGACACCGTTTTAATCTGAAACATGCTCTGACCTGGCCACTTTCGTCCCAAAACCATACCGACACGAACGAACTAAATTAACCCTTTTTTATCGACTCATTCCGACCCTAATTTGGTCTTACACATGACCCGAGCTCGTCTAACTCGACTTGTTGCCAATAACAACCGGTAAAGAAGTATGTTAATATCATACTCAAATTAAAGAGAATAAAATGCTCTTTTTTATGATGTAATGTGTTCAAAAAAATATTAACGTGTGAAAAAGTTATGGACTTTTAAAGAGTCATGGATGTAGTTAGTTTTGAATAAAGGTAAAATATGTAACTATTATATAAGTTAACAAAAGTTGATGAAAGTTCAAGTACCAAAATTGTAAATTCAATTGTAAAAGCTTGTAACTAGCGAGAAAAAGAGCCTAATATAAAAGCTTCAAGCTCATTGAACCAAACAAAATTTTTTGTTAGGTATGAGCTTTTTCTTAAAAGCTTAAAGCTCCTTATCAAACGGGTATGTTTGGCAAAACTAGCTGGTGGTTGTTAGCTGGAAGCTGGTAGCTAGTAGCTGTAACTGGTAGTTGTAGCTTTTTAGATATGTATTTAGGTGTTTGACAGAGTAGCTGGAGCTTTTTATATATATTTAGGTATTTGGCAGAGTAGTTAGAGCTTTTAATAAACTAATTTGGTGCCAGCGTGGTGCGGCGGAGTGCATGCGCAACCTGACATCAACCGCATAATCAGTGTCGGTACATGATTCACTTGATATTGGTGCACTCACAGCCCGAATGCAGATGTGTACTTTGTGCAAAGGCAGTAAGCGTGTAATCAGTAACGAAAATCAAGAAATAAAGCTAAAATATACAGTAATTTCAAATAGATAATTTTTTAAACCAACATCTTTTGATCTGAAGCCCTTTTCGATCCGACACCGTTTTAATCTGAAGCATGTTTTGACCTGTCCCCTTTCGACTCAAAACTGTACCGACATGAACCTAAGTAAATTAACCTTCTTTTATCGACTCGTTCCGACCCTAATTTGGTCTTACACATGACCCGAGCTCGTCTGACTATCATAACCGGTAAAAAAAGTATATCAGTATCATACTCAAATTAAAGAGAATAAAATGCTCTTTTTTATGATGTAATTTATTTAAAAAAATACTAAGGTGTGAAAAAGTTATGGACTTTTAAAGAGTCATGAGGGTAGTTAGTTTTGAATAAGGGTAAAATATGTAACTATTATATAAATTAACAAAAGTTGATGAAAGTTCAAGTACCAAAATTGTAAAAGCTTCTAGCTTTTTCTCAAATGCTAGTGATAGTAGCGTTTAAAAAATGAGTTTTTTCTTCAAAATTAAAAGCTTGAAGTTTCTACACCAAACAAGATTTTTAATTGAGTATGAGTTTTTTCTTAAAAACTTAAAGCTTGAAGCCCTAAAAACTCCTAAAAGTTTATTGCCGAACATACCCATATGTCTTATAAAAGAAAATTCTTAATATTCCCGTATTTTTATAAATGAAATTTATTTAAGTATTTTATATATCGTAAACTAAATGAGTTCCGGTATCTTAATGAAACAAACCGACTCCCGCCAAATAATATTGGTATCATAACGAACCGAATCGTATTGATGCCGTATCACAAAAGAATTCGCACTAGTTTTTTTTAGAACGACGACAGTTTACAGTACGACTATGTGGTCACAAGTCGGCTTGCGGCCGTTCGGAACCTTTCGAGAATTTCCCCCGTGGCGCATAGCCGTTCGGAACCTTTCGAGAATTTCCCCCGTGACGCATGTCATAACCGTGGTTTTTAGAGAAACATTCTCCCCTAATGTCACCTGACATTGATTACAATATCTACCACAAGAGTCGAAAACCTCTGATATAGTATAGAAAGAATAAAAACCCGTATTCACACTAGTTAATGTTATAATAACAATAACACTAATTATTATTATTATTATTTATTTATTTTTTGTTCTTTTAATTAATATTACACCGGTAACATTGGAAAAGTAGAAGATAAAGATGAGCATGAAGTACTATGTACTTTTGACAAGTAACGTCACAGTCTTTGCAGTTATCGTGGTACCTAAATTAACACCCGCCCTTCATTTTTCTTACAACACAGACTATCCTATGACCTATTTTCTACATTTAATATAAAAAAGATTTTTTAAAAATAGACATTTGAGGTCCACGGTCCACCTTAAGAGGGGACCGCGGTATGGTTTTTTGGTGGAGACTCAACTTCGATATTCACTTGGACCACTTTTGCTGGATTATGTAATGAATGGTTCGAGTTAGGTTTTGCGAGATTATTAGTTCGAATCCAAAGCACACCCGAGTTTTCGTCCCACTGTGTGTTACGCCGGAGAGTCCGGCTCTTGTGGTGGCACAACGACTGTCAAGTGGCAGCCGGCGGTATGGTTCCGGAGGTAACACCCAAACCAAACTCTTAAGCTAGGTTGGACTTAGTTAAGACAAAATATCCTGGTCAGAGTGTGGCAACGGGCTCTCCAAATTTAAAGAGTACGATATCTTAACACAAAAAAAATAGTTTCAGCAAAACTTATTAGGGGACGGACTGGTGTCGATTCCTCAAAAAACTTTCATTTTTCTCGAAATCAAGGAATGATTACTATTTTTCATTTATCAAAATTCCATTACTTTCTCTAGACTTCCCTCACTATCCCCATCATCCGGTGAAGATTCCTCATAATCCTTTGTAAAAGTTAAAAATGGAAAAATACAAGACGGTGTTCCCACCTTATATCAGGGTTCTCTCGATCTTTCCCAACTTCGACTATGTTTGCGTAATCAAATAGATTTTGACCTTTAGCCGTTTCCAAAATAAAATTAGATAGTGTTAGGTATGCAATAAAACGTTTTGCTGGTCAATGAAATAAAATAACTTGTTACACAAGAATATCATTTCCTCTAATAAACATCCAAAATCATTCCTAAGCCAACACACACACACCTTTTTTCCAATTCTATTCCCTCCTTCACCACCACAATCGGCCACCAACACCACCGACAACCGCCCCCACTGCCTACAACTGTCGTTGCCCGCTGACCACCACCTCCAGTTGCAGCCACCACAACCACCATGACTTGCCACGGCCACCTCTACCGACCACCACCACATTTGTATCCCATTCCTTCATCTTTTCCTGTCAACCAAACAACAAAAAATAATAATCTATTTCATTTTCACATGATAACTAAACTAGGTAGCGGCATTGTAATGATTTATTTTATTCCTTATTCATTTCATTTCATTTCATTTCATGTCCATTCTATAATCTCAGAACAAACAGATTTCTAAATATTATGAAAAGAAACAATCGTATAGCCATATCTAATCATATATAGCAAACATATAATTTTATATTACTTTTATAGGTTTATAAGAGTTGCATAACACCTATAATGTGGTGTTGGTCAAAGCAACCAGACAAGATCTGACATCTACATGAATCATATAGAACTATACGATTTAGATTGAATTCAGATGGTGTTTGGATGTTTGTTATGGTGTCTGAACGTCAACGAGCTTTTATAATTTAACTAATTTGGTCATTTAAAATTTTTAAAACAGTGTGTGAAGGTCACCATGAGTAAAGGCGCACAAAACCAAGATTTTTAAAAACCAGTGCCTTCAAATACCAAGTATTGCAATATACAAACCGGGTGTAACATTAGTCAAAAATTCGAATTAATATTTGTTTTTCTTTTTTGTGTAACCGCTTGCAGTCGGGTCCTCGTATTTAATAAAGACGGAAAATTGCTACCGTTTATGTAATTGGTTTTGTCTTTGAAGAGGTAGGTCCCAGCAGAGCCCAGTTGGACCCGCAAGACTCACCTTAAACAGGGACGTCTGCGCAATGACCAACTGCTCCAGCAGGACCCACCATGCTCAAAGAACCTTACGCGCAGTACGCCAGCTGTACCCGCAGGGAAAGCCTCCCAATGGTGTACCCCGCCTGTTCCCGCAGCTGCGGATACAAGCCATCAGGGAAGGCTACCCGCACTAACAGCAAGGCTACACGCACAAGGCATTCGTTACTTCAGTTGTCACATGAAGGAATGAGCAAGGCGGGAATACTCCCGCCTAAATGAGCCAGTCCGTATGCTTCTGGAAGGTCTTTCGTACTATACCTAATAAGGTATGGGCGGAACAGACAGTTTGACCAGAGCAGCCCATGAACTAATCACAGGGTGACAGCTCACCGACAACAATACGAGGAGGAGCACCCTCTAGTACTGTTTGTCACTATTAGCCGCTGCCTACTCACCAACCCTTACGAGGGGACGTGCGCAGCCTACAGTTGGTGGAACAGTGCGTAGCCGGCAGTAAAGGAACAGTATACAGCCGACCTTTACTGTTAGCCGTAGCTTACCCACCAACCAGCATGGCCTGTGCGTAGTCCACTGTTGGTGGAACAGGAATACTATTCAGCCGGCTGTACCTTCTAGGAAACCTACCTTCGGCTATAAATACTCCAACACCTTGGAATGGTAAGGACATCATCTGATATCTCAATCTTATCTAGCAATCTCTTAATATACACTTATATTCAGAGCAATCTAGTCTGATTCTCACGCCGGAGGGTGGTCACAAGGAGGAACCCCCCCTTCTCAGTGACGAGCTTACGGTGTCTGTTTTGCAGGTCCCCTGAAGAACAACTCTCTGCTGGACCTCATTCCCGTGGGAAACATTACTTAAACCCCCAGATTATCTATAATCTGTCCAGGGTTCACTTAGTGTTTCTTCATTGGCGCCATCCGTGCATAAAAAGCTAGAACTGATTTAGTTTTTTCAAAATTTCTGAAGAAATGGTTAACGTTACTCCGGTCCCATGGCCAGTAACCGACCAAGAAACCCCGGTAACCACAACCCCAACAACTGGGGGGAACACCGGCGGTTATACAATTCTTACGAACACTACCCCGACTACCCAAGCCGGGGCAAGTGCAGTAAACATTCCACTGGGGTTCACTGATGCCCAGTTGGAAAAACGAAGGGTCCCTCGCCAAACACTAGATGAAGTGAAGGCGTGGGCCGAAGCACGTCAAAGAGAGTTCCAAGCTGAATTGGACGAACGCTTGCGTTCAGTTCAACAGGCTGACAAATTCGGCAGTACTCGCCAACACCTCAATATGAACAGCGAGGGCGAGTACTCAGACGACGAGAGGGAGGAGTCTGATACCGACGCAAACCCTCGCCATAAGGCGAAAGGGAAGCGTAAGGAAACGAACTCCCAGCCGAAAAGGAATTTTGGGGAAGCTTTTAAACCAACAAATGCGGAGAGAAACCCGCGTGACTTCTCCAAAACCTTTAGACCAACTGCTACAAATGCAGGAAAGTCAAAATTCGCAAGGGACATTGCGGAAGCAATCGCCCCGAGAAGTGCCAAACAAATGTCCAACATTGGCACTTATGATGGTCTATCCGACCCAGATGACCATTTGAACAGGTTCATTGCGGGGACTACCGTCAGCAACTGGACGGAACCCACGTGGTGTTACATGTTCCAGATGACTCTGGTCGGAGCGGCCAGGGCATGGTTCGATCGTTTACCGGTCCACCACATATATAACTGGGCGGACTTTCAGAACAAGTTCAGCCAACACTTCAGCCAACAGATGAAATACACTGAAGAACAGTGGACGATCCTCAACTGCGTTAGAGAGGAGGATGAATCTTTACTAGAGTTCATCACCCGCTTCAACTCCAAAAAGCTAAGTCTCGGCAACATAAGTGAAGATCTGGTTCGCGCCGCTTTCATCCAAGGCGCCGAATACCCAGAGCTTATCCGCACATTGACGGGTAAGGATGGCATGCCATCAACATGGGATGCCATCATGACGGCGGCAAAGCGCTTTGCCGAGACAGAAAAGCAACTGGAAAGGGATCTTCCCCAGAGTACACACCTCTACACGCAGAGGACAAGAGAGAACAATGTCCGGATCGCCCGGCAGAACAAAAAGAGGAAGCTAGGTATGTGGCAGTCAAGGGTAAACTTTGACACCTCATCCAGCTCTCAACCTCTTGTTGGCAGAAGAAATCACACGCACCCTCCAAGCCAAAAGCACCGGTGGACGCCACTCACCAAAAGCGTCACGGAGATATTTGCCACTGAAAAGCTACCGTGGCCAAAAGCTCCAATGATCCGTCAGTGACCTAATGCGGATCAGAGCAAATCCTGTGACTTCCACGGGACAAAAGGTCATGACACGGAAGAGTGTACATCCTTGAAGGACATTGTTGAAGCATTCGTCAAGGATGGAAGACTGGCACACCTGGTGGCATCAATCAAGAAGGGAGGACGGAACGACAACCGGTACCGAGGCAACGGACGAAAGCCCGTTGACATCAGCATCAACATGGTTCATGGTAACATCAGAGGAAGAAAAAGGCGAATGACAGAACCATGTGCGTGGAAGGAAGCTGAGGTGCGCTTCCCACGAGTGCCAGGAGGACCCAGCAAAGAAGGTCCTATCGTCATTAAAAGCCAGCTGGGACACTACATCACCTCCCGCACTCTTGCTGACAACGGCGCCTCGTCAACGGTGATGTACAGGCAGTTCTTCGACAAGCTAGATGACGAAGACAAAGAACGCCTGGAAACGATATGCGCTTCAATGGAAGGGTTTGATGGCAGCACAAACACCCCCCTGGGTATCCTATCTTTCCCCGTCACTCTTACGGATGGGAAACACTCCCGCACAGAAGAGGTGGACTTCGTCGTGATGAGGAAGCCACACCACACATACGACATTCTCTTCGGGAGAGACGGGATGGCAAGATTCAACGCCGTGGTATCCTCAGTCCACGGCATGATGGGATGGCCAACAACTGAGGGTGTAGCGATGATCACCGGCATTCCCCAGGTATGCATCGCATCTGTCTCATCTAAACCCAAACCAAAGATGGCTAAACCAACCATCACCGAACCAGAAAGATGGGCCTTCAACGGCAAGTACCCGGACCAGGCCGTCACCATTGGCCCAACAATTGTTGGTCCCACACGCACCTTACTCAAGCGCTTATTACAAAGGAACACTGACATCTTCGCGTGGACACCAGCTGACATGACTGGTGTACCCCGGAGTAAGGCAGAGCATAAGCTCAAATGCGATCCGGCTGTCACGCCGATCGTACAAAAGCGCAGAGTAATGGGGCCAGAACAAACTAACGCGTGTAGAACCCAAGTCAAGGAACTCCTTGACGCAGGCATCGTACGCGTTAGTAGATATCAAACTTGTGTTGCAAATCCCGTTATGGTACCGAAGAATGACAAACAATGGCGCATGTGCATAGATTTCAAGGATTTGAACAAAGCATGCCCCAAAGATTGTTATCCGTTACCTGAAATTGATCTTAAGGTGGATTCGTTGGCACCATTCCGCCTTAAATGCTTCCTGGAAGCGTATAAGGGTTACCATCAAATCCACATGGCCGTTGATGATCAGGACAAAACCGCTTTTTCGGACGCCCGATGGCACATTTTGTTATCAAATGATGCCATTCGGACTTAAGAATGCCGGGTCCACATACCAACGCCTGATGGACAAAGAGTTTCATACCCAAATTGGGAGGAACTTGGAAGTCTACATGGATGACTTGGTCATCAAAAGCCCTGACCCAGAAGCGATGTTGAAAGACATCGAAGAAACTTTCAACACGCTCAGGAAGATAAACATGAAGCTCAACCCGAGCAAGTGTGCCTTTGGAATGGAAGAAGGGAAGTTCTTGGGGGTCATCGTCACTAAAGATGGCTTCAGAGCGAACCCTGAAAAGGTCGAAGCCATTATCAAAATGGAATCACCTACTACCATCAAACAGGCTCAGACACTGAATGGACGACTGGTGGCACTTAACCGCTTTTTGGCAAACCATGCGGATAAGTCGTTTCCCTTCGTGTCAACGTTGAGAAACTGTTTAAAGAAAACGCACTTCCGCTGGACACCAGATGCGGAAGCAGCTTTTCAGGAGATTCGGTCACGCTTAATCGAACTCCCAACACTCACAGCACCAAAAGCGGGAGAGGAATTAGTCCTATACCTTTCCGCAACTGATAGAGCAACTGGAGCCGTCCTGTTAGTCGAGCGAAAAGGCATCCAGATGCCAATCTATTACGTCAGCCGTGTCCTAACAGACGTAGAAACCCGGTACTCTACCTTTGAAAAATTAGTTTTAGCACTTATACACGCTTCACGCAGGTTAAGACGATATTTCCAGGGTCACCCAATCACCATTATCACCAATTTCAAACTTGCAAACGTTCTAGGCAAACCCGAGTTATCGGGACGCCTAGCCAAATGGGCAATTGAGTTGGGAGAATACGCGATAAAGTATAAACCAAGACCAGCCATAAAAGGCCAGGTTCTGGCCGACTTTATTGCAGAAGTGCCCGCATCGCGGGAAAAAGAGTGCCAGGAAGAGGTTCAACCCTCTCCAGCACAAGACATCAATGATGTCTGGCAACTCTACACTGATGGAGCTGCCAGTAACGAGGGTTCAGGCGCAGGGCTGAAACTAACCAACCCAACAGGCCAAGAATACACTTACGCTATTCGACTGGATTTTCCAAGTACGAATAACGAAGCCGAATATGAGGCATTCTTGGCTGGGTTGAGAATTGCGCGTAAGATGGGGGTGAAAAACTTGGAAGCCCACGTGGATTCCATGTTGATAGCCAATCAAATCAACGGAACGTACACGGCCGTGAACGACACAATGGCCCTGTACCTCGCACAAGCAAAATCCCTTATGCGCGATTTCAATGACTGCAAAGTCATACACGTCAAGCGAAGTGAAAACAAATCTGCGGATGCGTTAAGCAAGCTTGCATCATTAGCCTTAACCCACTTAGGAAAGGATATCCGCATTGAACTCCTCGAGACACCTTCGGTCCCGCACAAGGAAATTTGTGTCATCCAAACCGGCACGGAAACATGGATGACACCAATAATAAAATACCTTGCGGCAGGAACACTCCCAGAATCCAAAACACAGGCAAGAAAACTACGCTGTAAAGCACTAAATTATCAACTCATCGATGACATCCTTTACAGACGTAACTTTCTTGGTCCACTCTTAAGATGCGTGGACAACCAAGATGCTGACTACCTCCTAAGGGAAGTACACGAAGGCATCTGTGGAGTACACGCAGGTCCCCGCGCTGTTGTAGCTAAGCTAAACAACGCGGGATACTTTTGGCCGGGGATGCATACGGATGCACTGGCATACATCAGAAAATGCAGGTCTTGCCAGCTTTACGCACCCAACACGCACCGCCCGAAGAATGAACTTGTTCCAGTCACTTCTTCATGGCCATTTCAGAAGTGGGCCATCGACGTGACAGGCCCATTTCCTACAGCAGCAGGAAACGTTCAGTTCCTTGTGGTAGCCATCGACTACTTCACCAAGTGGATAGAAGCAAAACCATTAGCCCAAACAACCGCAAAACATATCAAAAAATTTATTTGGGAATTTATTATTTGTCGTTTTGGACTTCCACAGAATTTGGTGAGCGATAACGGCACCAACTTTGCTGACAAGAAGCTACAACAGTGGCTGAAAGAACTCCAAATCACCCACACCTTTACCTCAGTGGCACACCCGCAAGGTAATGGTGAGGTGGAAAGAGCAAACAAGAGCATCGTCGAAGGCATCAAGAAAAGACTCTTGGAACACAGATCCGGCTGGGTGGACGAGCTTCCGCACGTCCTTTGGGCAAACAGAACGCTGAAGAAGGCCAGTACGGGAGAAACCCCGTTCAGCCTCACTTATGGCACGGAAGCCATGGTCCCGGTCGAAATTGGTTTACCCTCACCAAGGGTCTTGATTCAGCCAGAAGACAATGATGCGGAAAGACGGTTGGATCTTATGCTGACCGAGGAACGCAGAGACTTAGCCGCAGTGCGTGAAGAGAATTACAAACGTCAAATGCAAAAGTACTACAACACGCGGGTAAAACTCTGCAACTTCAATGAAGGAGACTACATACTGCGTAACAACGAGGCTTCGAACCAAGAACGCCCAGGAAAGCTGGCCCCGGTCTGGGAAGGGCCATACATTATCAAAGAAGTCCTGGGAAAGGGAGCATACCGGCTCGAAAGGCTCGATGGCACTCCTATCCCAAGAACATGGAATGGAGCTCAATTACGCAAATGTTATATGTAGATCAATTCCAAACTTGTAAAGAAAAGGCCTAGAGCCACTTCTAATGGAAATGATTCTCCTTTCATAATGTGTTAACTTTACCTTTATACTTATGAACTTCCCATACTGGTGCCGGTATTCACCGCATAAATGGGGAAGAAGTAAGTCGTTACGTGTGGAAAGCGGCAAAACCCGCATAAACACAACGCTAAAAATAAGGAAAACCTACACGCAGGTCAGATGTAAGTAAAGTTTAGCCATCCTTGTAAGTGCAAGTGACGGTCTTACCCGCACAATCACGAACAAGGAAGCAAAACTTCAACCTATCATCTACCACGTTCAAAGGTTATCCTAAAAAAGGATGAAAACCTACACGCAGGTCAGATGTAAGTAAAGTTTAGCCATCCTTGTAAGTGCAAGTGACGGTCTTACCCGCACAATCACGAACAAGGAAGCAAAACTTCAACCTATCATCTACCACGTTCAAAGGTTATCCTAAAAAAGGCTGAAAACCTACACGCAGGTCAGATGTAAGTAAAGTTTAGCCATCCTTGTAAGTGCAAGTGACGGTCTTACCCGCACAATCACGAGCAAGGAAGCAAAACTTTAACCTATTATCTACCACGTTCAAAGGTTAACTTATTCTAAAACACTTGAAAAATTGCTAATTCAAACTAAAATATGCAAGTCATATAACGTTTATAAAGCAAGGAATCCAATGGAAGAAGCGGTCTTAGCCGCACAAAGATTTATATTTCATGAATATTCGTTACAAGAATGGCCGGGTAACTACCCGCCTACAAGTAAGTAAATCTGTACAAACTAAGTCTATCCTAGCAGCGGGAAGGGATCTTCAGGATCAGGCTTCAGGGCCACTTCCACTTGGACCAGCGCCGTCAGTTGAGCGTGGCAGTTCAAGGAAAGCCTTAAGGATAGCTAGCCCATCATCAGCAGCAGCGACTTCATTCACCTTCTCCACCACCGGATGCGGGAAGGCGGCATACTGGTTCACTGCTTGGTCATAAGCAGCTTCAGTATCCACATTATACAAAGGGAAGTTGGAAGGCGGGACGCCTTTCTCAACGAACCCTAGACCAAGCAGGAAGCCGGCCCGTTCCCCATCCTCGTGAGAAGCGTTGAGGGCTGCGCTCATAGCATCGTCGTAAGAGGTCTCTGAGAAGACCCGATGCACAACCTACATAAGAAAATATACCAAGTGTCAACACCCTATCTACAAAGAAGAGCGTAAAGACATGAAAGTTTACCTGAGACAACGCTTCTCGAAGAAGCCATTCCTTGGCAGCCAGAGCTTCTTGTAGGGACGCTTGAGCTTCGTTACGGGCGCGTTCGGCTTCACTCTTGTTAAGGTTGGCAAGCAACACTTCTTTAGCCGCAGCCTCTTCGACGCCCTTTAGCTTCCGATCAGTATGGTCAAGCACCCCCCTCTGGTCCAAGATCTCCTGGAGCTTTTTGGCGTCTTCCATCGCCAAGGCATCATGAGCCTGCTGGAGAGCCTCTAATTTGGCTTTAAGTTCTTCATTCTCCACGCGCAGAGGCTCAGCAATAGCTTCAGCCTTGGTGGCCCTCTCGGTTGCGTTCCTCGCAGTTTCCTTAGCCAGCCGAAGCTGTTCATTAACAGCTTGGGCAGCCTTGGAACGGGCCTCGAGTCGAGCCTGAACTTCAACCTCGAGGGCCTTGAAGGCCTTCTCCTTCTCCGCAGCCACTGCGGCAAGTTTTTGGTTCTCCTCCCGCACAGCCCGCGCCTGAGCTACTTCCTTGAGACGAGCTGCTTTTAACTTGTCGTTTTCACGACAAAGCAGCTCGACGCGCGGCTGCATCCGGGCCAGGAGAAGTCGAAGCTCATTGGTTAGTCTACCCTCCTGGTAGCTAGCCATGGCTTCCCCCAACGCACCACTGGGAGCAGCGTGACGAGCCCATTCCACGCACTCCACAGGGGTGCGAAGGGTTGTTCCTCGGCGAATGTTCCATCGTGGAACATACACTTCATTGGAATCCGACACTGCAAAAAAAAAAAAAAAAAAAAAAAAAAAAAAAAAAAACAAAGCAGTTAGGAAAAGATGATAAAATATATATATAAAATGGGCCAGAAGAACCCTACGCACCTGTAGGGTCAATAACAGGCCGATAGCCGCCGAACCCATCACCTGAACCCAAAGGAAATCCATCCAAGAGGTCAGGCAGATGGGAAGGTGGCAAAGATTGGCGGGAAGCCCCACGCGTACCTGATGGACCGGCCATCGTTGCCGATGGCGGGGGCGTAGTAGCAGCCGCCGTGGTCGCCGCTGCGGTCGCTGCCGCAGATTCCGTAGCAATGGTAACCGCCGGCTCGGTGAAGGATGCTGTAAAAATCGCACTCACCGCCGGCGGAGACGTCATCTCGGCTGGAACAGTTGGCTCAAAGGAGTGAGCAACTGGACCAGCGGAAGCAGGCGCAGGCGCGTGGGTCGTCGCCTCAGGTAGGCTGACCAAGCCTACCGTCATTGGCGAGGAGGTACTACTTGGAGCTCTACCCTGGAATGCGTCAACATCCACGCCTGTGTAAAGAAGAAAAGTGTTAAAAGATATTAAGTTATGAAGATAAAAAGGTAAAGGAAGTTGTACTTACGGGTTTTCTTGAGCCTAAAGGTACGGAGATGCGGGGACGAACCCGATGGAGCCGGCCTCTTTGCGCCGGTCACCGTCGTCTTCTTTGGCTCTCCGGAGGTGACAATCACAACCTCCGGAGCGGTGGTCTTATCACCACCGGGATTCCCCGCCACCTCTTCGCTCTCGGTCTCCGAATCAGACCGAGGCGTTGGATCGGCAGTGGAGGCCTTCTCTTTCCCCTTCCCGCCGGCAGCCTTCTTCTTCCGCACCAACGGAGGACCATCTGCGGATTACTCATCAGAACATACGATTAAAGGAATTCCAGCAGAGGTTTCAACATTGAGGGGTCGAGGGTCGAATAACGCCTTACCTGGCCGACGGGCACTAAGGATCTCATGGCCTAGCGGATAGACCTCCACGAACCGATCCGCCGTTTGTTCTAGGATGGGCAACTCGTTCTCATCTAGAGCGCGAGTACCCATCCGTGCGGGACCGTCAGCCTCCCGCGGGTTTAGGAGCGACTGCAGGTCGTTCCCCTCAGAAATAAAAAGGAAAGAAGTTAGAAGAAATTCAAGATCAAGAAAAGGGAAAAAGGCATACCGTAAGGAACAGAATTCGAACCGTATTCGAGGACGATTGGGATCTTTTGCGCATCGGCAGCCTTCCACACTCGACTCATCCCCAGCATCACCATCCCGGACTCCGCAAACCGGTAAACCGGAGATTGGACCCGAGATATCTTCGCAAACCATTCCGCCTCCTGGTAGTTGGAGGCGTGAAGGCTCGGAAGTGCTTGCCCGTTCTTGAATTTCATGGCAATGGGGATGGCGCGAGCGGATATAAAGAAAAACTCCCTCTTCCACGAGCGAAGACTGCGCTCGGTCGCGCAGATCTTTAAACCCTTAATCCGGGTTGACAACGTGTACCACCCCTGGATGCACCTCCAAGTATAGAAGGTCATCAGGCGGTCAACATAGGGCTCAACGCCCAGTATCCGGCACACCCACTCGAAGTGGCGAATCTTGGCGATCGCCATGGGGTGTAACTCGGTCAAATGAACACCGTGCCTCTCAAGGACACGGTAAACAAACTTTGTCAATGGGAACCTAAGATTCCCATAAACAAAGAATGCTGCATAAACCCCGATCTTGCCTCTGGGGGCATCGTACACGGTATGATGGGGTTCAGGAAACTCAGGCTCGAGAGACTCGAGCATGAACTTCCTGACGACATACCGGTACAGATCGCCAGGCAGAGCACACTGGCACTCGCCAGCAGTACTCTTATCATCGGCTGTAGATTCAACATCTCGAGACGACATCTTGTGAAGAAAAGAAGAAAACGATTTCGGGAGAATGCTTGCCTGAAAAGGATGAGTATTCGCCGGAAATCGCTTAAAAGATGAAGAGAAGATTGAAAGTGTGGATTACAAAGAACCCTCTCCCCCTTTATATACTAATCGCAATTAATGCGATGAAATTAATGCGGAGGAGAGAGAAAACAAAGGTGCAATGAAACTGTGACACGTGGCAAAAAGCAAGCTGGCAACAGCTGTTGACAGGACGCATACCATTAATTTCGCGGCCACGCGCCCGAAAAATCGCGCCCACGCGCCTGAAAAAGCGTCTGGAATGACCATGTACTGTCACGTCACCATAACTTCCTGCACGTCCTGACACAGTCAGAAGAAACCGTCGCACGACGTTTCAGATGTTTGGACTGTTCCTATCATTCCACCAACTCTTCGAATTTCGAAATTCAAAATTCAAAAAGATTCAAAAGTGAGCGGGAAAATACCCCTTACCTTGGCAATCAAGTAACCGTAAGACGGATGCGGGTACAGTGTCAAGGCAAAACCCTTCACATACTTAGCACATGCAGGGAATTGACGCCAGGAATACCTTGGAAGTAAAGTAACCGTAAGACGAGTGCGGGTACAGTGTCAAGGCAAAACCCTTCACGTATTTGGCACTCTGCAGGGAATTCAAACCAAGAAGGATCTTCTGGGCCATGCTTGCGGAAACGTGAATAACATTCCCGCACGACGGGAACGTCGAGAACTATATTGTTTGAAACTCCAAGATGGAATTGGTGGTTTTAGCATGATTGATCACTATGTCGAAAACCACCAAGACCCCATGGAGAATCCACACAAGTGGGACTCAACGCTCCTGACGTGCGAGGAGGTTACAAACCTACCCGCTTCACACCCAAAGATCAAGCAGAAAAGTCGGGAATTTCTGCGTGACATCAGGAAAACCGCGGGATGAATCACCACGGAAAACCGAAAAACTAAACCCTTTTCAAAACCCCTTGCTAAGTCCAAAAGTTCACCTCACTTATTAATAATTCATGAGAAGAACATTGGACTGGGGGGACTTGAAGAGGTAGGTCCCAGCAGAGCCCAGTTGGACCCGCAAGACTCACCTTAAACAGGGACGTCTGCGCAATGACCAACTGCTCCAGCAGGACCCACCATGCTCAAAGAACCTTACGCGCAGTACGCCAGCTGTACCCGCAGGGAAAGCCTCCCAATGGTGTACCCCGCCTGTTCCCGCAGCTGCGGATACAAGCCATCAGGGAAGGCTACCCGCACTAACAGCAAGGCTACACGCACAAGGCATTCGTTACTTCAGTTGTCACATGAAGGAATGAGCAAGGCGGGAATACTCCCGCCTAAATGAGCCAGTCCGTATGCTTCTGGAAGGTCTTTCGTACTATACCTAATAAGGTATGGGCGGAACAGACAGTTTGACCAGAGCAGCCCATGAACTAATCACAGGGTGACAGCTCACCGACAACAATACGAGGAGGAGCACCCTCTAGTACTGTTTGTCACTATTAGCCGCTGCCTACTCACCAACCCTTACGAGGGGACGTGCGCAGCCTACAGTTGGTGGAACAGTGCGTAGCCGGCAGTAAAGGAACAGTATACAGCCGACCTTTACTGTTGGCCGTAGCTTACCCACCAACCAGCATGGCCTGTGCGTAGTCCACTGTTGGTGGAACAGGAATACTATTCAGCCGGCTGTACCTTCTAGGAAACCTACCTTCGGCTATAAATACTCCAACACCTTGGAATGGTAAGGACATCATCTGATATCTCAATCTTATCTAGCAATCTCTTAATATACACTTATATTCAGAGCAATCTAGTCTGATTCTCACGCCGGAGGGTGGTCACAAGGAGGAACCCCCCCTTCTCAGTGACGAGCTTACGGTGTCTGTTTTGCAGGTCCCCTGAAGAACAACTCTCTGCTGGACCTCATTCCCGTGGGAAACATTACTTAAACCCCCAGATTATCTATAATCTGTCCAGGGTTCACTTAGTGTTTCTTCAGTCTTTATAGTTATGTGTCGTCGTATTAACGTGTTCGTAAACGTTTGAAAATATCAAATACATGCATTTTAAAACCTTAAACTATTGTTTTAACCTTTTTTTAACCCAGCCCAAACCTCAAGCACTAAGTTGCAAAAATTGTTAAACCGTTTTCCCTCCCATTCTCCTTCCTCGTCGTCATCACAACCCCCCCCCCCCCGCGCCCTTTCCAGTTTTTGATTCTATTCAGCCATAAAATCCAGGATTTGAATGACCCTTAACCTCCACGACATCTCATTTTGGTATATGATGTGCTTGAAGTAGTTTAATATTATTAACTAAAATTACGCTAATCTAGACAATAAGTAATACTATAGACTCTTTAAAACTCGAATAAACTACTAACCGACAAGTGAACCGATCGACTCTAGTAAAGCTAAGTAAGTCCGGATATCAAACCCAAGAGACTCTTTAAACTATGTTTATTAGCTAATTAGACTCAACTACAAACACGACGTATTAATTTATATTTATTTGAGGGGGGTTTTCTTAATTAAAATACTAATTTAAAATTATTATTAAAAGCTAATTTAAGAAAACAAGTAAATTAAACGAAAACACAAGTTTGACTAAATAAGATGATGATAAGAGAACTACCTTGGCTAGAATCCACTAAATTTCAGTTGTTAATTAACCGGAAAAATATTTAGTTATGGACTGAGATCGTAAAATAGACACCTAAAAGAAAACCCGACCCCTGACCCTTCTCAAGAGACACCTATGGGTTTCTAATAAGTTTTAACGCACACCAGTATTAAAATCAAGTTTCCTTACGGTCACCTATTTATGACTTAGTTCCTTTATACGAAATCCTATCTTACAGCGCGGAAATCACAGGCAATTTAATATATTAATTGATTCAATAAACAATAAATAATCAAACCTAGACGGACTCCTTACGAAGAACTAAGTCTAGCAAGATTAGATAATAAAGATCTATCAATAACCTAGCACTTTACAGATTTTAGGTTAGCAGCATACTTAGGTTTATTTAATTAATAATTATTATTCCTATGATCTTATTGGAAATCAATCATAAAATAATCAAGAACACAAAGTAATTGACCTAATAGCAAACTATCATAATGACAAACAATAATCAAGGCAATTATGGAATAATAACAATTAATCAAACAATTCTAAATATCCATATACATCAATTTAATATAACTAAACATTTTACTAAATCATAAAACTATAACGATAAATAAAACCCAAATCAAAACACAACGTCAAAGTAGGTTCATCATAAGCCTAGACAGTCTATAATGTTTAGCATAACATCTTAAAGTAAAACAAAACAATGATAAATGAAATCATGGCGAAAATAAATAAGAACAGAAGATTAAAGGTGATAAAACCCGTGGTCTTCGTCCTTGGATGATAAGCACTTCGCCGGCTGATTCCTTGCATTCAAACCCGCCAAATATTGCAATCCTAAGCTCCGAGAAACTCCAAATTCGGCTCTAGTTCGCAGGGTATGCTCAGGATTAAGTTTAAGGGTGTTTATATAGGTTTCCTTGGCCCAAAACTGATAAAAAAACGAATAAAATTCGAGAAACTAGGTGCCTAGAGCGCCGCGCGACGGGATTTTGCCTCCCGGTCGCGCGGCGCAGCGGGCTAAGGGTGGCTGACCGGTCCGGTTCATTTCCTGATGCGGTCCGGTTCAATTCAGATGCGGTACGGTTCAATTCTGATGCTCCGGTTCACCGGTTTGGCTTGTTTTAGCTCGTTTTTCGCCCTTTTTAACCACGATAAACCTCCGGAACCTACATTATTCAAATATGTTAGTAATATACAAATTCTAATAAAAACCGAACAAAACTAATATAATATTATATAAAATATACAAGGGATTTATATATATTAAGCATTATATTAGTATACCTCATTAATTGACAACTAACGACAACCAATTTTGCTAACTAACGAACCGAGACTAACCTACATCAAATCACCCTATAAATACTTGATCAGATTGCAATAATTAGGCCCACACCATCATTGCTTAATCACAAACCGGGACCCCCAATCAATTTTATCTCTAAAGCTTTGCTCGCCCATTTTTGATTCAGCCCAAATCGTAACCCAAAACCATCGTTCTCTTTCAATTCGTCATCCTATGAGGTAATTTTTTAGGGTTTATGATTAGTGTTGCACCTTCTTTAAAACCTCTCTATGTATTTTAATTGACAGAGGGTGTAGGTTTTTCAATTGGATTCTAAGGTTCATAGGGTTTATAACCAATTTGGGATGCTGTATAAATAATATCGGTTTCATCTTTCATGTTACGAACAAGTATGGCACCTGCCCCAGTGGCAGGTAGGGTTGTTCACGGTCCGGTTTTGACGGTTTTTTGGTCAAACCGTAAGCCAAACCGTTGGTACGTTTTTTGCTAATAAAAAACCGAAGCCAAACCGTTGAAAATAAAAACCGAAACGAACCGAAACGTTACTAACGGTTTGGCTCCGGCCGGTTTCACGGTTTGGGATTTAATATATTGTTGTCAAAAACTTAAACTCTAATTTACAAGTTCATATCTAATCAAATTGTAATACAAAAAAATATGATAACAGAAAAACACCAAATGGAAATAACATTAACATAATAACTTGTATAAACACCATATATAATACTCAAATTAGGAGTGTAAGCACAAACAACAGAAACGTTAACAAAACGTCTAAACCAAATAGCAAAAAATATTACCAGGTGTGATAGCGTATCAAAGGAGACGTCGGGAGTTTGAGCGGCAATGTCGTGATCGGTGATGTTGCGAGGTTGAGTAAACAGCCGATTTAGGGTTAGGTAGAAGAGTAGAAGATGTGCAATGTGAAAAGGCGGAGATAATGTCAGATGATGTGGATCTTGATTGTAATTTACGCAAAAGGGGAGTAAATGGGACTTTTAGTAAAGTTGGGTTAAATTACACACTAGCATCTTATAGTGGGCTAAGACAAGAAACCCAATTTTTAAAACATATGATATATTATAATTAATTATATAAATCTAATATAAAAAAATAAAATTTATATATAAATAAATCCTCCGGTCCGGTCCGGTTTTTAACGGCCGGTTTTCAATAAAAACCGCAAGCCAAACCGTTCATTACGGTTTGAAAAGTTTGAAGCCGACCGACCGAATGTAAAAAAAAACCGACCGCGAAGCCAAACCGATGACCGGCTTGGACGGTTTCGCGGTTTTAAACCGATCGGTGAACACCCCTAGTGGCAGGTGCATATTCTGTTGAGCCGTGAACCGGCCTGGGGAGCAAGTGTGAATCCCCAGCCCGGTTTTAAGTGTTTTTCTTTTATTTTATTATTTCCTTTGTTTTTTTATTAAATATTATTATCTAAAATATAAACATATAAAAACTAATATTATTTCCCCTCGTTTAACCAAATCGAACCTCATTAAACTTAAAAAAAAAAGATTTCATCTAACGTCTCGCGCCTTCGGAAATGCAAGACTTGGCGAGTCAACTCCAAGAACTCTCCAGCAAAGGTTTCATCCGCCCAAGTTTGTCGCTGTGGGGCGCACCTGTTCTTTTCGTAAAAAGAAGGATGGTTCCTTTAAAATGTGTATAGATTATCGTGAACTCAATAAACTCACAATTAAGAATCGATACCCTTTGCCTAGAATTGACGAATTTTTCAATCTGCTTCATGGCGCATCTTGCTTTTCGAAAATCGATCTTCATCCGGGTTATCACCAATTACGCATTCATGAGGATGATATACCCAAAACCGTATTCTGAACTCGCTACGATCATTACGAATTTATGGTTATGCCTTTCGGATTGACCAATGCACCTGCGGTATGTATGGACCTCATGAACTGTGTGTGGAAGCCTTATCTTAATAAGTTTGTGATCGTATTCATGGACGACATCCTTATCTACTCGAAATCCAAAGTTGAGTAAGTAAAGCATTTGCATGATATCGTCGAGTTTTGAAGAAAGAATAGCTTTTTGCCAAGTTTTTCAAGTGCGAGTTTTGTTTAAACGAAGTCCAATTCCTTAGTCACATCGTTAACGAAAAAGGCATTCATGTCGATCCCGTTAAAATCGAAGCCGTTAAAAACCGGAAGACCCCAACTTCACCCACTGAAATTTGATCCTTTCTTGGTCTTGTTGGTTCTTATCATCGGTTCATTCTGAACTTTTCCGAGATTCTTTTGCCTTTCACCGCTTTAACTCATAAGAGTAAACCTTATTAGTGGGGGCCTAAGCAAGATGAAGCTTTTCAAACCTTGAAGCGTATGCTTTGCGACGCTCCTATACTAGCCCTTCTCCCAAAGAAAACGAGTATTTTGTTGTTTGTTATGATACCTCAAATCAAGGTCTCGGTTGCATTTTCATGCAACGAGGCAAGGTCATCGTCTATGAGTCACGACAACTTAAGGTTAAGGAAAAGAATTATACGACACACGACCTTGATCTTGGTGCTGTTGTATTCGCAATGAAACTTTGGAGACACTATTTGTATGGAACGAAATGCGTTGTATTCACCGACCACAAGAGCCTCCAACATATTTTCGACCAAAAGATCTAAACATGAGGAAAGAACGATGTGCCAAACTCCTTAGCGACTACTATTGCAAAATACGTTATCATCTCGCTAAAGAATACGTAGTGGCTAATGCCCATAGTCGTAAAACCCATGTCAAGAGCATTCTTCTCCAAAGCTTTGTTTTTCAGACCATCTTCAGCTATGCATCTTCGAGGCCCAACACATCTACGTCACCAAAGGAAATATGTACAAAGAGATGTTATGCGGTCATGTACTCCAACTCGAAACCAAGCAAGATGGCTTGTTCTATTTTCTTAATCACCTTTGGGTCCCAGATCATGATAATATTCACACATTTATAACGGACGAAGCTCACAAGTCACTATATTCTATCCACCCTGGTGCGGATAAAATGCATTTCGACCTTTGAACTACTTTCTGGTGACCAGGCATGAAGAGAGATATCGTTATCTATGTTGGAATATGTTTGACATATGCTAAGGTAAAAGCTGAGCATCAAAAACTTTCTGTGTTGCTCGTGCAAACTTTCATTCAAGTTTGGAAGTGGGAAAACATTACGATGGACTTGGTCACAAAAACTTCCAGCCACCAAGAGGTAACATGATAGTATTGGGTATCTTCGATCGATTAACCAAGTCAGCCCATTTCATTCCCATTCGGTAAAAGCTCCCTCTCAATCAGCTCGCTCAAATATATGTGAACAATATTGTTTGCTTCCATGATATACCATTGAAAATTATAGCTGTCCGTAACGGTCGTTTTGTGTCCCGTTTTTGGAGTTCGCTTCAAACCGCTTTGGGAACCCGTCTAGATCTTAGTACTACTTATCATCCTCAAACAGATGGTATGTCTGAAATAACCATTCAAACCCTTGAGTATATGCTAAGGACTTACATGCTTGATTTTGGTGGTAATTGGGACACTCACTTCCCGTTGGTTGAGTTTTCATATAATAATAGTTATCATTCAAGCATCAAAATGGCTCCATTCAAAACTCTTTACGATCGTAAATTTCGTTCTCATATTTGTTGGAACAAGATCGGTGAAGCCCAACTCATCGGACACAAAATGGTATAAGATATCACCGAAAAAATCACTCAAATCCATAATAATCTGTAGGGTTGGCAATTGGGTACCTGTTAAAAACACGATAAGACTTGTTAAGTAAAAAATTGCGGTATGTAATTTTTTTATTTTCTTAAATAATTAAAATTAGTAGGCTAGACTCTATCATATTCCTTTATTTATACATGAAACTTAAAACTGTCTTATAGTCACGACATACAAGTCGTATTCATGTTTGATACTTGTGTTAAGCGTGCCGTTTTAACCGGTTAAAACTGTAAAGACACGAATTGCCAGCCCTAATAATTTGCTCGCTAATAGAAGCCGCAAAAGTCATACGCTGATAAGCGAATAAGACCCTTGGAATTGGAAGTTTTTTCGACCTTGTCCTTCTCAAGGTATCACCTTGGAAAGGAGTTGTCCGTTTCGGTATGAAGGCTAAATTAGCACCCTGTTTTGTTGGTCCTTTTAAAATCCTTGAACAAATCAAAGATGTAGCCTATAAACTCGAGCTTCCGCAAGACCTTCAAGGCATTCATCCCGTGTTTCATGTCTCAAGCCTTCGAAAGTGTCTAGCCGATGAGGACCTTCATATCCCCCTTGAAGAAGTGCGTATCGATAAGACAATGCACTTCATTGAGAGACCGGTGGAAATAATGTATCGAATGGATAAGGAATCAAGCGTAGCCGAATCCCTTTGGTTAAGGTTCGATGGAAATCTAAGCACGGTGCGGAATTCACTTGAGAGCGTGAAGACCAAATGAAGTCTAAGTATCCACATCTTTTTGATACAGATGCTAATTCTTAATTTCGGGACGGAATTTCTAAAAAGGTGGGAATGTTGTGACATTAGTCGATTTCAGTTTAATGTTTGTTTTCGTTTTATGTGCCCATTTGAACTAGATCCTCGTATTTAATAAAGACGGAAAAATTGTTATCATTTATTTAGTTGGTTTTTTCTTTATTATAATTACGTATCACTCGTATTAAAGTATTCGTAAACGTGTGCATTTAAAACCTTAAACTGTTGTTTAAACATTTTTTGAACCCAACCCAAACCTCGGGGACTGGATTGAAAATAATTAAAACCATGTTTCCCTCTCCCTCTTCCCTCTAGCCATCGGCACCGCCCCCTGATTTCGCGACTCACAATTGAAGCCGAAATTCGTGGAATTGAATGTAATTACTCGTTTCTTGTTCAACGCGAAATCAAATAATGTAGAAACTTCGTTAATTGACAGCTAACATGAATTAAATCAAATCAAATTTTGCATTAACGCAGACCACGGCTGACCATGACCTCAGAACCTTATAAATACTTGTTTATAAAGCAATTAAACGGACGCACATCATCTTCTCACATTTCCGAAACAAAAACCTCTACTAATTTCAGCAAGCAAAGTCGTTCTAATTGTCCTTTTCTTTTTTGTTTGGCCGAATACCCTAACTCCTAGATCTCCCTTAATTCGTAACCAACTCATGACGTGTCATCGAGACTTCTCATGGAAGTAACTAACCTCGCTTTAACCGTCTTATCGTCACCAACTTCCTCTATTCAAGTGAGTTTTCATAACCCCAATTTAAACCTTTATTTTTGGGGTGTAGCATGTTATTAGCTTTATCGATTGTTATGTCATCAAGTTTCAAACCGTTTCATACTTATGTCGAAATACGTTAATATTATCTTTCGATTCGTTTATGATTATCATATGTGAAATTATGTGCAATGTGTTTATCGTTTATGGTTGGTACATCAAACATCAAAGTGGGAAGGTCCCGGGACGTACCCACGCCGCCTATACGATGTCTCGGCTAGACTAAATGGTGGTTATCATTCCCCCGGTTTCGCGGCTTTGGTCGAGAGAGTAGGGCGTTATTTACATAATTGTTATCATCTACGCATGGTTGGTATTATGGCATGAGGCATATGGATCGAGAAATTTCATATTACATATATACTTTAAACTTATGAATTCTCACCAACTTAAATGTTGACAAAATATATTATTTTCAACGTGCTATAGGTTAAATCGATGGCATGCTAAGGATGAAGATAATTAGTATACCTTTGGTCTTTTAAATAAAGAACTTACTAATTATTCGATGAAGTGTTTACTGTTCCTTTTTATATTTATGAACTATCGTGAACTTGTTATGTTATGAAATGAAATAAATATAATTATTGTCGTTTTAATAGTATTACGAGCTTATGAGTGATCTATACGTTACACCCGGACGTATTCCGCTTAAAGACGGGGTGTTACATTTTTCAGAGGGACCATAATTGCAATTAACTCAAGAAAATATAATATTTAGTTATTTAATCGCATTATAAAAATGGAAAAAGATGGAAAGCTAGAACATGATCTGAATGTTGTAACTATAGATATTAGGGATTTTTACATATTTTCCCTTACTAAAACATCTAATTACATATATCCCCAACCATAAAAATTAATTACACATTTCCCCTATTCATATTAAATTACCAACATATCCTTGTTAAATCTTCAAATTTACAATACTAATACTATGTATTAGTAATAAATCTACAAACGGTTACGACATTAGTTGCACTAGACCTCATGTAGCTTACTGTTGACACCGACGACTGATCTCTGGCACCGGCGTGCGGTGGCGACGACGAGTCTAGTAAGAGTTCAAATTCTATGAATCTGCGTAAGGCAATTCTGATTTCACGAAGCGATTGGATGTAAGCAAGATGAGTTGCTGCGAAATCGTGGCGTGAGGCTACCACCGTCGATTGCCATAGACCCGCCGCTCGGCGACCCAAACCCAAACTATGTAGCTTCAAGACTAACTCCGCCACCGCAACCAATCTGTCAAAACGATTTCTCATCAATTTGGATATATATTTTTCGTTATAAAACCCAGATATGAACCACCATCGAACTTGCTACCAGGGAGTTTGAAGATGGATATGGAGGGTGGCAATGAAAACATTTACAGCGAACCGAAAACGTGTACGACCGTCGATTGTGCGCCGATGACGGCGTTAGGCGGTGATATGTAGTGGCCTGTGAGGGAGTTTAGGGATGATGAGGTCACGAGGACCTTGGATGGGTTATAAATAATATAATATTTAGTTTTTAGTATTAAGAGTTTTTTAATATTAGAATTTAAGGTATTTTGATAGGGTAAATCAGTCAATTAATAAGCTTATTTTAATGAAATAAGTATATATGTAATACATATGTTTTAGGAAGGAAAAATATGTAATTGATTTTTAGGTTTGGGGAAATATATAATAAATGATATTACGAAGGAGAGATACGTAAATACCCTTATATATTAGATAGAGTAGACAGTGACTGACGGTAAATGTGAATCACTAAATGATTAGTTGGGATGGAACTAGACTCGTTTGTTATGGCCAGAAATGGTAAAGTGGAAGCCTGAAATAGGAAAAAGACACCAGCTGCGCAAAATGTAAATATTCACATGTCGAGGTTGAGTGAGTACATCATGTCATAAACATCATGGCCATCGTTTATAGTCTTATAGGACCTAAGCAAATTTTATTCTCTTTTGACCCCTATCGTTGTATATATTAGTAATACCAGTCATTTATGTGATGGTAAACGAATCAGACGTTCAGCGAATTGTTTGTGAATCATTTAATGGGAACTTCATTTATATTATCACGTTTAATAAACAAATGAATCATTTTGACACTTTTGTTTCCTCGCGTCTGAAGCTGTGGAGCTACTTACCCGTGTTCAACGGGTCATGCATAGTAATGTTATGACTCCAAGATCAGCAAATATAGTTTTTAAAATATTGGGTTTTGCGATTCAAAAAGGGGTAGCGGCGCAGCTTGTTGCCCGCTTGCCTTCTGTTTCGATGTAATCCAAAAGGTCTTTAAAGATTATTAATATTATTCTATACTTAACGAACGGACATGAACAAAGGCTATGTTCGTTCAATTGTGTTCGTAAACGTTCGATAATGCGTTCGTTTAGGCTTGTTCACTAACGTCCATCTGGTTATGTTCTTTTGCATATATATATTCGTTTATTACAATTTTACTATTACTATTTTCATTCATTCATTTATTTTTACTATTACTATTTTGATATGCTTATGCTTATAATTACCATGTTAAGCTTTTTTGTAAATTATGTGGTGTACTTTTGGATTTTTAGGTGATTTTGTTTTTATTTACCGATTATTATTGTCAAATTAATATATGTTTATTTTTGCTTGTTTATGTTCATTTGTGTTTGTTAGTGCCCTTTGTGTCCATTAGTGTTCGCTTACGTTCGTTTGCGTCATTTAGTGCCTATTAGTGCCAGCTTGCGTCATTTTACGAAAGTAATGAGTGGACACATATGGATACAAACAAGCTCAATTCCTTAACGAACGAACACAAACACAAAACTTTGTTCGGTAAAGTGTTCATGAGCCGTCTGTTTGTCTGAAAAAAGTTTAACGAACGAACACGAACAAAGTCCCGTCCAATTCAATTCGTTTACATCTTTAAATTCATACATGCATTTTACTTGTTCGTGTATCCGGTAGATTACAAATAATGCTACTTTCTCAGACAAAAGTTTCTTGGTGGAGAAAACTTTTGAGATATCAAAGTTTTTGGGTTTAACGTTAAATTGGGTTATTTAGAATAGCCAGACTTTATTTGTTGATTGTTAATGAAAAGTTTATATTTTTGTCTTTTTGAAATGTAATTACTTTGACTCGTTTCTACTAACTTGACCCACACTGATTAAACCACCACCAAGTGCTATTGCGTTTTTGAGTGTTGTTTGATGAAAGAAGGGGACCCATTCAAAAGTGCGACAAATTTCGATACATGTTTCACGCCCATTTTGGCCGAATTATGATAATCATTTACGGTTGGAAATTGACTCTGGTCAACAAGAAATACCAATCATTTTCTTAGTATTACTATTACCATTACTATTACTAATATATATATTATTTGTGACAATAAAATATTATTTGTTCATTTGACAAGATTCCATTAGACCTAAGTTTTGTTTTGTTTTGTTTTTGTTTTTTTAATTTTTTTTTTGGTTTGTGTTTTGTTTTAAATTTTGATAATTATATTTCTAATTATCTTTGTTATGTTTGTTTTTTATTAGTTTAGTTCCAATACCGATATACCGTGATAGACGTGATAAAAGCTGACATAATTTGCGTAGACTTAGCGCATTTTGTTTTAGTTATAGTACCGTAACGAAACTGACCGAATGACAATTCTTTTTTTTAGTCTGGTTTTATAACGAACGTGAAAAACCCAACCAAATTTGCATAGACTCACCGTCATGGACCAACAACGCTCGGGTTTTACTTTTACCAACGCTCGAGTTTCACCGACCAACGCTATCCCAATGTTCCATCTCAATTTTTATAACTTTTTTTTGTTTTAGTTTCCGTACAATAACACATGTAACAGAAAATGACCGAATTCACGTCAACTTACTGCCTCAACGTTAGGACCGGTAATGCTTGTGTCTTATCAACGTTCAGCTTTACCAACTTACCCCGCGCAACGCGCCGGGTAAAAACTAGTTATGACTATTATCTAAGGTTGCAAAATGCGCTTGGAGGACCCTAGGCGATCGACTGGGGTGTTGGGAGTACTCGGCCTAGGCGAAGATTACTCGGGGATTACTAGTTGAGTACTCGGCGCTTAGACACGATTTTTACAACCATGTAATTATCCGCTCAATTGTTGAACCGTGCGTAGTGAGACGTGATAAAGGCTCATGAGGTTCCATAATGCCCAAGCCCCCCCCCCCCCCCCCCCCACAATTTTGGTCTCCAACGTTATCAGACTGCACCCTTTGTTTATTATTTATTTATATTAGAAAAATCTTATCGGCCGAAAACATTTATGACTTTTATTTATATTAAAAATTAGAAAATAATAATGGTATAATGATTGAAAAGTGTGTGTGTGCGAGGGAGGGGGAGGGGGAGGGGGGTGTCTTTATGATGGTTATACCACTACATCATTTTTGTCATAACGCTTCCTTGCTAATGTGTCCTACATGTGCCACATAACGGGTTGGGGTAGACAATTAAGTTTGGTTTTGTTTTAACTATAGAATTTATTTTAAGTTAAATTTGGTTTCATGTATTATTGTCATGGATAATATCGGGTTAATATCTTAACGAAAATTAAAGAATACCTGAAACTATGCGTATGTACACATGCTTTGCCACTGTCTGCTTGCGGCCGCATGCACAACCACCACCTCCATGAGAGCCGAAACCATCTAACGATCATCACTGTCACCATAGTCTCCAACAAAGTCACTACCTTCGTCCTTCGCGGTGACCACTATGTGTTGTTTATCGTTAACGTCACCTTCACCACTTATGTCATCGTCTCTACCGCAATCATCGCACTAGTAGATAACATACAAACAAATGTGGTTGGCGATCCTTTTGACCCAACTTATTTTAGCATGAATACGAAAAATTTGTTCTTTTTTACCATTTTTATCAAATTCATTATTATATATAATAATTAAGAACTGCCAGCCTGCTTGCGTTGTGCCCATATAATGTATATATGTGTGAACACTCAGGAGGGCAAAAGTATGCACTAATTTTGACGTTATTTTGCTAATATCAAAAAAATAATGTTAAAAGTGGCGGAAGGTTAATTAGGCATCATGTGGTGGCGTTGATAGCTGAAAGACAGGGATGCATGCACCACTCGGTCGGTTTCCCGGTGGTAAGTGTTATGTGCTTTATACCCAAGGCTTGATGCAAAACTACTATTGAGCTGGGGGTCTCACCGGAAGCAGCCTCTCTATTCCTACGGGGTAGAGGTAAGACTGTCTACATCTTACTCTCCTCAGACCCTACCATAGCTTTGCTATTGGTGGGATTTACTGAGTACGATGATAATGATATAATAATTAAGAAGTTTGGCGATGCAGTCATATAATTGGTTTACGTGAGGCTGGTTGGCCTTTTTATTTGATTTTAATTTGTTTTTTTTTTACATTCGTGTTGGTTCACTACCATAAAATATGATTTTTTTGTTTTCGCCATGGTTTTTTTTATGTAAATATGTTAATTTGTTGTATTATGAGTGTGAGCGAATTAACTTATTGCTTTAATTTCGGTGTAATAACTTGATACCAATCGAATTTGTTGTATCACATTGTTGTATTTGGGTGCGGACGAATTAATGGTTTGCTTTATTTTTGGCACCGTAACCAGTTACCAACCGAAGTGTTATCGGTTTGTAACCGCAACGTTTGTTCTGTTATGTTAATTTGTTGTATTTTTGCGTTAACAAAGTTTTGTTTTTTTTTTGTAACCTGGCACCGATCGAATTCACCTCGACTCACAGACGCACTTTACGATTTGATAAATTATACGAGTATGGACTATCAATAATATCAACCCGGTACAACGCTCTGAGAATCTTCTTAGTTCAATACACTATCAGTTAGATCATCAAAGAATCAGTATCATTGCTAACCACTAACTTGGTGGTAATATTAGACATAAGGAATGATCGAGGATTTGAACGTTTACTTCAATTTCATACAGATAACTATGTATGAGATGTTTCGGGATTTAGGTACTTACTATTTGCTCATCCCTAATAATTGAGCATTTATTTTCATATCTCTAAATCTAAAATTACAAAAAATGATCATATTTTTTCTATTCTTTACAATTAAAGAATATTTTTCTATACCTTCATTAATATCTATTCACTATCCCTCATTCATAACTAGTTAACTACTTTAAAAAATATAAAAAAAATTAATAGGGTGAAACACTAACTTTTCAAATATACAGAAAAAATCACTACATTTTCTATTTTCGTCACTCGCAACACCGTAAACCACTCTCTATGATTGATTTTGCACTCCTTTAATCGTTATGGTTCTGGTCAGCGTTTAATAACGCCGCCATACCACAACATCATAATCACCATGATGGCGCCAAACCCTTTTTCCCCCTTCGACGCTATTTTAATAACGCCACCATCTCCTTTTGATGGATAGGGTCTACTTCAAACCTACCAATCATATTCAAACACACACATTTATTTACTTTTTATTTTTTTCTTTTATTTTAAATATTAGTTAAACAAAACTAATATTAGTTAAGCTAAAACTTGCACACTAAGAAGAAGACTCAGAACTCAGAAGAGATGCACCAAGGGGCCCACTAATCTAAAAATTTATTCAAACGTAAGGTAAATCCCACTCTCCTTTTTTCAAGGCAAAAAGGGAATATCCAGTCGCGAAGTCATTAAATTCATTAGAGTCCGTTCACACCTAAAAATATTTAAGAAATAAGAAGCGTACTTGGTTTTTTTCTTTTCTTTTTTTCTGGTTAAAAAACAGTAATTTCTTCTTAACAACTAAATGTTGCATTGTATATGGATCAAATCCTTAACCTCTTATTTTATACTTAAATCATCTTATCACTCTATCAAAATGGAAATCGCATCCCATTTGTTTACTAACTGCATATCTCATTCGTTGAAACAATTTTAAAGAAAGTAATCCAACCTCTTTCATGTTTCATACAGCGATTTAGTGACTTTGGCCAATACACAAGTTTCATGGGGAGGTGTGGAAGTAGGGGTCTATGGAGTATGGATGCTTGACAAAGTTGGGCAGTGTGTTGTGTCTAATTGGACATCGGGAGATGGAGGTTATGTTTGAAGAGGTATGTACCCGCCTCAACACCGAGCGAGGCGGGTCAACCCACAAGATACAGACAAGTGACTTGAAATCAAGACATTACGAAGGCACAAAGCCAAAACCTATGCGCATGGCGCATATCACATATGCTCAGGCATCATATGCCCAGGCACCACACATGCTCAGGCATCATATGCCCAGGCACCACAGATGCTCAGGCATCACATATGCTCAGGCATCATATGCCCAGGCACCACACATGCTCAGGCATCATATGCCCAGGCACCATAGATGCTCAGGCATCACATATGCTCACGCATCACATATGCTCACGCATATCACATATGCGCGTGGCGCATCCGCGCATGGCGCATATCACATGCTCGTGCATATCACATCTGCGCATGAAACATCTGCGCGTGAGAATAAAGAGAAGACCTCGCGCATCCTCAGGATAGGCGCGTATCACGCATGCACATAATCAACCTCATCCTTATCCAAATCAGGATTAGGGCAACCTTGATTGTGCACGTCAGACAACCTTCCAGAAGGTATCTTTTTAAGGAATAAGAATATGCTGATGTTGACAGCTGCCAAATGAAAGGTGGACAACTCAGCAAAACCCATGTGCTACCACGTGGTTATAACCAATGAGAAAGCACCAGGTGTCCCAAAGGACACGTGGCGCAGATCAATTGGGGGATGCCAACAAGGCTGAGCTCAATCAGTGGAAACCCTAGCACTATAAATACAGCATCAACTCCACAAGGAGAGACATTCAATCATATTCAATTACATTCACTCACAGACAGTTACAGTCAGTAACACACACAATCATAGCAAATTACAGAGTATTCAGCTATTAAGCAATACTCTCCAGATTTCCTTACTCTGACATTATTATCTTCTCCTACAAATACTTATTCTCACACCGGAGGGTTACCCCAAAGAGGACCCCTCTGTCCCTTTCTGAGGGGTAAGTTGACGGTGCTGTTCATTTTGTAGGTGGAAGAGCCCAGATCTAAGAAAACCATCGGTGAAATAGTATAATCACACCCGAGGAAAGTAGATCGTCCACCAGTGAGCCGATCCACGTTTCTTCAATGTTGTTGGTCTGGTCGTTCCTTGCATGCAAAGATTTGACATTTCAATTTTTCACGTGGGTGCTTCTCAATCGGTGTAAATGACTTCTTACCCAACCATGGACAATGCATTCATTTCTACATAACCTCAGATTAATAAAACTTTGTATTTTAACAAGCGAATGATTTTATAAAAAAAAAAAAAGACAATTAGCAGGAGACAAAGACCAATAGACTCCACATGAACTTAATCTTAACAAGGGGCTTAGGTGCTGTTTGTTTTTCTTCAAAAGCACTTCTCCACATCTTTTGTCTGCACTGAGAAGAGGACGCGCAGATGTTGGACTCTGCAGTGTGTTTGTTTTTCCGAAGACGTTTCATTAAAAAACGTCTGCGCGCCCTCTTCTCCCAGAAGTGTTGGTATTGTTACTTCTCACCTCTTCTAACCAATTTCTTTCCATCTTTCTTATTCCATCAGACACTCCCAAACCCTAATCCCCTCATCCTCTCCACTGCCACCCAACTCACCCACCATCAACCCGTCGCTCCACTGCCGCCCAACTCTCCCACCGCTGCAACCCCATCTCTCCACTGCTCCAGCGCCGCCGCCCCACCGCCGCAACCTGCCGCTGCCGCTTTACTGCTCCAGTGCCGCCCCACCGCTGCAACCCCCATATCAGGTTTAATTTCATACCTTTTGTTACTATTGATGTTTGGTGTGTAGGTTCTGTTATTATTGAGTTTGGTGATTTTAGGGTTTATTGAACCAGATTATGCTATCTCGTAGTGGTTAATACATGTTTTGATTGATTTTGGTGATTGTTAGGGCTTATTGAATCAGAGTGTGTGTTTGTTTGTCTCGTGGTAATGAATACGTGTTTTGATTGTTATTTTTTGCTATAAACATTTTCATGACTTTACTTGATAATTGTTGCTATGTTAGGCGTTGGTTTGTGTTGCTTTGAAGTTACTTGAACTGTGAATGCTAGCTAATATATCAAACATTAACTTGTTATATGTCTTCAGAGATTAGATTAGATTAGATTTAGAATAGTTTTGGTAGTCTGCAGTTATTAAAAAATAAACAGTCTTCTTGTTGCAGACTGCAGAGTTTTGGTCCACCTCTTCTGCTACAGATGTTGGCAGATGTGGTTTCGCAGTCTTCTGACATTTTACCTTTGAAAAACAAACAGCACATAGTTACTTGCCCAGTTACAATTGAACCGAAACCAGTTATGCTCATTCCAAATTAATACTTGAAGGTCAATACTATGTTTTTTACTTAAGAAACGCGTTAACCTTGTTCTCTTCTATAATTATTTGCGTTGGTACCGTTGCCCATGAACAATCTTTATCGTTCAGAGCTCTCCGCAAATCTCCAACAGCCTGACAAACATGGGCGGACCTATGGTATAGGTGCGGGGGTTGGCCCTGTGAAAAAAAAATATATTTAGTGTTATATTATATACACGATAAACTCCCAACCGATCCCTGCAAAATTTCGACACCAACCCCTGTAAAATATTGAAAAGTAGAGAAGATGAAAAGATTGATCTAAAAACCCACCGAAATTTTATTCCGACAAGAATTATAGTCGTAGGTTTTTTAGCAATTGAGTGGGGAAGATGGAACCAAGATATCTACTATTTTGTTTTTTTTTAAGTAGGTTAGCATATATATAAACATATAGGGTTATTTAATTTAAAGTACTTCAGATTTCTTTTCTCTTGTCATTTCAAATTTCAAAGAAAGATATGAATAAAATACTTCCTACTTAAAAATAATAGAAAAAAAGAGAGTAATAGTTTCGATTACTTGACTTTTTAGCTATCAATGAAAGTATTCATTCTTTCTACTTTATTATCCTACTCAATAATTTTTAAAATTAGTAAAAAGTTAATATACGTTAAAAATGTAAACGTATATAGAATGACTTTCCCGTTAAGAGTTTATGTCGTCATTATACACCCAAACGATATCAATAGTTTTTAACTACATAGTTTTTTTATGTGATTTGAATTTAATCTAGGCTCAACATCAATTTAAATTTAACATGCAAGTAATCATTATTTTGATTTCAAATATACTACTATTCAACTTTATAATTTTATGTATTTATATTAATATGTATTTTGTCCATTTTTAAATGTATTGTAAATATTATTTTGTGCATAACTGGTATGTATTTTATTAAGTGATATATAAACTTTATTCATATTATATCGCATATGCAAGTTAGTGTATTTTTGCAACTCGGGCTCAGGGCACCATCATCTAGGTCAATCTAGCGATTGACGAAACTTTTTAATGTGTTTATAATTTAATTTTCATCTTTTTATTATGTAACCCGACCTGACCCGTTCTGGATGAACCGAAAAATTTGTAATATACAGCAATAGATAATTGACCCTTAATACTTTCGGCCCCTGTAAAAAAAATTCCTGGGTCCCCTACGGCTGATAAAAGGATCGAACACAAATCCTTTTGACATTTCTTTTGTATATTTTGGCCAAGTGGGAATATTAACCTCCAATTTGCTCCCAAATTTTTCTTCCTACGTCACAATTGATCAATAGGTGTGTGGTTGTTTCTTGGTTCTTCTACAATAAGAACACATACTATGTACAAGGAATTTTGTTCACTGCAACCCTCCACCCAAAAGCGTTCACTTTTAGTTAGAGGAATCCACTTGTTGCTCAAACATTTTTGCCTCAACGTCTCTTTTTAGGTCCCTGGTAGCAAACCACGTATCTGGAAAATTAAATCAATTACTTCATGGAAATGAGGTGTTATGCCCGTGCAAACATTTAGTTTTAAATTGTAACTTTTAGAACTTGACGACTAAAGTTGTAATATGACCAAAGCACATGAGCCACCCGTGTAACTAATTCATATAAATATCAATAAAACTAAAAATTACGTAAAAAACATTTAAAAAACAATGAATATGGATTTAGGTGGTTTTCTTGAACTCGAATACTGAAGAACACAATTTGAAAGCCATTAACTAAAAATCTGTTTGGCTGCATGCCAAAATAATTATTTGATTATTTCTTTACTCTCCAAGTTCATGAATTTTGATACATAACACCAAAAGTATAATATTTTGAATTTTGATAGTAAGTCAAAACACCTTTTATGACATTTTTTTTTCACATATTAATGTTTTGATGAGAAACATCATACAATTTTGAGTATTTGAGTGAAAAAAAAGCGTCTACGTGTCACTTACATGGTCGCACTATTATTTCACCCAAACCCCCAACTAAACCTCATAACATATGGTCTTATAGCTAAATTATAGGCTTAAGTGTAGAGTGGCTAGTTGTGTGAACCTCTCCAATTAATCCCTATTAAATCATGGTCAAACAAGTCAAAGTATACTAAGTCATAAAATGCTTAAAAAACTTAAAACAATAGAATACTTACCCAGCCATAAAATGCAATAAAAAAAACCATAATAATTTTATGCAATGTCTCTTCGTGTAATAAAGTCTTAAAGTATGACTAAAAATGAAGTGACATACAAAAATTTAAGACGATTGCTTAAATGCGAACAACGTTTCCAATAATGTGATCTTCTCACCGTCACAATCATTCCACGCGTGAACTATTAAAAAACATATATTATATTTTGCTTTAAAAATTGAAATTTCTTAATGATAAAATTACAAAAACACACTTATTGGACAAAACTATCGAATAAAATATCAGCTCTCCTTTCACTATCATCATCATACTTTGAAATTAAAAGTTGGTAAATGACTTGTGTACCTGATAAAACTATCGAATAATGAAAGATCGACTCTCCTTGCACATGATTTGTATCATATAGAACCCATATAATATAATCATTTTTATGTTATTATACACATTTTCGCATTACACGTCCCCGTATGACATATTGACGTTTAAATAGTTTGTTAGACAACCATTATTTATTTAGATATAGGGTATGTTTGGCAAAACTAGCTGGTGGCTGGTAGCTGGAAGCTGGTGACTAGTGGCTAGAAGCTGGTTGCTGAAAGCTGTAGCTGGTAGCTGGAAGCTGTAGTTTTTAGATATTATTTAGGTGTTTGGCAGAGTAGCTGGAACTTTTAATAAATGTATAAAATGACAAAAATGGGCATAATTAAAAAACAATAATATTAAATATACTTATTTTGGAATGTTATTTAAGAAATTAAAATACTAAAAGCTTGTAGCTCTTTCTAAACGCTACTAGTTAGAGCTTTAAGCTTTAAGCCTTTTCTCATGACCTAAAAGCTTCAAGCTCATTCCAATCAAACAAGGCTTTTAATTGAGTATGGGTTTTTTCTTAAAAGCTTGAAGCTTGAAGCCCCTAAAAACTCCTTACCAAACATACCCATAAAGTATATAATGACTGTTATTAGACTATAAGGTGTGGATACCATTATTTATTTAGATATAAAGTATATAATGACTGTTATTAGACTATAGTTTGTTATACCTATTAAATTTGTTATATATAAATCATATTTATAAGGAGACTGAATATATTTATTAGACCCGCTGAACCCTGGTAAAAAAGACCACAGTCTCTTGGGCCAGGAAACTGAATATATCAAAAGCAAATGGGAGAAACACGTGTTGATTATCTAAACAAGTTTTCTCGTGTTTAGCAATTTTGTCTGATTCCGCCTTTAACGCAGCCTCACCCGCAACAACCCCGCATCATGTGATTAGAAAAAAATTGAAAAATGTTATGATCATGATGGTTTTTATTTTTCTTTTGTTTCTTAAATTTAAAATATTTATGATCATGTTATGATTAAGAATCATGCATTAACCGCCATTTTTTATATCCACCATATTTTCTTAGCATGCCATAGTTATTCGACTATCAGCCCACAACTAGCATCCAAAGTCATGAGTCATGACTATATGACCATTAACGAGTGCTCGACTAGCACTCGTTTGTTCCTTGTAATCATAAGTCAATACCTGTTGCATGACCACCACTCTCAATTTATGTGGCTTGATAGTTCCTTTTTTGTTTTTTTTGTTTTTTTGTTTTACTTTACTCACTAGTCACTAGTCCCTAGTCAAAAAAAGGTTTCTTTCTTTTAGTGTTCATGGAATCGTGGTAGAACTATAGTTATAAATTTTAGCCTTGCTTCTAATAATGACGATTTTACCTTGATCGAGACAAAACTCTGAGACAGTTGTAGTTATCTTTCATAAATCTTATAATGATTTGAAGCAATCTTGATGTTTGAATCAAAGTTAGAAGTTTCTCTCGCCATGATTAAGCTAGAAACATATATACTACAAAATAAAAAAAGTTCATTTACAACAATATAATGTTAATTACAAAAAAGTGCTTTGAACTAACCAACAGATAAAACCGCAACATGTCGAGGAAGATATCGACACGGGTTTTAAATAAATGGTAGCTATGTGCATTATCATAATAACAAGTACCAAATTCACATGACCCTTAGAAAAAGAAGGTAACTGATAAACAATATATACGCTAGTCGTTGGTCACAAAATCAAAAATCGGGTCGTAAGATTTAACATCGAAATATTGATTGCTAAAAATGGTCGCACAATGTTCACCGGTCATAAATCCTTCAAGAATTAGATTTACAAAGAACATATTTCTGACTGTAAATTTTGATCATAAGTCTACGAAAGAGTATTTGACACTAAAATTATTCTCACAAACACTTAATCTAATGTGTTAATTATATATCATCGATAATCTTTGTATTAATTAAATATATATGTTTGTTGAAAGTAGAATGTGATTCGGACATTAACTAGATTAATAATTTTAGTTATTGTTGAAGCATATAGGAAAAATTCTCAATAATGAGGTAAATTAATATATATATATATTACAAACTTGAGGAAGCATATATATATATATATATATATATATATATAACAGGAGGGCAAATTAAGACGGTTTACATTAACGGGTTTACAAACAATATTGCATATGTTAGAAACTTGAATGAGGACAAAAGAGTAATTGTCATATTAAAACTCATGTATTATTTAATATACTTACAATATTGCTCCTTCAACTATAATTATCATTTGTAAATTTAAAGAATATTTACAATAATGACCCTCAATCTTTTATCTATATCTCATTTTAATTTTCACTTTAAATCCAATTACCCTCATGATTTTTAAACGTTAATAACCTTTTCATATGTTGATATATTTTTTTTTAAATTACACCATAAAAACGAGCATATTTTTATCTTTAATTTGAGTATGATATTGTCATAGTTTTTATTTCAGTTAAAAAAAATAATTTTTACGAGCATAAAGGTGTTTGCGGTTTGGTTTTAATGGTTTTAAATTAAACCATGGGCCAGATCGGTAGTAAAGGTTTATTGTCGTCGAAAACCAAAGCATAGCCTTTAAAAATTGAAAACAATTGGCCGAAAGTTAAAGAAAAATAATTAACTGTGAAATCAAACCAAAGATTGGTTTGAATGATCTTACGGTTTCAAACCGAACAATGAACACCCATAAACTTATTACATGATTACGGACGTCTACGTTTCCCGCTGCATGGCGCGGGCACACGCCTAGTTTATGTATATATATATATTATTATTAATCAATGATTCCCGAGTAAAAGTAAATAGCAAATTTGGTTTGCCGATGGGTCGTTGACCAACCCCCTCGTCTCCATTCACTAAAATAACTCTTTTTTTTTATCTCATATGGGACTTGAGCCCGCCATAGGTGTCTCACTTAAGGGTGCAAGCGAGCGAGCTACTCGAGATCGGCTAAAAAGCTCGATCGAACCGAGCTTTATCGAGCCCAAGCCCGAGCCTGAAAATAAGCTCGTTTAGTAAACGAGCCCGAGCTTCACTTGTTGAGCCGGCTCGCGAGCCTAAACGAGCATGTCATTTATATAATTTTTTAATGTATATATTTAATAATTATTAATTAATATATATAATGTTATAAAAAAACAAATAAAAATAACTACAAATAATATATACTATTTTGTACATAAAATTATAATAGAAAACATATATACAAATAATTGATAAATAGTAGACGACTGAGCCCGAGCCGAGCTTGAGCTTCAAAATCTATTCTTGAGCCGAGTTCGAGCTTTAAAAATAGAGCTCGAAACGAGCCGAGCTCGAGCTCGAGCTCTATATAAGTTAAACGAGCCAAGCTCGAGCCTAGTCGAGCCCGGGCTCGGCTCGGTTCGTTTGCACCCTGAGTCTCACTTTAGCCACTTGAGCTGGAGATAATTGAGAAAGTTTGAAATTGTCATAGTTGTTTCACCTTAACCACTTAAACTTCGAATAATTGGAAAAGTAACATTTCTTTTTAAACGACCAACTAAGTAACGCCGGGTACTTCGTACACGGCCCCTATTGGCTAAATGTAGCTCGAGCCGGGCACGAGTCTGGACGGGCGAAGCCCCTAGCGGTCCACCTATTGAGGGATTCGCCGGATAAAACCCGACCCCCACGCCCGCCAAACGGCCCGACAGCCAGGAGCGGTAAAATCGGGTGAGATCAGGACTCGAACCCTGGCAAACCAGGGTAATCTCTCATATCTCCCATATAAATTGATGATAGTAAAGTTTGAACCCCTACATCATTAGTAAAATGATTGCTCTACCATTGAGCCACATCCAATTTACATTGAAAAAGTAACATTATTCGGCAGCTACTAGAACTAGGCACCGGTTATCCACACACCTTTTCAAGTGGGGTTTCATACGATAGTATAGGCCCTATACGATCGTATGTAGGATGTTTGGATTACCAAAAGGTGTACGAATAATATATTATTATTAACGATTACTAAATAAAATAAAACGCAATCGAATTTAAACAAAATGCATTTAAGATGTCGTTCGTTTCCCAAAACTCTATATAAAGCATTCCCAACACTCCATTACTTGCTCATTCAAACTCACTACTTTCAAACATGTCTTCATCTATTCCCTCTATTAGCCTTCCTAATATTACTAAAGCTTCTTCAGCCATTAGCTTCACTCTCTTCCTATGCCTAGTAGCCTTTATCTCCGTCTTCGCTTACTGAAGAGGTAGGTCCCAGCAGAGCCCAGTTGGACCCACAAGACTCACCATTAAGAGGGACGTCTGCGCAGAAACCAACTGGATCCGCAGGACCCACCATGCTCAGAGACGTGACGTCCTTACGCACAGTACGCAAGCTGTTCCCGCAGGAAAAGCCTCCCAATGGTGAAGTACTCCGCCTGTTCCCGCAGCTGCGGATACAAGCCATCAGGGAAGGCTACCTGCGCAGCAAAGCTACACGCACAAGGCACTTAACTCTTAATAATAATTCAGTAATGTCACCTGAAGAAGGAGTGAGCAAGCCGGGAACACTCCCGCACAAAGCCGGGAGAACTCCCGCCCAAATGAGCCAGTCCGTACGATACTGGAGGATCTTTTGTACTGTACCTGACGAGGCATGGACAAAAGATCTGACCAAGGATACGACAGCTCACTGACAACCAGTATGACGAGCAGCACGCTCTTGTGCTGTATGTCACTATTAGCCGCTGCCTACTCACCAACCTGTCGGAGGACGTGCATGGCCTGCAGTTGGTGGAACAGGAATAGTACACAGCCGGCCTGGTCACTATCAGCCGCTGCCTATCCACCAACCACCAGCATGGCATGTGCGTAGCCCACAGTTGGCAGAACAGGAACACTATTCAGCCGGCTGTACCTTCTTGGAAACCTACATTCGGCTATAAATACTCCAACACCTTGGAATGGTATGATCATCTTACATCTTATCTCATATCTTATATCTTGATATATTACCTGATATCTGCTCTAGTCATTCTCTTAATATACACTTATATTCAAGAGCAATCTAGTCTGATTCTCACGCTGGAGGGTGGTCACAAGGAGGTACCCCCCCTTCTCAGTGACGAGCTCACGGTCTGTTTTGCAGGTTATCAGAAGAACCATCTTTGCCGGATCTAACCCCTCGTGGGAAACATCTATTTAACCCCCAGATTATCCGTAATCTGCCCGGGGTCGATTGGTGTTTCTTCACTTACCTACTCGCTCCTGGCGGCCTCTCATGGGCTCTCTCCAAACCCCGACCAAAAACCGCCATCCCAGGCCCCGCTGGCGTCCCTTTTCTCGGACTTGTGTTCGTTTTCACCTCTTCTTTGACACACCGAACCCTGGCCAAGTTTTCTACTATTTTTAATGCTAAACCTCTTATGGCCTTTTCTGTCGGGTTAACTCGTTTTATCATCTCGAGTCACCCTGAGACCGCCAAAGAGATACTCAACAGCACTGATTTTGCTGACCGTCCAGTTAAAGAGTCCGCATATGAGTTGTTGTTTCATCGGGCTATGGGCTTTGCTCCCTATGGTGACTACTGGCGTAATTTGAGAAGGATCTCCGCGACCCATTTGTTTAGCCCCAAGCGGGTTTCGGGTTTTGGTGTTTTCCGCCAAAATACCGGGTTGAAAATGGTGGATCAAGTTTCTTCATCCATGGAAGAAAATGGTGTTGTAGAGGTTAAAAAGATCCTCCATTTTGCTTCCTTAAACAATGTCATGATGACCGTGTTCGGGAAGTCCTATGATGATTTTGAAATGGTGGCGATGGGTATAAGCTTGAGAAGCTTGTCAGTGAAGGATATGTGTTGTTGGGAATATTTAACTGGAGTGATCATTTCCCAGTTGTTAGTTGGTTTGATATCCAAGGAGTGAGGAGGAGGTGCCAAGATTTGGTTTCCAAGGTTAATGTTTTTGTCGGGGAAATCATTCAACAACACCGAGATAAATGGTCTGGTATTGTCGGAGTTACTGCGGCCCATGACGGTGACTTCGTAGTTGTTTTGCTTGATTTGGAATCTGATAACAAGTTTAGTGATGCTGATATGATTGCTGTTCTTTGGGTAAGTTTTTTATATTTTTTAAATGTTTATTGTTATGTTTTATAAAATAATTTGGAGATGGGAATCAAGAATAATATCTTTGTTTCTCTTTTTATAAGCTTTAGAAGATCATTATTTTTATTAAATGTTGTTATTTTTGTGTAGGAAATGATTTTTAGGGGGACAGACACTGTGGCAATCTTGTTAGAGTGGATTCTTGCACGAATGGTGCTACACCCGGATATCCAAGCCCGGGCCCAACTAGAAATTGCAAGGGTGGTCAGTGACCGGCCAGTTACGGATTCGGACCTCGACAACCTTCCTTACCTTCATGCAATCGTTAAAGAGACCTTAAGTGTTCAACCACCTGGCCCACTTTTGTCTTGGGCTCGCCTTTCAACCCAAGATACTTATGTGGGCCCACATTTCGTGCCAGCAGGCACCACTGCGATGGTGAACATGTGGGCCATAACCCATGACGAGCGCATATGGTCCGAGCCAAACCGGTTCAACCCTGACCGTTTCTTGAACGAGGATGTTGCCATAATGGGTTCGGATTTGAGGTTGGCTCCGTTTGGCGCTGGGAGGAGGGTTTGCCCCGGGAAGGCAATGGGGTTAGCCACGGTTCATCTGTGGCTAGCCCGGCTTCTGCAAAAGTTCAAATGGGTTGAAGCTGGTTCGGTTGACTTGTCAGAGTGTTTGAAGCTATCGTTGGAGATGAAGAAGCCTCTGGTTTGCAGGGCTGTTTCAAGGGCATGATGGGTATTTGGCTTATGATGTTATTAGCAGTTACTAGTAAGTTCGTGAAGTTAGGATTATGTTAGGGGTAACACGGGCTTGTTACACAAAGCATTATATGTTGTAGAAACGTGAAATGAATCTGACCTGACCCATGACGATGTTTCCACGGACTTCGAGATGAACGAACCACGACTTGCTTGCTTCTGCTCCGACCGCTGCTGTGATCTGCTGTGACTTTTGGGGGTGTGGAGGTGACCGCTAAGAAATCCAGAGGATCTCTTGTTCACAGACACAAAAATATGGTGGTGCCTCTTATTGAGCTATTTGCCAACCCTTGATAAGGAGGTGGAGACCTCCTTATATAGGGAGCCTCATGGCCACCATCATGGTACCCTAATGGGCCTAGCCCAGTTAGGGTTACCTCCACAAAACCCCCTCAGCCCAAAAACAAATGTATTAGCCCATATAATAAAATAAGCCCAAAACACAATAAATTAGGGTTCTTAGTACTATACCCCGACAAGCCCCCCAAGTCCAGTGTTGCTCCTAGGCGTGCAAGCGTTTAGGTGGAGCACTGGACTTTATAAGGTGTGCTAGATCGTGAGGCGGTTTCTTCCCTTTTCTCCGGCCTTGTCTTTGAGTTTTGGGAGGTTTTCTTCATGATGGTGACATGTTGTGATCCTTATGATGATGATGGTGCACTAGTATGAATAAGATATAGCACGCATCATAATAATAGTGGCACGGGGCCTGATAATAAAGCTTGCGCGCGAGGCGACTTATGAGCTATAATAATAACAAAAGCCTGCGCGCGAAGCGACTTACGAGCTGAGAATAATAAAAGCCTGCGCGCGAGGCGACTTACGAGCTGAGAGTAATAAAGCTGGCGCGTGCGGCGACTTACGAGCTAAGAATAATAAAGCTTGGCGCGCGCGGCGACTTACGAGCTGTAGAATAATAAAGCTGGCGCGTGAGGCGACTTACGAGCTTGTAGAATAATGAGAGCCTGCGCGCATGGCGACTTACGAGCTGTAATAATAAAGAAGCTGGCGCGCGAGGCGACTTACGAGCTTGTAGAATAATGAAGCTGGCGCGCAAGGCGACTTACGAGCTTGTAGAATAATGAAGCTGGTGCGCAAGGCGGCTTACGAGCTGTAAAATAATAAAGCTGGCGCGTGAGGCGACTTACGAGCTTGTAGAATAATAAGAGCCTGCGCGCATTGCGACTTACGAGCTGTAATAATAAAGAAGCTGGCGCGCGAGGCAACTTACGAGCTTGTAGAATAATGAAGCTGGCGCGCAAGGCGACTTACGAGCTTGTAGAATAATGAAGCTGGCGCGCAAGGCGACTTACGAGCTGTAAAATAATAAAGCTGGCGCGCGAGGCGACTTACGAGCTTGTAGAATAATGAGAGCCTGCGCGCATTGCGACTTACGAGCTTGTAATAATAAAGAAGCTGGCGCGCGAGGCGACTTACGAGCTTGTAGAATAATGAAGCTGGCGCGCAAGGCGACTTACGAGCTGTACAATAATAAAGCTGGCGCGTGAGGCGACTTACGAGCTGTAAAATAATAAAGCTGGCGCGTGAGGCGACTTACGAGCTTGTAGAATAATTAAGCTGGCGCGCAAGGCGACTTACGAGCTTGTAGAATAATTAAGCTGGCGCGCAAGGCGGCTTACGAGCTGTAATATGATGATAATGACTGGCCGACAAGGGCCTCTTCTGCGCAGGATGACTATCCTGGCTTGTCTTCAAAATAATAATGGAGGCACAAACGGCCAGATAATAATAATGATGTCACAGGTGCATGCGCGGCTCGTGGCCGAACCTTTTAGTATGGCGCGTAGCCATATGGGTTTATGAGTATTCCACCCTTGGCGCGAGGCCTGTGGGTCTATGAGTATTCCACCCTTGGCGCGAGGCCTGTGGGTCTATGAGTATTCCACCCTTGGCGCGAGGCCTGTGGGTTTATGAGTATTCCACCCTTGGCGCGAGGCCTGTGGGTCTGAGTATTCCACCCTTGGCGCGAGGCTTGTGGGTTTATGAGTATTCCACCCTTGGCGCGAGGCCTGTGGGTCTGAGTATTCCACCCTTGGCGCGAGGCCTGTGGGTCTATGTATTCCACCCTTGGCGCGAGGCCTGTGGGTTTATGAGTATTCCGCCCTTGGCGCGAGGCCTGTGGGTTTAAGAGGATTCCCAACTTTTAAGTTTGAGCTAAGGCTCATATTTTTGGGCTAAGGCCCTGACGTTTTAGAGTTAAGACTCGTCAACGCGTTTGAGCTTGAAGCTCGCGCATGTATGTTTTACTTCGTTTTATTTTTAGTTTGATGTCAATATAATGTTGTCATATTGCTCAAATTAATAAAAGGAAGTGTGAAACATGTATGCAAAAACATGTATGCGGTGGCGCGAATGCAAACCGCTGTGGCGAAGAGTGATCGCCGGGAGCGCACATGCGGAATCCGAAGTTGATCATCGGTGGCGCGCATGATCTAGAGATTTTGAATGCGTGAGCATCTGTGATGTGTGAGCATGCGTGATGCGTGAGCATGCTTGATGTTTGAGCATGCTTGATGCTCGAGCATGCTTGATGTTTGAGCATGCTTGATGCGTGAGCATGCTTGATGCTTGAGCATCGATGCGTGAGCATACTTAGATGTTTGAGCATACTTGATGTTTGAGCATGCTTGATGCTTGAGCATCGATGCGTGAGGATGCTTGATGCTTGAGCATGCTTGATGCGTGAGCATCGATGCGTGAGCATGCAAATGTTTGAGCATGCTTGAGCATGTGCTATGCGCCATGAGCATAGGTTTTGGCTGTCTTCATGACATCTTGATTTTAAGCCTCGGTCTGTATCTTGTGGGTTGACCTTTCGCGCGCTCGGTGCCTGCGCGCATGTTTGAGCATGCTTGATGTTTGAGCATGCTTGATGCGTGAGCATACTTGATGCTTGAGCACGCTTGATGCTTGAGCATGCTTGATGCTTGAGCATCGATGCGTGAGCATACTTGATGTTTGAGCATGCTTGATGCGTGAGCATCGATGCGTGAGCATACTTGAGGCTTGAGCATGCTTGATGCTTGAGCATCGATGCGTGAGCATGCTTGATGCTTGAGCATCGATGCGTGAGCATACTTGATGTTTGAGCATGCTTGATGCGTGAGCATCGATGCGTGAGCATACTTGAGGCTTGAGCATGCTTGATGCTTGAGCATCGATGCGTGAGCATGCTTGATGCTTGAGCATCGATGCGTGAGCATACTTGATGTTTGAGCATGCTTAATGCTTGAGCATCGATGCGTGAGCATGCTTGATGCTCGAGCATCGATGCGTGAGCATACTTGATGTTTGAGCATGCTTGATGCGTGAGCGAACCCAGATCTGATTCAGCACAGATATGAGGGTTTTCCCCCAAAATATCGGGTATTTCTTCCTGTGTATTTCCAGATCATTGTTCAGATCCGATAGTATTTCTTCCTGTGTATTTCTTCCAACAGATCTGATAGTATTTCCAGATCTGGAAATATTTTTTAGATCTACGGAAGAACATATCTGAGAGAAGAAATCGTAGATCTGAGATATCGATGAACAGATCTGGAATATTGATGAACAGAACTGAGATATTGATGAACAGATCTGGAATATTGATGAACAGATCTGGAATATTGATCCGTATATCTGAGATCTTGATGAACAGATCTGTAGATCTTGATGAACAGATCCGTAGATCTGATGAACAGATCCGTAGATCTGAGATGCTGATGGACAGATCGGAGGGCCGACACGAGAAGCGAAGTGTGGTTCATTGCCGTCCCACGGATGGCGCCAAATGTAGAAACGTGAAATGAATCTGACCTGACCCATGACGATGTTTCCACGGACTTCGAGATGAACGAACCACGACTTGCTTGCTTCTGCTCCGACCGCTGCTGTGATCTGCTGTGACTTTTGGGGGTGTGGAGGTGACCGCTAAGAAATCCAGAGGATCTCTTGTTCACAGACACAAAAATATGGTGGTGCCTCTTATTGAGCTATTTGCCAACCCTTGATAAGGAGGTGGAGACCTCCTTATATAGGGAGCCTCATGGCCACCATCATGGTACCCTAATGGGCCTAGCCCAGTTAGGGTTACCTCCACAAAACCCCCTCAGCCCAAAAACAAATGTATTAGCCCATATAATAAAATAAGCCCAAAACACAATAAATTAGGGTTCTTAGTACTATACCCCGACATATGTGTTGTGGCATTTTCGTGTAATAATGTAATTCCCCGTAATATTTAAGTGGCTATATCAATATCTGCCTAATCCTTTTATCTAAATATATAATTAGTTTTGTTATGGCATGAATTAATATGAATGTCCATAGACTGATCATAGGCTGATAATTTTTACTGCTTGTTTCAATCAAACACTAAAAATACAAAGAAGATGCACAAAGGTTAATAGTTAATACTGAAAAAAATAGGTAAAAGAAGCGAAATTAGTGAGCAATCTCCGCGATCAAAACAGTTTCGGCTTAAAATTAGCTACCGACATTGTTCGTGAAGAGGTAGGTCCCAGCAGAGCCCAGTTGGACCCGCAAGACTCACCTTGAATAGGGACGTCTGCGCAATGACCAACTGCTCCAGCAGGACCCACCATGCTCAAATAACCTTACGCGCAGTACGCCAGCTGTACCCGCAGGGAAAGCCTCCCAATGGTGAAGTACCCCGCCTGTTCCCGCAGCTGCGGATACAAGCCATCAGGGAAGGCTACCCGCACTAACAGCAAGGCTACACGCACAAGGCATTCGCTACTTCAGTAGTCACATGAAGGAATGAGCAAGGCGGGAATACTCCCGCCTAAATGAGCCAGTCCGTATGCTTCTGGAAGGTCTTTCGTACTATACCTACTAAGGTATGGGCGGAACAGACAATTTGACCAGAGCAGCCCATGAACCAATCACAGGGTGACAGCTCACCGACAACAATACGAGGAGAAGCACCCTCTAGTACTGTTTGTCACTATTAGCCGCTGCCTACTCACCAACCCTTACGATGGGACGTGCGCAGCCTACAGTTGGTGGAACAGTGCGTAGCCGGCAGTAAAGGAACAGTATACAGCCGACCTTTACTGTTGGCCGTAGCCTATCCACCAACCAGCATGGCCTGTGCGTAGTCCACTGTTGGTGGAACAGGAATACTATTCAGCCGGCTGTACCTTCTAGGAAACCTACCTTCGGCTATAAATACTCCAACACCTTGGAATGGTAAGGACATCATCTGATATCTCAATCTTATCTAGCAATCTCTTAATATACACTTATATTCAGAGCAATCTAGTCTGATTCTCACGCCGGAGGGTGGTCACAAGGAGGAACCCCCCCCCCCCTTCTCAGTGACGAGCTTACGGTGTCTGTTTTGCAGGTCCCCTGAAGAACAACCTTGTCTGCTAGACCTCATCCTCGTGGGAAACATTACTTAACCCCCAGATTATCTATAATCTGCCCAGGGTTCACTTAGTGTTTCTTCATTGGCGCCATCCGTGCATAAAAGCTAGAACTAATTCTTAGTTTTTTCAAAGTTTCTGAAGAAATGGTTAACGTTACTCCGGTCCCAAGACCAGTAAGTGACCAAGAAACCCCGGTGACCACAACCCCAGTAACTGGGAACACCGGCGGTTATATAAATCTTACGAACACTACCCCGGCTACCCAAGCCGGGGCAAGTGCAGTAAATATTCCACTGGGGTTCACTGATGCCCAGTTGGAAAAACGAACGAGGGTCCCTCGCCAAACACTAGATCAAGTGAAGGCATGGGCCGAAGCACGTCAGAGAGAGTTCCAAGCTGAATTGGATGAACGCTTGCGTTCAGTTCAACAGGCTGACGAATTCGGCAGTACTCGCCAACATCTCAATATGAACAGTGAGTGCGAGTACTCAGACGACGAGAGGGAAGAATCCGATACCAACGCAAACCCTCGCCATAAGGCGAAAGGGAGGCGTAAGGAAACGGACTTCCAACCGAAAATGAATTTTGGGGAAGCTTTTAAACCAACAAATGCGGAGAGAAACCCGCGTGACTTCTCCAAAACCTTTAGACCAACTGCTACAAATGCAGGAAAGTCAAAGTTCGCAAGGGACATTGCGGAAGCAATCGCCCCGAGAAGTGCCAAACAATGTCCAACATTGGCACTTATGATGGTTTATCCGACCCAGACGACCACTTGAACAGATTCATTGCGGGGGCAACCGTCAGTAACTGGACGGAACCCACGTGGTGTTATATGTTCCAGATGACTCTGGTTGGAGCGGCCAGGGCATGGTTCGATCGTTTGCCGGTCCACCACATTTATGATTGGGCGGACTTTCAGAATAAGTTCAGCCAGCACTTCAGCCAGCAGAGGAAATATACTGAAGAACAGTGGACGATCCTCAACTGCGTTAGAGAGGAGGATGAATCTTTACTAGACTTCATCACCCGCTTCAACTCCAAAAAGCTAAGTCTCGGCAACATAAGTGAAGATCTTGTTCGCGCCGCTTTCATCCAAGGCGCCGAATACCCAGAGCTTATCCGCACATTGACGGGTAAGGATGGCATGCCATCAACATGGGATGCCATCATGACGGCGGCAAAGCGCTTTGCCGAGATGGAGAAGCAACTGGGAAGGGATCTTCCCCAGAGTACACACCTCTACACGCAGAGGACAAGAGAGAACAATGTTCGGATCGCCCGGCAGAACAAAAAGAGGAAGCTAGGTATCTGGCAGTCAAGGGTAAACTTTGACACCTCATCCAGCTCTCACCCTCTTGTTGGCGGAAGAAATCACACACACCCTTCAAGCCAAAAGCACCGGTGGACGCCACTTACCAAAAGCGTCACAGACATATTTGCCCCTGAAAAGCTACCATGGCCAAAAGCTCCAATGATCCGGCAGCGACCTAATGCGGATCAGAGTAAATCCTGTGACTTCCACGGGACAAAAGGTCATAGTACGGAAGAGTGTACATCCTTGAAGGATATTATTGAAGCATTCGTCAAGGATGGAAGACTGGCACACCTGGTGGCATCAATCAAGAAGGGAGGAAGGAACGACAACCGGTACCGAGGCAACGGACGAAAGCCCGTTGACATCAGCATCAACATGGTTCATGGTAAGATCAGAGGAAGAAAAAGGCGAACGACAGAACCATGTGCGTGGAAGGAAGCTGAAGTGCGCTTCCCGCGAGTGCCAGGAGGACCCAGCAAAGAAGGCCCTATCGTCATCAAAAGCCAGCTGGGGCACTACATCACTTCTCGCACTCTTGCTGACAACGGCGCCTCGTCAACGGTGATGTACAGGCAGTTCTTCGACAAGCTAGATGACGAAGACAAGGAACGCCTGGAAACGATCTGCGCCTCGATGGAAGGGTTTGATGGCAGCACAAACACCCCCCTGGGTATCCTATCTTTCCCCGTCACTCTTACGGATGGGAAACACTCTCGCACAGAAGATGTGGACTTTGTCGTGATGAGGAAGCCACACCACACATACGACATCCTCTTCGGGAGAGACGGGATGGCAAGATTCAACGCCGTGGTATCCTCAGTCCACGGCATGATGGGATGGCCAACAGCTGAGGGTGTAGCGATGATCACCGGCATTCCCCAGGTATGCATCGCATCTGTCTCATCTAAACCCAAACCAAAGATGGCTAAACCAACCATCACCGAACCAGAAAGATGGGCCTTCAACGGCAAGTACCCTGACCAGGCCGTCACTATTGGCCCAACAATTGTTGATCCCACACGCACCTTACTCAAGCGCTTATTACAAAAAAACGCTGACATCTTCGCGTGGACACCAGCTGAGATGACTGGTGTACCCCGAAGTAAGGCAGAGCATAAGCTCAAATGCGATCCGGCTGTTACGCCGATCGTACAAAAGCGCAGAGTAATGGGGCCAGAACAAACTAACGCGTGTAGAACCCAAGTCAAAGAACTCCTTGACGCAGGCATCGTACGCGTTAGTAGATATCAAACTTGGGTTGCAAATCCCGTTATGGTACCGAAGAATAACAAACAATGGCGCATGTGCATAGATTTCAAGGACTTGAACAAAGCATGCCCCAAAGATTGTTATCCGTTACCCGAAATTGATCTTAAGGTGGACTCGTTGGCACCGTTCCGCCTTAAATGCTTCCTGGACGTGTATAAGGGGTACCATCAAATCCACATGGCCGTTGATGATCAGGACAAAACCGCTTTTCGGTCGCCCGATGGCACATTTTGTTACCAAATGATGCCATTCGGACTTAAGAATGCCGGGTCCACATACCAACGCCTGATGGACAACCAGTTTCATGCCCAAATTGGGAGGAACTTGGAAGTCTACATGGATGACTTGGTCATCAAAAGCCCTGACCCAGAAGCGATGTTGAAAGACATCGAAGAGACTTTCAACACGCTCAGGAAGATAAACATGAAGCTCAACCCGAGCAAATGTGCCTTTGGAATGGAAGAAGGGAAGTTCTTGGGGGTCATCGTCACTAAAGATGACTTTAGAGCGAACCCTGAAAAGGTCGAAGCCATTATCAAAATGGAATCACCTACTACCATCAAACAGGCTCAGACACTGAATGGACGACTAGTGGCACTTAATCGCTTTTTGGCAAACCACGCAGAAAAGTCGTTTCCCTTCGTGTCAACGTTGAGAAACTGTTTAAAGAAAACGCACTTCCGCTGGACACCAGAAGCGGAAGCAGCTTTTCAGGAGATTCGGTCACGCTTGATCGAACTCCCAACGCTCACAGCACCAAAAGCGGGAGAGGAGTTAATCCTATACCTTTCCGCAACAGATAGAGCAATCGGGGCAGTCCTGCTAGTAGAGCGAAAAGGCATCCAGATGCCAATCTATTATGTCAGCCGTATCCTAACAGACGTAGAAACCCGGTACTCTACCCTCGAAAAATTAGTCTTAGCACTTATACACGCTTCACGCAGGTTAAGACGATATTTCCAGGGTCACCCAATCACCATTCTCTCTAACTTCAAACTTGCAAACGTTCTAGGCAAACCCGAGTTATCGGGACGCCTAGCCAAATGGGCAATTGAGTTGGGGGAATACGCGATAAAGTATAAGCCAAGACCAGCCATAAAAGGCCAGGTTCTGGCCGACTTTATTGCAGAATTGCCTGCATCGCGGGAAAAAGAGTGCCAGGAAGAGGCTCAACCCTCTCCAGCACAAGACATCAATGATGTCTGGCGACTCTACACTGATGGAGCAGCCAGTAACGAGGGTTCAGGCGCAGGGCTGAAACTAACCAACCCAGCAGGCCAAGAATACACTTACGCTATTCGACTGGATTTTCCAAGTACGAATAACGAAGCCGAGTATGAGGCATTCTTGGCTGGGCTGAGAATTGCGCGTAAGATGGGGGTGAAAAACTTGGAAGCCCACGTGGATTCCATGTTGGTAGCCAATCAAATCAACGGGACGTACACGGCCGTGAACGACACAATGGCCCTGTACCTCGCACAAGCAAAATCCCTTATGCGCGATTTCAACGACTGCAAAGTCATACACGTCAAGCGAAGTGAAAACAAATCTGCGGATGCGTTAAGCAAGCTTGCATCATTAGCCTTCACCCACTTAGGAAAGGATATCCGCATTGAACTCCTCGAGGCACCTTCGGTCCCGCACAAGGAAATTTGTGTCATCCAAACCGGCACGGAAACGTGGATGACACCAATAATAAAATACCTTGCGGCAGGTACGCTACCAGAATCCAAAACACAGGCAAGAAAACTACGCTGTAAAGCACTGAATTATCAACTCATCGATGACATCCTTTACAGACGTAACTTTCTTGGCCCACTCTTAAAATGTGTGGACAACCAAGATGCTGACTACCTCCTAAGGGAAGTACACGAAGGCATCTGTGGAGTACACGCAGGTCCCCGCGCTGTTGTAGCTAAGCTAAATAACGCGGGATACTATTGGCCGGGGATGCATACGGATGCACTGGCATACATCAGAAAATGCAGGTCTTGCCAGCTTTACGCACCCAACACGCACCGCCCGAAGAATGAACTTGTTCCAGTCACTTCTTCATGTCCATTTCAGAAGTGGGCCATCGATGTGACAGGCCCATTTCCTACAGCAGCAGGAAATGTTCAGTTCCTAGTGGTAGCCATCGACTACTTCACCAAGTGGATAGAAGCAAAACCCTTAGCCCAAACAACCGCAAAACATATCAAAAAATTTATTTAGGAATTTATTATTTGTCGTTTTGGACTTCCACAGAATTTGGTGAGCGATAACGGCACCAACTTTGCTGACAAGAAGCTACAACAGTGGCTCAAAGAACTTCAAATCACCCACACCTTTACCTCAGTGGCACACCCACAAGGTAATGGTGAGGTGGAAAGAGCAAATAAGAGCATCGTCGAAGGCATCAAGAAAAGACTCTTGGAACACAGATCCGGCTGGGTGGACGAGCTTCCGCACGTCCTTTGGGCAAACAGAACGCTGAAGAAGGCCAGTACGGGAGAAACCCCGTTCAGTCTCACTTATGGCACTGAAGCCATGGTCCCGGTCGAAATTGGTTTACCCTCACCAAGGGTCTTGATTCAGCCTGAAGACAATGATGCCGAAAGACGGTTGGACCTTATGCTAACCGAGGAACGCAGAGACTTAGCCGCAGTGCGTGAAGAGAACTACAAGCGACAAATGCAAAAGTACTACAACACGCGGGTAAAACTCTGCAACTTCAATGTAGGAGACTACATACTGCGTAACAACGAGGCTTCGAACCAAGAACGCCCGGGAAAGCTGGCCCCGGTCTGGGAAGGGCCATACATTATCAAAGAAGTCCTGGGAAAGGGCGCATACCGGCTCGAAAGGCTCGATGGCACTCCCATCCCAAGAACATGGAATGGAGCTTAATTACGCAAATGTTATATGTAGATCAATTCCAAACTTGTAAAGAAAAGGCCTAGAGCCGCTTCTAATGGAAATGATTCTCCTTTCACAATGTGTTGATAGCCTTACCTTTATACTTATGAACTTCCCACACTGATGTGCCGGTATTCACCGCATAAATGGGGGAAGAAGTAAGTCGTTACGTGTGGAAGGCGGCAAAACCCGCATAAACACAACGCTAAAAATCTCAAGTTTTAAGGAAAACCTACACGCAGGTCAGATGTAAGTAAAGTTTAGCCATCCTTGTAAGTGCAAGTGACGGTCTTACCCGCACAATCACGAACAAGGAAGCAAAACTTCAACCTATCATCTACCACGTTCAAAGGTTAACTTATTCTGAACACTTAGAAAATTTCAAAGGAAAAGATGAGGAAAACTTCCACGCAGGTCAGATATAAGTAAAGTTAAGCCATCCTACTAAGTGTAAGTGACGGTCATACCCGCACAATCATGAAAGAGGAAGCGAAACAAACTTATAAGTTACCACGTTAAAAAGTTAACTTATCTAAGTACTAAAGAAATTGCTAAGTTAGATCAAAACATGCGTAAAATAAACAAGGCAAAAAACTAACAATCTTTATTTCATCAAATTCAAATATTACAAAGATAGCTATACAAAAGCAAAAATCTAAGCTAATGGTGGAAAGGGATCTTCAGAATCAAGCTTCAGGACCACTTCCACTTGGACCCGCTCCATCAGTAGAGCGTGGTGGTTCAAGGAAGGCTTTAAGAATAGCTAGCCCATCATCAGCAGCAGCGACTTCGTTCACCTTCTCCACCACCGGATGCGGGAAGGCGGCATACTGGTTCACTGCTTGGTCGTAAATAGCTTCAGTATCCACATCATACAAAGGGAAGTTGGAAGGCGGGATGCCTTTCTCAACGAACCCTAGACCAAGCAGGAAGCCGGCCTTTTCCCCATCCTCATGAGAAGCGTTGAGGGCTGCGCTCATAGCATCGTCATAAGACGTCTCTGAGAAGACCCGATGCACAACCTACAAAGAAAAAATACAAGTATCAGAACCTTTTCTATTTACAAAGAAAAGCGTGAAGACATAAAGCTAAACATACCTGAGACAACGCTTCTCGAAGAAGCCATTCCTTGGCAACCAGAGCTTCTTGGAGGGCAGCTTGAGCTTCGTTACGGGCGCGTTCGGCTTCACTCTTGTTGAGGTTGGCAAGCAACACATCTTTAGCCGCAGCCTCTTCGACGCCCTTTAGCTTACGCTCGGTATGGTCAAGCACCCCCCTCTGGTACAGGATTTCTTGAAGCTTCTTAGCGTCCTCCATCGCCAAGGCATCATGAGCCTGCTGGAGAGCCTCTAATTTGGCTTTAAGCTCTTCATTCTCCAGGCGTAGAGGCTCAGCAACAGCTTCAGCCTTGGTGGCCCTTTCAGTCGCGTTCCTAGCAGTCTCCTTAGCCAGCCGAAGCTGTTCATTAACAGCTTGGGCAGCCTTGGAGCGAGCCTCGAGACGGGCCTGAACCTCGACTTCAAGGGCCTTGAACGCCTTCTCCTTCTCCGCCGCCGCGGCGGAAAGCCTCCTATTCTCCTCCCGGACAGCCCGCGCCTGAGCTACTTCCTGAAGGCGAGCTGCTTTTAACTTGTCGTTTTCACGACAAAGCAGCTCGACGCGCGGCTGCATCCGGGCAAGGAGAACCCGAAGCTCATTGCTTAGCATACCCTCCTGGTAGCTAGCCATGGCTTCCCCCAACGCACCACTGGGAGCAGCGTGACGAGCCCACTCCACGCACTCCACAGGTGTGCGAAGGGTTGTTCCTCGGCGAATGTTCCATCGTGGAACATACACTTCATTGGAATCCGACACTGCAAAAAACAAAGAGCAGTTAGGAAAAGATGATTGAAAAATATAAAATAGGCCAAAAGAACCCTACGCACCTGTAATGTCAATAACAGGCCGATAGCCGCCGAACCCATCACCTGAACCCAAGGGAAATCCATCCAAGAGGTCAGGCAGATGGGAAGGTGGCAGAGTTTGGCGATACGCCCCATGCATACCTGAAGGATCGGCCGTCGTTGCCGATGACGGAGGAGGCATGGTGGCGGCCGCCGCGGTGGCCGCTGCGGAATCCGCAGCAATAGTAACCACCGGCTCGGTGAAAGATGCTGTAAAAATAGCACTCACAGCCGGCGGTGATGTCATCACAGCTGGAACAGTCGGCTCAAAGGAGTGAGCAACTGAACCAGCGGAAGCAGGTGCAGGCGCCTGGGTAGTCGCCTCAGGTAGTGTGACCAAGCCTACCGTCATTGGCGGAGAGGTACTCCTCTGCGCTCCACCCTGGAATGCGTCAACATCCACGCCTGCGTAAAGAGGATAAGTGTTAATGATAAGAACTATGAAGTTAAAAGATAAAGGAAGTTTGTACTTACGGGTTTTCTTGAGCCTAAAGGTACGGAGAGGCGGGGACGAACCCGATGGAGCCGGCCTCTTTGCGCCGCTCACCGTCGTCTTCTTGGGCTCTCCGGAGGTGACAGTCGCAGCCTCCGGAGCGTCAAATTGGTCATTTGAAAAGGATATATTCCTTTTGACTTGTAACCTAAACATATGTTCTAATCTTCTTATGGTAAACAAAGAAACTTTCTTTTTTTCTCTTCAACAATCTTGATTCAACTTTGAACGAATTTTTCAGGATTAATATTCGTCAAAAATTCATGTTCTTTTGCTTTTAACCTAAGCTAGCTTTAAATGGGATACGATCTTAATAAAGAAAAAACCCAAGGAACCTTTACAGGGTCTTTTTGTCTAAGGATCATCGTGAAATATACCTTCATGTATTGATGCAAGTGCACTGTTAAGTATGGTCGAAATGTCCCACTTACACAAACACTAATGATATATTCTCTTTTTAGGGCTTCTGATCAGCAACTTGCGCTATGGTAAAGTTAAGATAAAGTTCGGATAAGATACGAAAGTATATAAATATAAAACTGTACAACAATTTTCACGGATCATGATCTTACCAAATCCAGATAGCTCTTAAATGGTTTATAACATCTCATTTATTTGTGAAATAACCTCTTAATAATTAAACAATAATTTTCGCGGGTCATGGGTCTCGCCAAAACCAATAGTCCTTAAACGTGTTATAACATCTAATTTCTTTTGTGAAACATTTCATCATCAAACCTTAATTTAATTTCTCTCTTCTTCATATTCTCCGTTGCCGGCTATCATCTCCATCACCGGTTAATCCGATTACCACCCACCATCGTCAACCTCCCCTCTCATGCATCAACCACCATCGTCACCGAAATCAACCGCATCTTTTTCATAAGACAAATATTTGAGTTCATGTTTGTTTGTTTAAAAAAGTCAATGTGTTCATGTTTGTTTATATCTTCTCGTTAAAAATCTAAAAAACATGCACATCTCAATTGAAAGAGCCAAAACGTTAAAAAATATAATGAGCGTCATAAACTAATATATGCATATTAAATCATAACAAAACTACATTAAAAAGTAAAAAAAATCATTAAAAAATATAAAATAGCAAAATGGCTAAACACTCATAAAAATAGGGGGACTCAAACTAATATTAATAAAATAATATTAAAAAATAAGATTTTACACTGGTATAAAAGATGTTAGTCCAAAATGCTCGGATTGAAACCGAAATAATGGAGGCTTACAAAATGTACTTGTAAACAAAGGCTAATGAAGTGAATCATAGAACTTTAGGTCATTAGGCTCCTCTCTATAGGGTGTGGAGAAGGGGGCGCCGAGGGTGTGGAACACGCCGACGGACGTCGTAGATGGGGGCGCGGAAGGGGGGGGGGCTTGGAACGGCCGGCGCGGATGAGGAAAAGGTGGGCCCTCTCTTTCTCCATCTCACACACACACACATACATATATATGTAGGGGAGTTTTCAAACGAGAACCCCTTTGAGTTTTAAGAACTCAAAATAACTCAATGTAACAATTTTTTTTTGAATTTTTTTTACACATGCGTAATATATGTAGGCTACATAGAATTTTTTACGCACCAAGTTGACTTTTTACACATGTGAAACGGACGTAAAATTAATGTAACCACTTATATCTTTATTCTCTCTTTTACTTTGACTTTTTAATCAGATTTAACATCAACCACATAATCCAATCCATTTAATTAAATGTGTAGCCAAAAATAGAGTTCTTAAGTTCTTAAAACTTAACAAGGTTCTCAAAAGATCTCCCCCCTAAGTATATATGTGTGTGTGTGTATTATTTTTCATAAAAATATATATAAATTTTTATCTAAAAATTTTTTGGGCCTAGCGAGGTGTTGGGCCGAAGTCCGTCGACCACCATGCCCTCCTTAAGAGCCGATCGTAACAGGTTTCATGTACTAAACAGGTAGACATGAGTCAACTTGTTAATTTTAGTGTCTCAGCAGGTAAAATATCTCTTTACCTGTTAAGTACCCGCCAATACTTGATTAGATTTTTTTTATGATTAAAAATATGTAAGAATATAATATGCTATATACCCTGAATAGTTAACTCTAAATTTTTATACCAAACAGTTGAACATGACACACATAATTTCAATCCAATATCAAGCAAACGACACGTAAACCTTTCTTCGATTCTCTTTCTCAGGATCTCTGTAGTCAAATGGTTTCCCTCCACATTTATGGTTGTCGCATCCCTTCGATTCTCCGGTATACCTCTTCACACCTCCGATTATCCAGCAATCCAGTCTCCCGATGGTTGCAGCGACGCCATCGGCCACCGAACGGCCGAACCGTCTAAACAGGTTGTAAATATGTGTTTCTAAACAACTCTTATCGTGTATAGCTGGTATTAACAGGTTAATGTTCGGTTTTGGGATACATGTACACGATAAATTTTCGTGTCTTGTACATGTTTCATGTTCGTGTTTTATCGTGTACGGGTATACACGATATACCAGCCCTCGTATAAATAGCTGGTTATCTTGGACGCCTGGACATTCGTTCTAAACGTTTTTTATGACGTTTCGGTTGTATATTTTATGCAACTTCTATAAACACCTAATACATATGAACCATAAAATTAAACCGTTAAAAATGGTTTAGCTTGATTTGCTTTTAATTCTTAAAGAATTTAATTTTAGTTTAAACCACTATTAATGTTTTGGCTTATAGTTTAATTTAAAGAACATAGAAACAAAATTTAAAACGCCCCTACTACTATTGTAGAAGGGATGGTACAGGAAGTTACTATGATAATTATGAAGACCGGGACGTAGTCACATGCTCATGTGGCATAAAAACAAAAACTTTACAAGAATTCATGTGGCAAAGCCAGAGTGAACAAGGGTCCCACAACAACTTTCCTTAAATGTAACATTTTATATTTCTTTTAAAAGAGAAAATGTAAAAGTTTAAAACATCAAATATACAAACTTTTCAATCTTTAAAAGCATTCCTAGCTTGTTCCCAAACCTATATCTATATATATCATATATTTCTCTCTCGTGTTTAATTAAATAATATTTTTATACATTTATCATCATATTTTCTCTCTCTTTCACTCAACTTTATGAAAATATTAAAAAAATTTTACAGTATCTACATTGAAACCCAAAATTTAACTTTCACATATAAATTTTCTCTCTCCTTTAAATACAATCACTCATAATCATACCATATAATTTACAAATCTCCTTCACATAATTTTAAAGAACGAATTAAGAATGCTCTAAGGCCGTTTTTTTGATATAAATTGAAGCCTCTTGACTTCACGTAATTACGTGTCATATCATGTATCATTTACAATATTTTTTTGCTTTATCTCAACTAAAAAGAAATGAATGAACCTCACTTAAGCCCTCTGAATTTACTTTAAAAACAATTCCTAAATTATTATGTATGAGTATTATTATGTATGAGTATAGAGAATTTTAAACTTCGTTAATATTTAACCAATCTTGCTTTTAACGTCTCTAACTTAGCCTATAAAGGGAATGGCTTCTCACTTGTTAACCTTTATCAAATCAGTTTTAACGCCCTTGACGTTAAAGTATACCCAAGGTCTAGTATCTTACTACATTTATTACGGGTTGGCATGCCAATCATCAACTTATTAAATGAATCGTTTTAAAGTTAACTCATTTATTAAATAGGTCATATTAGCCGACCCAAAACATGTATTTTTTCTTGTCTTGTTTGGGTCGTGTCAGGAATTATCACCTCTCGTACACACACGAATATACACACAAATAACGCCACTAGCATACGTATATAATTCATGAAAATACATATATGTAACTTGTAACATGCATATACTACCTCTTATATAAGTTATAAGATCCATATAGGTCCTTCCAAAATCTAAATATAACTTTTATTTCTTTTTGGGTTTGGTAAAAATTAATGTACATATGAAAAAATGAAAAATTTAGAATTAAAGAACTAATGTTTAAAAGTGGTTTTAACGAGCTTTTAAGTATGATATGGCTTATTGGTATTAGCGGTGGTTTATTGGGGGGGGGGGGGGGGGGGTTTAGCAGCGACAAATTTCTCCACTAGTGAAAACATTTCTTATAGTGATAGACACACAACCATTTATTAGAGTCTACTAAGAGGTTGTTTGATAGCCTCTTAATGGTCATTAAGAGAATCCCTCTTAATGGTTTATAACATTTTAATAGTTAAGAGATACTTTAAGTTTAAATAGTTAAGAGGTAACCATTAAAAGGTAGCCTCTTAACCATTCAGACCTAAGACTACCTCTTAACCATTAAGATGCTATCACTACAAGAATTTTGTCCTATCCAGACAACAGTTTTTGAAATTTTCCCGACAACATGTAGTTGGGACAAATCTAAAATACTTATCCCGACTACATGTTGTCGGGAATAGTGTTGTTGGTATAGCTTCGTCCCGAAAAGTAACATAAATACTTATCCCGACTACATGTCGTCGGGATATATATTACAAAAACTTTTTTAAGAAAATGTTTTATTTTTAATACAAAACATAAAAAATATTTTATAATTATAATAATATAATATTCATTTGTCTATGCCGACGACATGTTGTCGGGATAGAATTTAAATATTATTTTATTTATTTATCTATACCGACGACATGCTGTCGGGATAGAACATAAATATCATTTTATTTATTTATCTATGCCGACAACATGTTGTCAGGATAGATTTTAAATACTATTTTATTTCTTTATCTATACCGACGAAACGTTTATTGGCTTTGTCACGAAACGTTTACATACATACATACATGCATGCATAAATACACACACATACATATATTCATACATAACTGCTTGCATACATGCATACACACATACATATATACATACACACAAATACATACATTCATACATAACTACTTTCATGCATACATTCACATACATATACACGTACATACACAAACACACACACACACACACACACACACACATACATACATACATACATGCATACATACATATACTTTACGTGCATTATACATACGTGCATTGATGGCTAAATATATGGTTACATGTATGTATGTAGCCATGCATGTATGTATATGCGTAACCATGTATGTATGTATGTATGTACGTATCTAACCATGTATGTATGTATGTATGTAACCATCTATGTATGTTTGTATGTACGTATCTAATCATCTATATATGTATGTATGTAACCATCTCTGTATGTATGTATGTATGTAACCATGTATGTATGTACGTATCTAACCATCTATGTATGTATGTAACCATCTATGTATGTTTGTATGTACGTATCTAACCATCTATATATGTATGTATGTAACCATCTATGTATGTTTGTATGTACGTATCTAACCATCTATTTATGTATGTATGAATGCATGTTTGTATGTAACCATCTATGTATGTTTGTATGTACGTATCTAACCATCTATGTATGTATGTATGTATGTATGTATGAATGCATGTATGTATGTATGTAACCATCTATGTATGTTTGTATATACATATCTAACCATCTATGTATGTATGTATGTATGCATGTATGTATGTAACCATCTATGTATGTTTGTATGTACGTATCTAACCATTTATTATTTATTTCTAATTTAAGATGATTTAAAGAAAAGAAAAAGTAAAAGTTAAAAAACTCTATCACGACAACAAATCGTCGGGATTGGAGAGTTAATTTTTTATTAATTTCTTTGTAATTTAAGATGATTTAAAGAAAAAAATAAAATATAAAAAACTCTATCCCGACAACAAGTCGTTGGGATTGGATAGTTATATTTTTATTATTAATTTATTTATAATTAAGAATATTTAAAGAAAAGAAAAAATAAAATATAAAAACTCTATCCCGACAACAAATCGTCGGGATTGGATAATTAATTTTTTATTATTTATTTATAATTTAAGAATACTTAAAGAAAAGAAAAAATAAAATATAAAAAACTTTATCCCGACAACAAGTCGTCGGGATGGGATAGTTAATTTTTATTAATTTATTTCTAATGTAAGATGATTTAAAGAAAAGGAAAAATAAAATATAAAAATTATATCCTGACAACAAGTCGTCAGGATTGGTTAGTTAATTTTTTATTTTTTATTTCTAATTTAACATGATTTTAAAGAAAAGGAAAATTTTAATATAAAAACTCTATCCCGACAACATATCGTCGGGATAGGGTAGTTAATTTTTTTTAATATCTTTCTAATTTACGATGATTTAATGAAAAAGAAAAATAAAATTTAAAAAACTTTATACCGACAACATGTTGTCGGGATTGGATAGTTCATTTTTTATTAATTTACTTATAATTTAAGAATACTTAAAGAAAAGAAAAAATAAAATATAAAAAACTCTATCCCGACAACAAGTCGTCAGGATTGGATAGTTAATTTTTATTAATTTATTTCTAATGTAAGATGATTTAAAGAAAAGGAAAATTTTAATATAAAAACTCTATCCCGACAACATATCGTCGGGATAGGGTAGTTAATTTTTTTTAATATCTTTCTAATTTACGATGATTTAATGAAAAAGAAAAATAAAATTTAAAAAACTTTATACCGACAACATGTTGTCGGGATTGGATAGTTCATTTTTTATTAATTTACTTATAATTTAAGAATACTTAAAGAAAAGAAAAAATAAAATATAAAAAACTCTATCCCGACAACAAGTCGTCAGGATTGGATAGTTAATTTTTATTAATTTATTTCTAATGTAAGATGATTTAAAGAAAAGGAAAAATAAAATATAAAAATTATATCCCAACAACAAGTCGTAGGGATTTGATAGTTAGTTTTTTATTTTTTGTTTCTAATTTAACATGATTTTAAAGAAAAGGAAAATTTTAATATAAAAACTCTCTCCCGACAACATATCGTCGGGATAGGGTAGTTAATTTTTTTAATATATCTTTCTAATTTACGATGATTTAATGAAAAAGAAAAAAAATTAAAAACTTTATCCCGACAATATGTTGTCGGGATTGGATAGTTCATTTTTTATTATTTGTTTTTAACCTACAATGATTTTAAAGAAAAGAAAAAATAAAATATAAAAACTCTATCCCGACAACATGTCGTCGGGATAAGTGTCGAGTCAAAGGTTTGGTTTAGTCAAACATTCTCTAGCGTATTAAAAAGTGACACGTGTGTTGATTGGTTAAAAAATTTTTGATTTTCTATCCCGACGACATGTTGTCGGGATAGAGTTTGATATAGCGACAACATCTTGTTGTCGGGATAGGCTAAAATTCTTGTAGTGTAGGAACCATTAAGAGATAGCATTTTAATGACCATTAAGAAGCTATCAAACGACCCCTAGGTCTATTGGATTATGCTCTAAGTACTAGAAAATATTTGATAAGAGTCCTTATAATCCTCAGATAGACTGAAAAATAAGACACCATGACGAGGTGAATAAGAACATTAATAATAATATATTTTGCTTGTTATTCAAGCTTGTGAGCATTTGCAGGTTGGTTCTTTACAACCCCCTGCATGCAATATGCAACAAAAGTGCTAGCTTAGCTATCAATCATAGTATAGAACAAAGCTTTTTCTCCCACTTTTTGTAATCATTCCCAAGACGATCACAACATAAGATGCTTCTTATGTGGACCAGACGCAAAAATGAACACATATCATAACAGCAAGGGTTCGTGCTTCGCTTTCTGCACATGAGAAAGAACAGAAACGAGCATCCTCAGTTTTTCGGTCCCCGTTTCTGTTTAATTCAGACAGTGACAAATCCATTAATTTTTGGAAATGAGTAAACCTTGGAAAAAGAAAGGAGAAAACTTTAGAGACCTTTGATTTATTTTATTACTAAATTAATATTGATAATAGTTACGCAACCTATCTTTGATTTGATTCTTATGTGACCAATTTTGTATAATTTGTATAAAGATTCATGAAATCGTATATAGGAACCTAGAGTGGTTGACACACAAGAACCACGTTACAAATTTACAGTTAAAATAATAAAAAGTCATATGTGTTCATATTGTTAAATATTATTATGTGAACGCATAATACATCCACTTGCCATATCAAGTTGCTAGCAACAGGATTCTAATCATCGTCATGTTATAATTAAGGTGCAAAGTATAGTATAAAGATTCACATGCATGATGCATCTTTGGTTAAAAGATTGTTGCCGAAAGCTCTCCCAAATTAAAGACCATAACAATGTGAGTACACAGAATCTGGTAAAAGTGGCTAGATGGGTCAAATTAAATCGATCAAACGAATTAATGAAAGAAATATTAACTATGAAGCATATGGGTCCATACGGACCGGTATGATTTGTAAGCAAGTCGATCTTGTAATATCTACTGATTATGATTTTCGTTTTATGGTTTTTACAATTACGCAGGTATTATATTTACTTAAATTTAATTATTCTCTTGCATTTTAGTATTCTTCACTATTATTACTATTTTCATGCATCTACTTAGTATTACGACGACTACTATTATTGATATAACATATTCATTTATTGATTCTTTTTCTTGGGATTTTTACATATATTCCCTTTCTAACTTGCTTTATTATATATTTCTCTCATGCTAAACCTTATATTACATATTTCCCCTTCTAGTCTTCAATACCATTTTACCCTTTTACAAATTACAATAACCTAGTAAAAACCAACCGTCGTTTCCTTCTTCACTAGAACGATTTGGCAAACACAACAAGAATGAGTCGGCCTTCTCTTCCTCCGGCGTCCATGGACGCCGTTAATCATTTTTATACAATATTATGTTATATAATTTGTTGATATCTCATGTTAGAAATATTGAACCTATAAAGTATGTAAAAATTATTTTTTTTATATTGCTAACGATTAAAAAAATCGACTCCAATTGAATTTATTAGCTTCGATATGTTCGTCATAAAACAACTCGGGTTGGGTTTAAATTAAGTATATATGTAATTGTTACTATTAAGAAGGGGATACACGTAAATTAATTAAGGGTAAAATGGTCATTTAGTTAGTTAATTTAAATGAAATGGGGAGTATGTAATATATGTGGTTTAGGGAGGGGATATATATAATTAAATGTTTAGCATTGGGGATATATGTAATAAGGGAAGTTAGGGAAATGATATATGTAAATGCTCCTTTTTTCTTGGCTATCTAGGGGCCTAGTGCTGCTATTTTGTTTTTCTTTTATACGGCTTCATACATATAGTTGTATATAGTTTTACAGCTGAGAGTTTCTTTTGAAGCAACGTCTCTATTCTTTGGATAGAGGTACAGTGTGCCTACATCATGTTGTATATATTTTATAGTCCATAACCCAAAATCAATCAATTAAACAATTAAACAAACTCGGTAATCTTGTATACGATTCTAGATAAAGAAATAGCAACCTGGATCATTCTCTGAATCGTGTAATCACTATCAGATAAACTTATTTGTTGGTTACACACAATGATTTATCTGATAAAACATAGAACTCTAACTTGGTATTGAATTTTTTAATGTTTCTTTGTATCGATGAAGAACAAGAGAACCAGACCGTAACCGTCTACCTCTTTTGTTTGTTACTATCAAGTGAGTGATCGATTGATCCCTGGGATAATAACATTAGTTAGTTTAAACCAAAACCGAAAAACCCATATAAGCCCAAATCAATAATTAGAAGCCCACTTTACAGTATCCTTACGCCCAAGTATATATTATTACTTAAAGTAACCCAAATATAATTATAAATAAAGCCCAAATAACATTGAGAATTATATCAAGCCCGCACTCATGCGTCACCTAACTCGTTTAATCTCTAATATTATTTCCTCGATCGATAAGTTAATTCAATAACACTAGAATAACCAACACATCTCACCCTCCTCAGATCTTGCTAATAACTTTTGTTATTTGTGGGATTTTTAATGGTTACGATTGTTGTTGTATATTTACTTAAAGTTAGAAAGTAGTGTTTACATCAAGACAGAAGTCAAACTGAAAATCAACTAGGTTAACAATCACAATACGGGCATTGAGGCCCTCAAACTTCTGTAGCGCAACGGTAGAAATACCCAAATCATATTATTCAGTCTTGTTCCTCAGCTTAACAGCATATATTACAATTTACAAGATATGACTAATCTTTAACATAAACCAATAAAAGATATATAAAGGCTTCTCTAACATATGTAGAAATGTTTGACTTGAAGTAAGTGGACATAAGACATTTCAACTTGGATAAAATTTCAATTTTGTGGATTTGTATCTATGAAAGTACAATAGTTACTTATACACATCAAGGGTAATGACATAGTTAAATTGGTTGTCATCTATGCATGTCCAGCTATGAAATTGAGAGTAAAATCTGATAAATTTGTTCTAGAATTACCTAGATGATTATAACCTACAATTGCCAAGTTAACATTGTGCTATAACCAAGACAACAAAATCAACTTTCACTAAACATATCTTTCATAATGCCCATCACTCGTAAACATACATGTTCATTTTTTTTTTCACTAAAGGTTTACGGGTTTTTTCTTGTCACAAGAGTGAAAATTCTCATGAAATCACTCATCATGAATATGTCCCGACTCCCGACCAACCAAATGTGAAGTTATTTTGACATCAACAGGCAATAGGCTTCATTGTTTTAACACGAATTAGTTTTAACACGAATTAGTTTGGTGTTTTTAGTGCCACCGAGTCATTTGTTGGATTTACTTAAATCCAAAGTAAAAGTTAACCAATGTCGATACAAGTTAGAAGATGTAGAGTGCACATTTGTTCAATACTGTTTTGATTTATGGTTAACAATGAATTCGATAGTTCAAGGGGACTTCGACCCTAGCAGGCCGGGGTCCAAGGGCAGGGACAGAACTCCTAGGTGGAGGTTTGGGGGCTGTCCCATGCAAGGTCCAAGATCGGTTACCATATTGAAAGCGTTTAGAAATTACATATGATCTAACTTGTTGCTTGGTTCGCAATCAACAACTATGATGTTAGTGTCTGATTGGCGGCAACATTGCAATCAAAAGTAGCTTATGCGATCGACATTAGATTAAGCTATTAGCAGAAAGTTAGCCAATGAGTAGTAACTCGGTTACTATTGACGGTAAGCCAAATATGTGACTTCCTGAAGGCTTTCCTAACAAAAAAAAAAGTTCCTTCGACGGAGTTTCTGCTTATGTAACTGAATAGTTGCCAACTGTTTTTACCGTCAACTGATACACTTTCTCGAAGTGTTGTGTCGCTCTAAATCTGGTACACGTTTTTAAAACAGAAAAACACACCCTTTCTTATTTTATTTTTCAATTATCAGGTTATTAAAAGTGATTTATGGGCTGAAACTGCCATACTACAATACCTACACTTTGACATGCTTACGAAAGTAGATGGGCCAATCAAAGGATAAGGGTTATACTTATAAAAGAAAAATGGGAAAAAGGGACACTGATGCACAGATGCAGCCCCAGAGGCCCAGACTTTGTGGGCTTATCTTTCGTGACGGCATGGCAAAACCGCAAAACCACTGGGTCGATGCGCCCACAACCCAATTCCTTTTTACTATTTTGTCATAGTTTATAACGGGCTGAAAAATGTTAAAACCAATGAATTTAGGTTATTTTCAGATATTAGAGGAGGATTTATATATTGATTAACTTTTGTAAGAATCATTAAGTTAACTATTAATTTTTTTCATCTTTTGAGAAACTAACCATTAGATAGTGAAACGAAAGTTGAAGTATTTATGAAGTTGGAACACCGGCGGGATCTACCGTACTTGGTCAACGCTTATGAAACCGTTACCCTATCCGGCCTTAACGAAGGAAAAGAGGTTCAAGAAGGCCCAGGAGCTGGCAAGAAAAGATGTAGAGCGCGATTCCTGTGTTAAAAAGGAAAATGAAATACGCTTGTGTAATGCGTGCGGGTTATGTCTGTAGACTGTAGACAAGATTATGAGCAACACGTATGTGTGCATATTGCACAGCATGATCTTAAAAGACGACGGAAATGCGATATCACTAGTCTACATAAGGGATCCTCTGGTCGAGCCGGTTTTTGACGATAGTGTCCTAGATGAGTTGCTAGACGCAAGTACACATTTCCAACTTTGATGGATCTTGTAGAACATCTTGCAAATCTAAAACTATTGTACCTGGATTTAGACGAGGATATAGGAAGACATTATGATGCTCAAGTTATAGATATCTCTCTTTTGTTTGACTCAATAAATGTAAGGTAGGGCAATTTCAGATAAATTAGGGCAATAGACTGGAAAAAGTGAGCATATTAATATGCAACTTTTTTTATCTCATGCTTTTGGTCAATTTGTATTCAATTGTCGAGATATGTTGTTTTTTAGTTAATTTTTAGTTTGCAAATATGTTGAAGAGAGAACGTCCTTATTTGTTGTATTGTAATACAAATTCTTAATGTCCATGTTGCCCTCACAAGTCAACTAAACATTTCAGTTGGTGTAACTTATACTTTGCATGCTCTTGTGCTTTGCTTAGGACATTAGTATATCTGAAACAATCACTTCAAAGTGAAACAGTGCAAATTCTGCATATACAGATCTTGAATTAAGTGTTTTAAGACATTGTTGATCAAAATGGTTCAAAAGTCAAAGTTTGCATAATTTATTTACCAACGCTAGTTTGTTACCATTATTTTTATAAACCGAAGATTCTAACTGACTGGGTTGAAAGCTATAAGAAATGAAGAATTGAAGTTGACGTTATTAATAGTCAAACAGTAGATAAAACTTGTTAGATATTAAGGGTCAAAGTGAACGAGTCTAAAAAAGGTTCTCTCGTTTTATTTCGGGCAAGTTACAAACAGGTCAAAGCTATGTGGGTCATTATATCTTTAAAGGGCAATTTGTGCATTCTCCTAGAATTTGATAATTTGGGTTCACATTAATTGTGGCTGGTTAGGGTGACCAGATTCGAATTATAAGGACATTTGAAAAAACAAAATAAAATTAATGCATATTTTGACTGCATATTAAAATAGTTGTTTGAAGTATAATATCAGTTTGGTTTGGAAAATTTTGCATTTCTAAAAGTATGACTTGAAATGGTCATCAAATTTTGATTGGAAGGGCATTCGGGAATTTAGTGTTGAAATTTAGTTTAAATTGCAATGATTTGATAAGTAAGTAATTATGATGTTTCGCGTTTTATTTCAAGGTTGATTCGAAGTTATACTGGTTAGTTTTAGGTTTTTACTTGAATATTTTCATGAGGTCTCTTTTTAAATACTTTTAATTTATATATTCACTAATAATAGTGATTCTTTTGTTAATATCATGTCCCTCGAGCATGCTGAAACAGTGGACGTCTTCTTCCATTCACTAGGTCTTGAAATGTATTCTTTCCATAGCGACTATAAAAAGTCAATTAAAAGAAAAAAAGTACTTTTTATCTATAAAGTACCCGTTATGAATTTGTTTTACGATAAAATACATAAAACAGAAAAAAGAAAGACAAAATGTTTTCTGTTTTCCCTCATAAAAATCTTCTAGCAGTATTTTTCACACAAAAACCAATTGACTTTATGTTTTCATAAAAGTTTATTTTATAACATTCAAATTGAAGTCTCTATACCATATTCATACCTATATTTTAAAGATTTGTGTTGTTTTCACTCTCCACCTCGAAACGCCATCTCTATCTATGTCTCTAATATGCAGATGCACTCATGCACCATTTGGTCTTGTACCTCAAACACGAAATTAAGAAAGAGAAATAATAATTAGAAAAAAGAATATAGAGATACAAATAGGGAATAAGAGCATTCACATCCTACTCATTAAATTATGTGAGTGAGATTTTTATAATTTAGAGAGTTGTGTAGGTTATTGTGAGTAGAGTAAAGAAAAAATACAGTAATTTTTCTGTATATTTGAAAAGTTATAATACCACCCTATAAACTTTTTAACATTACCCTATGAACTTTTTTTAACATTTTTTGAAAATAATTATGAGTAAAAGAGAGAGAAAACATAATAATAAAAGTAGATAAAAGTATTGTTTAATTGAACAAAATAGGAAAAAAAAAGTCAAAAACAGTGTAATTTTTTTATTTGCTAATATTGCAAAATTAATTTAAAGAAAAGTTTAGATTACATCGAAACAGAAGGCAAGAAAAGTTTGGATTTGAAGATATGAGAATGCATAAATTTAGAAATCTGTAGATTCCAATTTTTCATTCTAATTAACTGATTCAATCACGTAGGGGGAATCGTGAATCAATTCGTTTTGTAAATCGGCAACCAAAATCAAAGTTTTACTCCAAAATTAGGGAAAAAAAATCAAATCAAGATTGAAAATCGAACGTATTTGGTTTGTGTTCTCCATCCACGTTCTCGTTCCCGAGGTTCAATCTGATTGATTGATTCTCATGCTTTCAATTTCAAGTTTCCAAACCTCTTAAATTTGAGCATATTTTTAAAGCCGTAAATATTGAAATAGGAGATTTGAAAAGGAATTAGATTTGAGCGTAATTGGATTTGAGGGTTTTAGATTTAAGCGCTTACTCAATTGTTCCAACTTGAAATTACTTGTCAAAATAGTGAATGTTTATTGAAAGTTAATTGGGTATGAGCGTAACTGAAATTGAAAACTTCTCTGTTTTTCAAAATTACAAATTTTAGATGAGTTTGCAAATTTTCTCTCTAAATCTCATACTAGAGATGTGTAATGGGAATTAGTTTATTTCCAAATTACTCATGTTAAAAAAACAAGACGAATACTCTATTTATATTTTTGAGCATTTTTAGCGTTAATTTAAGCTTCACTATAAAAGAAAGAAATGCCATATCTAAGCGTAATCATTTTATTTGAGCGTAATCAATATATTTGAGCATAATTAATCTTTTGATTTATTTGAACGCTCAAATCAATTATTAACAGATACTAGAACAAATTAACTTTGATAATTGAATAATTGAGTTGACTTTGTAAATTCAGTTGTTCAATTGATTTTACAGAGACGAAAGAGGCATAGTGAGTTACCTATAAAACTAATTATTCTACACTTCATTTACGCCCTATTCAGTTATAGAGTAATTTCAATCGAACTCAGTCGTTTAGCAATTATGGGGTATTCCTATATTTATTTTAGTTTGAATCGATGTCAGTTGCTATACTCCATCTCAGTTTTTGAATTAATTGAAATAAGTGAGCAATCTGCAAATCAGTTAGAACGTAAATTGGAAAACAAAGTTTTGATTTTGATTTGAAACAAAATCTATTGTGACTGCAAGGTAATCTCATACGCAACGAAATCAAGGGAGAATGCAACCAATGAATTAGTTGATTGTAATCGATGAATTAGATCACGGAATTAGGTTTATGTTTAATTACAAAATTGTCACCGCGTTAACTTGAAATCGACGCTCAATATTCTCATGTACCTATTGTACGATAAAGTATTATTGTACAATAACTCATCTCTCTCTCTCCCTCTCCCTCTCCCTCTCTCTCTATACACACACACACATTTATGATGTAATACATATACACATATATGATCTAATGCAATAATCCCTTATCATACATTAAGTGTGCATCATTCTAGAGTGTTGACTTTAAAAAACACGCTAATCCTAAAATCACAACTACACGAGTTGGTCGTCGTTTACCTCTGCCCCGTCGATTCCGTCCACCGTCACCATCCAGCGATTTCGTCCACCGTCGAAACCACCATCCACTGTGTGAGATAATCACCGTCGCTTTTTGCTCGAATGTTTATTTAGTTGTTTGATAAGAATTGGAATCGAAATTGAAGCCAATTGGTCCATTAAACTTTAAAGCTGGTCCAATTAATCATCAATTTGAAGCTTTAATCGATCAATTTTGACTTTGAGTGATGGGGTTTAACCCTGAAAGTTTTAGGTTTAAACCTTAAACGTTTTAGGATTTAACCTTGAACTTTTTATGGTTTAACCTTAAACGTTTTAGGTTTTGGAATTTGATTTGAGCGTATTTGTTTTTTAACCTTGAGCGTCATTCGCGTACCTAATGCACGTTAAGCTATTATTGTACCCTAACTCACCCACATATATATATATATGGTTAACTTATCGTACAATAATCCTTAACATACAAAAACGTACGCAAATTACACTCAAGCCAAAAACAAAACGCTCAAAGCAAGAATAAAAAAAACGCTCAAGAAATCCATAATACGCTCAAAACGGGTTTCGTGAAGAAAAGTAAAAAAATGATTGATTAACGATCCAAATCTTTTTTTTTTGTGAACCGATGATTAGTTGGATATATATGACGATTTCGGTGAACCGATGACTAATTTTGCCAATTCTTTCCTGTTTTCGATTAAATTAACGAAACTTAAACTCCAAGAAATGTTATGGCTAGTGCAATTTCATTTTCTTGTTGTCCAAGCCAAATTTTATTAGCTATGGTACTTGATTTTCTCATTAAATAACTTATTTCGTTTCCTAATCAGGTGAATTACTTCATAAACAAGTTATAACCCATAATACTTAATCAAAATACATCTCTAAACCCTAAAAACTACTGATTTTTAGCCGCCCTATCAAAACCCACGAAATCCCTCTTATCTTTCATCATCTTCTTCAAGAATTTATCAAGTTCGTATTGCTACGTTGACTTTCAAGTTCAAGAACTCTTTGACCATGGTTTTCTCATCCTTTTATTCATCTCCGGGGTAAGTTGTTTTCTTCAATTTTGTAGATTTTTATCAAACAAAAGCCCTCAATCAATTTTGCCAATTGAGGGAGTCTCGGTGGTCAACTGGACTCAAACCCGTTTAAGGGCATAATAGTCAACAACTTTAACCAATCAATTTCTCATGCTTCTGGTCAGAACCAATGTTCGGTCCAGAAGACTTTTATTCTCGTAACAAGATTTTAAGGCTATTGACCAAAACCTGACTTACGACTCGCTGTTCCGATTTTGGTCAGTACCGACTCGCTTAAATATTTAATTTAACATAATCGGAGTTCTAAACATTCGTTTGGAATTATTCCTGAGGCAACGAGTTCGTTTTTATTCATATTTTCATATATCAAAGTTTCAGGTTCTGTTGGTTTATCGCGTTCGACACGTTAGTAGACGACTCGCTTAATTATTAAGTGTTTATCATTATCATTATTCACTTGCCTTCGATTCAAGGTGAGTTTTATCATTCCCCTATTTTACTAAATTTTCACAATTTTTGGGACATATGCGTACTTATTAGTATTTCTTATTATATTTTTATATCAAACTAGCAAAATTGTAATTGTGTGTGATTGATCAAATATACTTGTTACTTGCTTACTTATTTATTTTATTGCATTCGGAGAGGTCCAACAAATTCTCATTTATAGTATGGCCATTACTATGTACCCGCACCCGATTCACTTGGCAACACGGTCTTATTACTTGCTCATAGTTGATTTACTGGCGTCCGATTTGCTTGACAATGGTTAATTGACACCTTACTTGCTCATGGTTTGATCTATTGACCGCAATTTATTACGTTTTGCTTATTTCTTTTAGTTATTATATTAATATTATATCATTGCAAAAACTGGTGATAATCTCACTCAACGTGTGTAGTGATGGTGGTGGCGGCAGGGGTGGCGGTGGTCAGGAGGTGGTAGCATTTGTAGTGATGGAAATTGTACGATGGTGGTGGTCAGGCAACGACAGTGGTGGTGGCGGTGATGATCAGGCAGCGACGTTGACAATGGTTGCGGTGGTTATGACAATGTTGTTGGCAGCGGTGGTAACACTGGTGGTAAAGCGGTGGTGGTGGTGGCGGCGGAGGTGGTGGTGGTGCCAATGATAGTGGTGGTGGTTGTTATTAGGTGATGGTGGTGTTGAGAAAGTAGGATGAAGAAGGAATGAAATGAAAAAAAAAACAAAGAAAGATGGTGGGAAGGAATGGTTTTAATGGAATAAAATTCCTTGTGTAATGGATGATTCTATTTCATTGAGCAACCAAACAGCACTCTTTTTATTCCGACGCAATAAATCATTCCATTTTTCCTGTCATTCCTGCATACCAAACGTTACCCTATAGTTTTTTTTTTCTTTTCTTAATCTAAGTTTTATGCAAACGTTTTTTTTAATAGAATGAGATAGATTTCTATAAACAAACATAATAAGATGCAATATTTTCTAATTACAAACTACCAAATATTTCTTATTTCTATACAAAAATTTCCAAGTTACATATCTACCTATATTCTAATAAAGTAAAATAAATGTGGACACTTGTCATGTTTTGGTTAATTATCACACTTTTTTTCTTCCAAAACTAATTTACCCTAATATATGTAATAAATCAATAATTATTCACTTTCCTTTTACTCTATATTTATATAATATCTCTATATTTTTATAAATATAAATATTAACATATTATTTTACTACATATTTCAAAATACTTGGTGAATTTCAAAAATCAACAATAAATCATGTTTCTCAAATAAAAATTGTTTCGGGTTTTTTTGGAACTTAAATTTGATATTATGGATCAAAAGTTGGTAAATAGATTATTTTGTACAAGTTAACTATATTTAGGTCAAAATTTGTTACGGGTCAAAAATGAAAATTTTGAGTATTTTTAAAAGTTTGAAAATGCAAAATAGATTTATCGTCAAATTTCTTATGGGTTCAAAGTATTGACTTTGAAATGTCAAAAGTATGAAAGTCAGAATTTTAAACATGATTCTGGTTTCAAATTTAATTTTAAGGGCATTTTTTAAAATAATTAAAAGGTTCGGGATTTGACAAACTGTCAATTTTTCCCTCAATTATTAAAATGTAAGAAAAGACTGTGAACACTTTCGACTTACCACCCCCACGCATATTAATGCTTCTAACTTTTATCAATTTTGAAATATTTATGTTCATTAATTTTTTCTTCAATGGTGATCAGAACATTGTATGGGAAACATGTCATGGAAAACTATGCTCAAATGAAACAAAATATTCACAAAATTGAATTAGTTAACATGTTATTTTTTATGTTGTCATTATAACAAAGTCGAGAAGTCTTCTGAAACTTATCAGGATCTTTTTCATGGTGTAGCTCAGAAAAGCATAGTTCTTAAAGAACATCCATTGTTACAATTTAATGTTCTACTTTCCTTTGATAAGTGGTAAATTGATAAATATATCAATAAAGGTAGCATTCCTTTTGTATTCTGACTGAGTGGTTAGAACTACTATCATATGAGAAACTTTATTTCCGAAATTGGTTCATAACCAAAAGTCTTTCAATTATACATATATGGCACCGAGAATGAATTTTTCAATAGAAAAAAATATTCTCGGGTACGTTTTACACGGGCATTTTTTTATTAAGTTCATTTAAAAAAATAATTTTGTGATATAAATAAAATCAATTTATGTACACATTGTATAGATACAAGTATAGATTTAATACATTTTTTTTCATATACACTATGTAATTAGTTGTTTACTTATAATTTTATTATTTGAATTATCATGTGTGTGAAACGGACTCTAAAACTAGTTATCTTAAAATACTAATAAAAGAAAATGTTGAATCTTAGGTGTCAAACCCACATTCATCTAATTCCTAATCTTCAATCTCATTCATTCTAGCTATTTATGGGTCATAGGTCAAAACCATTTTGTTAAATGGGTTATAACATAGTGTGGATTATATTCATTATTGAATCAAATGTCATTTTCATACCTAAGGTTTGACCATCTACACAACTTTAATACAGTTTTTTTAATATTCTTGCAATTCAACACATGGTGTTTCCAAAACAATGCTATTTTAGTACTTTTCATGAACCATATTTGTTTTTCCATTAAGTCTATATAAAATTAATTTACAAATATTTTGAGAATCACAATTAAAATAACAGATCTTATTTATATTTATCATTTGATAAAACCCGTGTATTAAAAAGCTTAGTTGATATATACTTTAATATATTTCTTTAACACAAAAAGTACATCAACAACTTTTTCTGTTTATTACATATTTTAATTCACTTTTAGGTAGAAAAAGGAATAGGGGAGGACACGTGGGTATGTGCATTAACAGCAATGAATGACAGCAAAATCAACAGAAGCATGGTAGCATTGATATCACCGACAGCCCTCGTATGATGTTTGACGACACCGACAAAAGCCCTCCTCTATTAGATCTTGCCTATCATCGCAACCCACCTGTCCTGCTCCCATTTGAAAAACAATAACCATACTCTTTCGCCACGTTGGTGGGGGCCATCACCAACGGCTAAACTTCCAGCTATTTACAGAACAACATAGTTGCAAGTTTTTTACTTCGAGGAAGTCTTGAGAACGAGATTTACTATGCCATGAAACTTATTTCTTTTTTATGTTGTGTTCTTTCTTTTAAGTATATAAAAAGACTATTGAATTCAGTAAAAAGATTTATGAGGACTTATTTCTTTTACACGTTATTATTTGTTTGATGTTAGCATATTTTTTTTTAACTAATCACATATATTTTTTTTGGAAGGCCAAATTTTTATAAACATACGCAAGAGATCCAAAACATACAAAGTAAAGAAAAATTTTCTATCGGACCATAAAGACTAAAACGTTGTTTTTAATAGGATTGAGTTTGCTATTCAAAAGGAGGTTGCAGCACAGTTTGTTTTCCGCTTACCTGCCACCTCATTGTAAATTATTTGGTTGTTTTTTGAAATACAATTAAATGGTTATTTGGGTTAAAACAAAAAGAAAAATTAAAATACAGGATACCAACACTCCGCTCCTCAAACATCTTACAAAGGAAAGTTAATAAAATTAAACTTTTACAATTTCTCTCCCTCCAGGCTAGACCTCTCGCTTCTATATTTTACCCAGAGGTTCAAGGGAATTTTAATGTACTTTGCCAATTTTTCAGTCACAATGGCCTTATTTCTGATAATTTTTTCATTTCTTGTTTTTCACATTAACCAACAAGGGACCATCGAGACAGCTTGTATAGCCAAACATTTCTCCTTATTACTTTTATGCAAATAAGGATATTCAGTTATAACAATTAAAAAAAGAAATCAAGATACCAGAATTTCGTATTTACAATATTAATTATACTCCGAATGGTATATCATGAATAAAAATCACTCGAAAATCGTGCCTTAAAATATTCCAAGTATATGCTTCCATTTTGAAATTTAAAAGTCGCTTAATACAAGGCGTGAAGAACTCCAATATTCTTCCATATGGCAACGCGTTTTTCAATATTTCCAAATCGCAATGGAGGCAGACTGAAGAAACACTAACCGGACCCCGGGCAGATTACGAGTAACCTGGGGGTTAGATGTTTCCCACGAGGGGTTAGACCCAGAGAAGATGGTTCTTCTGATAACCTGCAAAACAGACACCGTGAGCTTGTCACTGAGAAGGGGGGGTTCCTCCTTATGACCACCCTCCGGCGTGAGAATCAGACTAGATTGCTCTTTAAATATAAATGTATATTAAGAGATTGCTAGAGCAGATATCAGGTATAATATGATATGTTAAGATAAGATGAGATGGTCATACCATTTGTGGTATTTATAGCCGAAGGTAGGTTTCCAAGGAGGTGTGGCCGGCTGCAACAGTGTTCCTGTTCCACCAACAGTGGCCTACGCACGTGCCCTGCTGGTAGTTGGTGGGTAGGCAGCGGCTGATAGTGACCAGGCCTGCTGTGTACTATTCCTTTTCTACCAACTGCCGGCTACGCACGTGGTATGGCAGTAGTTGGTGAGTAGGCAGCGGCTAATAGTGACACAGTACAGGAGCATGCTGCTCGCCATACTGTGGTCAATAAGCTGTCGTATCTTTAGTCAGATCTTTTTCCCATACCTCGTCAGGTACAGTACAGAAGATCTTCCCGTATCGTACGGACTGGCTTATTTGGGCGGGAGTATTCCCCCTCCCGCCCTTGTGCGGGATTGTTCCCGGCTTTGCTCATTCCTTCAGGTGACACAGTGATTGAGAGCTAAGTGCCTTGTGCGTGTAGCCTTGCTGCGCGGGTGGCCTTCCCTGATGGCTTGTATCCGAGGCTGCGGGGACAGGCGGAGTCCTTCACCATTGGGAGGCATTTCCTGCGGGAACAGCTTGCGTACTGCGCGTAAGGACGTCACGTCTCTGAGCATGGTTGGTCCTGCGGATCCAGTTGGTTTCTGCGCAGACGTCCCTCTTCAAGGTGAGTCTTGAGGGTCCAACTGGGCTCTGCTGGGACCTACCTCTTCAAGTCCCCCCAGTCCAATGTTCTTCTCATGAGTGTTAAATAAAGTGAGGTGAACTTTTGGACTTAAGCAAAGGGTTTTTGAAAAGGGTTTTTTAAGGTTTTCCATGGGGATTCTTCCCGCGGAAGTCCTTGTCACTTGCAGAAATTCCCGAGTTTCCTGCTTGGTCTTTGGGTATGATGCGGGTAGGTCTGTAACCTCCTCGCAAGTCAGGAGCATTGAGTCCCACTTGTGTGGATTCTCCATGAGGTTTTGGTAGTTTTGAACATAGTGATCAATTATGTTAAAACCACCAATTCCATCCTGGAGCTTCAAACAACGTAGTTCTCGACGTTCCCGCTATGCGGGGATGTTATTTCCGTTTCCGCAAGCATTGCCCAGAAGATCCTTCTTGGTTTCAATTCCCAGCGGAGCGCTAGGTATGTGAAGGGTTTTGCCTTAACACTGTACCTGCGCTCGTCTTACGGTTACTTTACTTCCAAGGTATTCCTGGCGTCAATTCCCTGCGGGTGCTGGGTATGTGAAGGGTTTTGCTTTTACACTGTACCCGCACCCGTCTTATAGTTACTTGGTTGCCGAGGTATACTTGGCTTCAATTCCCTGTGGGTGTTTGGTATGTGAAGGGTTTTGCCTTAACACTGTACCCGCATCCGTCTTACGGCTACTTGTTTGCCAAGGTTCTTGGCTTCAATTCCCTGCGGGTGCTAGGTATGTGAAGGGTTTTGCCTTAACACTGTACCCGCATCCGTCTTACGGTTACTTGTTTGCCAAGGTAAGGGGTATTTTCCCGCTTACTTTTTAATATTTTTGAATTTTGAAATTCGAAGAGTTGGTGGAAGGATAAGAACAGTCCAAACCTCTGAAACGTCGTGCGACGGTTTCTTCTGACTGTGTCAGGACGTGCAGGAAGTTATGGTGACGTGACAGTACATGGTCATTCCAGACGCTTTTTCAGGCGCGTGGGTGCGATTTTTCGGGCGCGTGGCCGCGAAATTAATGATACGCGTCCTGTCAACAGTTGTTGCCAGCTTGCTTTTTGCCACGTGTCATAGTTTCATTGCACCTTCGTTTTCTCTCTCTTCCTCATTAATTTCATCGCATTAATTGCGATTAGTATATAAAGGGGGAGAGGGTTCTTTGTAATCCACACTTTCACTCTTCTCTTCATCTTTTAAGCGATTTCCGGCGAATACTCCCCTTTTCAGGCAAGCATTCTCCCGAAATCGTTTTCTTTCTTTTGCAAGATGTCGTCTCGTGATGTCGAGTCCTCAGCCGATGACAAGAGTACTGCTGGCGAGTGCTAGTGTGCTCTGCCTGGCGATCTGTATCGGTACGTCGTCAGGAAGTTCATGCTCGAGTCTCTCGAGCCTGAGTTTCCTGAACCCCACCAGACGGTGTACGATGCCCCCAGAGGCAAGATCGGGGTTTATGCTGCATTCTTTGTTTATGGGAATCTTAGGTTCCCATTGACAAAGTTTGTTTACCGTGTTCTTGAGAGGCACGGTGTTCATTTGACCGAGTTGCACCCCATGGCGATTGCCAAGATTCGCCACTTCGAGTGGGTGTGCCGGATTTTGGGCATTGAGCCCTATGTTGACCGCCTGATGACCTTCTACACTTGGAGGTGCATCCAGGGGTGGTATACCCTGACAACCCGAATCAAGGGTTTGAAGATTTGCGCGACCGAGCGCAGTCTTCGCGCGTGGAAGCGGGAGTTCTTCTTCATCTCCGCTCGCGCCATCCCCCTTGCCATGAAGTTTAAGAATGGGCAAGCTCTCCCAAGCCTTCACGCCTCCAACTACCAGGAGGCGGAATGGTTCTCAAAGATTTCCCGGGTCCAATCTCCGGTTTACCGGTTTGCGGAGTCCGGGATGGTGATGTTGGGGATGAGCCGGGTGTGGAAGGCGGCGGATGCGCAAAAGGTTCCGATCGTCCTCGAATACGGTTCGAACTCTGTTCCTTACGGTATGCTTTGTCTCTTTTTGTTGATTCTGAATTTCTTCTAACTTTTTTCCTGTTTATTTCAGAGGGGAACGACCTGCAGTCGCTCCTGAACCCGCGGGAGGCTGACGGTCCCGCTCGGATGGGTACTCGCGCTATAGACGAGAACGAGTTGCCCATCCTAGAACAAACGGCGGATCGGTTCGTGGAGGTCTACCCGCTAGGCCACGAGATCCTGAGCGCCAGGCGGCCAGGTAAGGCGCTCTTCAACCCTCGACCCCTCAATGTTGAAACCTCTGCTGGAATTCCTCTAATCGTATGTTCTGATGAGGAATCCGCAGATGGTCCTCCGTCGGTGCGGAAGAAGAAGGCTGCCGGCGGGAAGGGAAAAGAGAAGGTGGCCTCCACTGCCGATCCGGCGCCTCGGTCTGATTCGGAGACCGAGAGCGAAGAGGTGGCGGGGAATTCCGGTGGTGACAAGACCACCGCTCCGGAGGCTGCTACTGTCACCTCCGGAGAGCCCAAGAAGACGACGGTAACCGGCGCAAAGAGGCCGGCTCCATCGGGTTCGTCCCCGCCTCTCCGTACCTTTAGGCTCAAGAAAACCCGTAAGTACAAACTTCTTGTCTTTTAACTTCATAGCTTTATCATCTAACACTTATCTTCTTTACGCAGGCGTGGATGTTGACGCATTCCAGGGTGGAGCGCAGAGGAGTACCTCTCCGCCAATGACGGTAGGCTTGGTCAGCCTACCTGAGGCGTCGACCCAGGCGCCTGCGCCTGCTTCCGCTGGTTCAGTTGCTCACTCCTTTGAGCCGACTGTTCCAGCTGAGATGACGTCACCGCCGGCTGTGAGTGCGATTTTTACAGCATCTTTCACCGAGCCGGCGGTTACTATTGCTGCGGATTCCGCGGCGGCGACCGCGGCGGCTGCTACCATGCCCCCGTCATCGACGGCCGATCCATCAGGTACGCATGGGGCCTCACGCCAATCTCTGCCACCTTCCCATCTGCTTGACCTCTTGGATGGATTTCCCTTAGGTTCAGGTGATGGGTTCGGCGGCTATCGGCCTGTTATTGACCCTACAGGTGCGTAGGGTTCTTTTGGCCCTTTTCATATTATTATTATTATTTTTTTTAATATCATCTTTTCCTTACTGCTTTATGTTTTTTGCAGTGTCGGATTCCAATGAAGTGTATGTTCCACGATGGAACATTTGCCGAGGAACAACCCTTCGCACCCCTGTGGAGTGCGTGGAATGGGCTCGTCACGCTGCTCCCAGTGGTGCGTTGGGGGAAGCCATGGCTAGCTACCAGGAGGGTAGGCTAACCAATGAGCTTCGGGTTCTCCTGGCCCGGATGCAGCCGCGCGTCGAGCTGCTTTGTCGTGAAAACGACAAGTTAAAAGCAGCTCGCCTTAAAGAAGTGGCTCAAGCGCGGGCTGTCCGGGAGGAGAACCAAAGGCTTTCCGCAGTCGCTGCGGAAAAGGAGAAGGCCTTCAAGGCCCTCGAGGTTGAAGTTCAGGCTCGACTCGAGGCCCGTTCCAAGGCTGCCCAAGCTGTTAATGAACAGCTTCGGCTGGCTAAGGAGACTGCGAGGAACGCAACCGAGAGGGCCACCAAGGCTGAAGCTGTTGCTGAGCCTCTACGCGTGGAGAATGAAGAGCTTAAAGCCAAATTAGAGGCTCTCCAGCAGGCTCATGATGCCTTGGCGATGGAAGACGCCAAAAAGCTCCAGGAGATCTTGGACCAGAGGGGGGTGCTTTGTGACATCTGACCCGATCCGACCCGACCCAGGTACCCGTTTCTCCGATCCGATCTCTTTCTTTTATGATTTAATATTTATTTATACTTATACTTTACTTTTAATAATAATAGTATATTTTCCTTCCCGCCTCTTCCTCTCTTTTCCTTTCCTCCGTCCCGTCCCTCTTCTTCTCTCCGCCTTCTTTTCTCTCTTGTCGTCGTCCCGCCCTTAAGCCTTGAACCCCCTTCTCTTATTTTTGTGTCCTTTGTTTCTTCCCGTCTAAGGTTGTCTGCGCAGCTCCACGCGCCAGACTCCTTACAAGGAAGCCTGCGCGAAGACCTGTTGTTCCTGCGATACGCGAGGCGAACGGTTCTCGCAGCGCGCTAAGAATTGTAGTTCTTCTCGCAGCGCGCTAAGAACGGTAGTTCTTCCCGCGGCGCGCTAAGAATGGTAGTTCTTCCCGCGGCGCGCTAAGAATGGTAGTTCTTCCCGCGGCGCGCTAAGAATGGTAATTCTTACCGCGGCGCGCTAAGGATAATAGTTCTTCCCGCGGCGCGCTAAGGTTTGCTCTGTCAGCCTTCGCCCTCGTGCGTGCGCTCGAGCCTTCTCGCGCTAAACCCTTTGAGTTTTCTTCTGTTTAATCTAGCCGTTTGCTTTTGTGATGTCTTATCTTCTGTGCTGTTGACCTGACCTATCTTATGTCTGTAAAGTTACTTTCGGCGCAGCATGCGCGCCAACCCTATTGGTTGACAGAAAAAGTGACTGACATTATCTTTTGAGATCTGCTTTTCCATGCTTGACCAGTACCTTTTCTGACACCTCCCATGCCTGTTTACTGTTCCCTGTCAGTCTTCCCTTTTTGCTTTTTCTCTTTTCCTGCAGCCGTCATATCTTTTGTTATCTTTTGGTTTGTCTTGTTCTGTTTGCCTTGGAGATCTTTTCCCCTTTTCTAGGGATTGTGTTCCCTAGGGTTTCTCTATAAATAATAATCTTATTTTCTTTCTAACACATCACACACAAACACTTATTTTAACCTCCTCCTTGATCTCTCTGCCGCCTCCCTCTCTGCCTCCGTCTTCCTCCCTGTTCTGCCCTGCTTTTCCGGTAATATATATTATATATAATTTATTATTAATTATGCTAACTTATAATCAAGACTTAAATCAAATCATTAAAACAATAATCTTTAATTATAGGTTAACTTGTGCTTGTTTAAAGTTGGTTCTTGCTTTATCTTTCACCGCATCGTTTATCAAGTGAGTAATCTCGTATCTAATCCTTTTTTTATTTTTAATGTTTTGGGATGTTCATGTGTTCGTACAAACTCGAGTCTTAAACTTGTTTATGAACTTTAGTCGCGCAGTATCCCATGTGTTGAGGACGTTTACTTGGCTGTTTATTTGTATGTGTGTATCATTAACCGCTTTGTTCGGCCTATTCCGCAGTTTTCATGGATCCATTAGATGAACACGGGAGACCTATCGTTTACGGTTTTCTTTGTTTACACTTGCACAGATGTTTTCTTGTTTTTGTGCTCATTTGGGAGCACGGATTGAACTATGAACTATGAGCTATGATCTATTTAGGCTTGATCACAATCTGATTACACCCTTGTTAAACACCAGACATACACATGTTGCGCGCAGATTTATTGTTATCTATGTATTGTATTAAACTTGATTTCTCACCAACACGCAAGTGTTTGACGTTTTATTTTAACACATGTTCAGGTTTGCAGTAGCTGTTTTGGAGCTTGTGGACACGTAGGAAGTTTTCTTTATTTTGGACCTAGATTAAAATGTATTAAGACAAGTTTTTGCTGTTCGAATATTATGATTTATAATATATTGATTTATAATGATTTATGTTATCTCTTGTTTACTCTGCGCGTGCGCGAATGAATGTATTTATTAAATATTGACACCCAATAGTGTCACGAGTAATGAAACAATATGTGGCGCCCCGATGTATAATCCGCCTTTGGTCGGGGTGTTACATGCTTGACCATACTGAGCGGAAGCTAAAGGGCGTCGAAGAGGCTGCGGCTAAAGAAGTGTTGCTTGCCAACCTCAACAAGAGTGAAGCCGAACGCGCCCGTAACGAAGCTCAAGCTGCCCTCCAAGAAGCTCTGGTTGCCAAGGAATGGCTTCTTCGAGAAGCGTTGTCTCAGGTAATGTTTTCATGTCTTTACGCTTTTCTTTGTAAATAGAAAAGGTTTTTGACACTTGTATATTTTCTTTTGTAGGTTGTGCATCGGGTCTTCTCAGAGACATCTTATGACGATGCTATGAGCGCAGCCCTCAACGCTTCTCACGAGGATGGGGAAAAGGCCGGCTTCCTGCTTGGTCTAGGGTTCGTTGAGAAAGGCATCCCGCCTTCCAACTTCCCTTTATTCGATGTAGATACTGAAGCTGTATACGACCAAGCAGTAAATCAATATGCCGCCTTCCCGCATCCGGTGGTGGAGAAGGTAAACGAAGTTGCCGCTGCTGATGATGGGCTAGCTATCCTTAAAGCTTTCCTTGAACTGCCACGCTCTTCTGATGGTGCTGGTCCAAGTGGAAGTGGCCCTGAAGCCTGATCCTGAAGATCCCTTCCCACTGCTAGGATAGATTTAGCTTGTATAGATTTATTTTCTTTTAGGCGGGTAGTTACCCGGCCATTCTTGTAATGAGTCATTGAGAAATATAAATCTTTGTGCGGGTAAGACCGCTATCTTCTTTAGATTCCTTGCTTTATAAACGTTATATGACTTGCATACTTTAGTTTAAATTAGCAATTTTCCAAGTGTAGAATAAGTTAACCTTTGAACGTGATAGATAATAGGTTGAAGTTTTGCTTCCTCTTTCGTGATTGTGCGGGTAGGACCGTCACTTGCACTTAGTAGGATGGCTAAACTTTACCTATATCTGACCTGCGTGTAGGTTTTCCTCATCTTTTTATGAAATTTCTAAGTGTTTAGGATAAGTTAACCTTTGAACGTGGTAGATAATAGGTGTGAAGTTTTGCTTCCTCTTTCGTGATTGTGCAGGTATGACCGTCACTTGCACTTAGTAGGATGGCTAAACTTTACCTATATCTGACCTGCGTGTAGGTTTTCCTCATCCTTTTGTTAGAAATTTTCTTGAATAACCGTTCGACGCGCGGTTGTCAATAGGTTAGTGTTCATTTTCCTCTCATGATTCATGCGGATAGACCGGCACTTTCATTTAATGGGATGACTGAACTTTTCCCCTTCGACTGACCTGCGTGAAGGTTTGCCGTTTTTTGGGTTTATGCGGGTTTTGCCGCCTTCCTCATGCAACGACTTTCCACGTAATTATGCGGTGAAAACCGGCATATCCGTGTTGATAGTTCATAAAAGTATAAATGTAAAATCATCAGCGTCGATGTTTTAAGGAGAATCATTTCCATTAGAAGTGGCTCTTGGCCTTTTCTTTACAAATTTGGAATTGATTTACATGCAAACTGTGTAAATGAGCTCCCTTCCATGTTGTTGGGATGGGAGTGCCATCGAGCCGATACGCACCTGGTTCGGGATCTCGTTCTTTACGCAGCATGTAGTCTCCACATTGAAGCTGGAATTTTTATTCGTGTTTTCCCCAGCTGGGGTTCTACACGCATCAACCTGCTCAGCGTTCATTGCGCCACGAGGTGCGCGAGCGTCCCATCTCTGACAAATGCTTCGACCATGTCTTTTACGTCTATGCATTTTTCGGTGTTGTGGCCTTTTGTCCTGTGAAAGTCACAGTATTTGCTCCGATCAGCATTGTGACGATGTCGGATTATTGGAGGCTTTGGCCATGGGAGCTCCTCAGTGGCGAATATCTCGGTGACGCTTTTGGTGAGCGGCGTCCATCTGGAGTTCTGGTTCGACCGTACGTTATCCCTTCCGCCTAACCGATGTTGCAAGCCGGATGAGGTGTCAAAGTTTACCCTTGACTGCCAAATGCCTAGCTTTCGCTTTTTGTTTAATCGGGCGGTAAGGACGTTGTCTTCCCTTGTTTTCTGGGTGTAGAGGTTTGTGCTCTGAGGGAGATCTCTACCCAGTTGCTTCTCCGTTTCCGCAAAGCGTTTAGCTGCTGTCATGATGGCATCCCATGTGGATGGCATGCCATCTTTACCCGTTAAGGTGCGGATGAGCTCTGGGTCGTTCGCGCCCTGAATAAAAGCAGCGCGAACAAGATCTTCGCTAATGTTACCCAGACTTAGCTTCTTCGAGTTGAAGCGAGTGATGAAGTCTAGCAAAGATTCATCTTCCTCTCGAATGCATTTGAGGATTGTCCATTGCTCCTCGGTATACTTTCTTTGCTGGCTGAAGTGTTGGCTAAACTTCTGTTGGAAGTCTGCCCAGTCGTAGATGTGGTTGACCGGTAGACGATCGAACCACGCTCTAGCAGCCCCAACAAGCGTCATTTGGAACATGTAACACCACGTAGGTTCCGTCCAACTACTGACGGTTGCCCCCGCTATGAACCTGTTCAAATGATCGTCTGGATCAGATATACCATCATATGTGCCTATGCTGGACATTTGTTTGGCACTTTTTGGGGCGATTGCTTCCGCAATGTCCCTTGCAAATTTGGACGTTCCCGCATTTGCAACGTTTGGTCTGAATGTTTTGGAGAAGTCACGTGGACTTCCACCTGTGTGTTTTTGGTTTGAAGGCTTCTCCAAAATGCCTTCTCGGTTGGGAGTCCGTTTCCTTACGCTTCCCTTTCGCCCTATGGCGAGGGTTCGCGTCGGAGTCGGATTCCTCCGAGTCATCGTCCAAGTTTTCGAATTCGTCGGCCTGTTGGACGGAACGCAAGCGTTCGTCCAACTCAGCTTGGAATTCCTTTTGTCGTGCCTCCGCCCATGCCTTAACTTCATCGAGAGTTTGGCGGGGGAGTCTTGTTCGTTTCTCAAACTGGGTATCGGTGAGTCCCAGTGAGCGATTATTTACTGCACTTGCCCCAGCTTGGGTAACTTGGGTAGTGTTCGTAATATTTACTTCACTTGCCCCGGCTTGGGTAACCGGGGTAGTGTTTGTAAAAACTGTGTAGCCGGTATTCCCCCCAGTAGCTGGGGTTGTGGTTACCGGAGTTTCTTTAACCATCTTAAAAGTTTGAAAAAACTGGAGAAAAATGTTCTAGCTTTATGCACGGATGGCGCCAATGAAGAAACACTAACCGGACCCCGGGCAGATTACGAGTAACCTGGGGGTTAGATGTTTCCCACGAGGGGTTAGACCCAGAGAAGATGGTTCTTCTGATAACCTGCAAAACAGACACCGTGAGCTTGTCACTGAGAAGGGGGGGGGGGGTTCCTCCTTGTGACCACCCTTCGGCGTGAGAATCAGACTAGATTGCTCTTTAAATATAAATGTATATTAAGAGATTGCTAGAGCAGATATCAGGTATAATATGATATGTTAAGATAAGATGAGATGGTCATACCATTTGTGGTATTTATAGCCGAAGGTAGGTTTCCAAGGAGGTGTGGCCGGCTGCAACAGTGTTCCTGTTCCACCAACAGTGGCCTACGCACGTGCCCTGCTGGTAGTTGGTGGGTAGGCAGCGGCTGATAGTGACCAGGCCTGCTGTGTACTGTTCCTTTTCTACCAACTGCCGGCTACGCACGTGGTATGGCAGTAGTTGGTGAGTAGGCAGCGGCTAATAGTGACACAGTACAGGAGCATGCTGCTCGCCATACTGTGGTCAATAAGCTGTCGTATCTTTAGTCAGATCTTTTTCCCATACCTCGTCAGGTACAGTACAGAAGATCTTCCCGTATCGTACGGAATGGCTTATTTGGGCGGGAGTATTCCCCCTCCCGCCCTTGTGCGGGATTGTTCCCGGCTTTGCTCATTCCTTCAGGTGACACAGTGATTGAGAGCTAAGTGCCTTGTGCGTGTAGCCTTGCTGCGCGGGTGGCCTTCCCTGATGGCTTGTATCCGAGGCTGCGGGGACAGGCGGAGTCCTTCACCATTGGGAGGCATTTCCTGCGGGAACAGCTTGCGTACTGCGCGTAAGGACGTCACGTCTCTGAGCATGGTTGGTCCTGCGGATCCAGTTGGTTTCTGCGCAGACGTCCCTCTTCAAGGTGAGTCTTGCGGGTCCAACTGGGCTCTGCTGGGACCTACCTCTTCACAGACCCATAATTTTCCATTTTTTCCCCACTTCTACGGTTGACCCTTTCGACACTTGACTTTCCTTTTTCTCTTTTATAAATTGAATGATCATGAAAGAGTCCAAAAGAGTTTATTCATACAAAAGTAGTCGAGTAGAGTTTTAATTCTTCAATGTTTTCAAAGTCGAGAACGATTATCAATGGACCGTTTTAGGTGAAGCGAGTATTCTACACGTTTAGGGGTGTAGGAAGAAGGGAGAATTATGAAGAGAAATTTATCAACGAGAGAGTGTCATCTCAAACTTAAAGAAATTTATTAGGGATGCATATAAATTTATTGAGAAAATATATAAAAATTTTAAAATGAAAAACAAATTAAAAAGGGGGAGGGAGGGGGGTCTCTAAGATTTCGGATGTCTCAGGCAAGTACTTAAAAATAGGTGATTATATATGCTTTTCTTTTCATAGATCAACGATAACTGTGATAACAATATTTGAAAATTTTCACCCCACCCTCTCATTGTGATGGGCACTAGCCAATTGTAACAGCCCGGCTTAAGTGGAAACGCTTGAGTGTAACGTACAGATTGATCAAAACGCATGTGACACTATTAAGTGGTAAATATGAAAATACTGGTAAATAAAAAACGCTTGAGGGCACTAGCCAATTATCATTAATCAATTTAAAACAACGCATACACAAATTTGAAAATATGAAAATACTGGTAAATAAAAACAACTAGCAATTTGCATCTTGATCCATTATTTTGATAACCTAAGTACTAATTTATCTTTCTTTTCTTCGTCCTCTAATGATTTACTTGTAGCATATATAAAAATAAAGTCAACTACAAGTAGTTGGTGAGAATCACACAAGTTTTGATATACACGTAATATATATCATACAATTCCATGAACTAGTGTAGTCAAGTAAACACACAAGTCCATGATGCGATTTGTAGTTTGAAAATGAATAACTAAGTAATTGATTTGAATAAGGTATGCATGCTACCCTCAAAGTATAAAAACATTAAAACAAGAGTGTGAGAAACTCACCTTAAAATTGATGAATAACTTGAAATGAAAACCGAAAGCGCGTTAAAGAACCTGAAACGATTGAACCTCATAAACTATAATTAAAAACAAAAACAAAATCTAACTAACGGGATTAAAAAGTTAAATTAATTTGATTTTAGGATTATGCGCTATTTTAATATGTCTTTTATTATTTTATGGCATTTATTATTTTAATATTATTTTAAGTTTTAATGGAAATTTTAACAATTAATATTATTTGAATATTATTTGATTAATAACTTAACACGGGTATGAGAATTATAATACTTTTGAAACATCGATTTTAACGGTTAAGTTTTATCTCGAAACAATTTAAGTGTATTATAAGTATTAACGAGATAGAATTATAAAGTTAACGAAACGGAATTAATAAACAATATTAACGGGTTTAACGAGATTTTAACGGATATTAAAGGTTAGTTTTTAAATGAAAAGTGATATCATACAATTTATAATTAGTTTTATTTAATTTAAAATGATTTGATTTGATTTTTAATAATTTATGTTAATTTAACTTGGTTATAAATAATATATAAAAATGGTTTTAAAAAAATATAAGACTAAAAAGGCCTGACCCGAGTCCTTATGCCTTTACGCATATGACTTAACTAGTGAACCAACATGTTTAATTGATACGAGGACAGAAACAAAACTAGATATGTAATTCTTCAAGTGTTCATCTTTCTCAATGAAACCCTAGCTTATAATTCGTTAATTTGATTCCATGTTTGTTAGAATTATGTTACGTATTTTGATTTACGGCTTACAACGAATCAAAAACATATAAATATTACCTGTCAATGCTATGAATTGATAAGGAACCAAGGCCGGAGGAAAACGAACATTGATGAATGATATACAGATTTGAAGAAACACTAATCGACCCCGGGCAGATTACGGATAATCTGGGGGTTAAATAGATGTTTCCCACGAGGGGTTAGATCCGGCAAAGATGGTTCTTCTGATAACCTGCAAAACAGACACCGTGAGCTCGTCACTGAGAAGGGGGGGGTACCTCCTTGTGACCACCCTCCGGCGTGAGAATCAGACTAGATTGCTTTTGAATATAAGTGTATATTAAGAGATTGCTAGAGCAGATATCAGGTATAAGATGTAAGATACAAGATGAGATGAGATGATCATACCATTTGGGGTATTTATAGCCGAATGTAGGTTTCCAAGAAGGTATAGCCGGCTGAATAGTATTCCTGTTCTACCAACTGTGGCCTACGCACGTGCCATGCTGTTAGTTGGTGGGTAGGCAGCGGCTGACAGTGACCAGGCCTGCTGTGTACTATTCCTTTTCCACCAACTACAGGCTATGCACGTGGTATGACAGGAGTTGGTGAGTAGGTAGCGGCTAATAGTGACATACAGTACAAGAGCATGCTGCTCGCCATACTGTTGTCAATGAGCTGTCGTATCTTTGGTCAGATCTTTTGCCCATACCTCGTCAGGTACAGTACAAAAGATCTTCCAGTATCGTACGGACTGGCTCATTTGGGCGGGAGTATTCTCGGCTTGCTCATTCCTTCTTCAGGTGACTACTGAATTATTATGAGAGTTAAGCCTTGTGCGTGTAGCCTTGCTGCGCGGGTAGCCTTCCCTGATGGCTGGTATCCGTAACTGCGGGAACAGGCGGAGTACTTGGAAACCATTGGGAGGCGTTTCCTGCGGGAACAGCTAGCGTACTGCGCGTAAGGACGTCACGTCTCTGAGCATGGTGGGTACTGCGGATCCAGTTGGTCTCTGCGCAGGCGGGTTCAACCGCGCAGACGTCCGTTAAGGAGTCTTGCGGGTTCAACTGCGCAGACGTCCTTTTTCAAGGTGAGTCTTGCGGGTCCAACTGGGCTCTGCTGGGACCTACCTCTTCAGGATTGCAGAGAGTTGATTAGTGTAGATTAATGTTTTGGACGAGTTTATGTGATCATTTAGGTCCTTTTTATAGGTTTAATTGAAACGTATCGTGTTTAATACTCGTTATTGTGGTTCACAAAAATTCCGGCGGTTTCCGCTTATAAACACATTGATTTTGGCCGTTATAACTCGATAATATTGTTGATTATCGGTCCCCGTTACATCTAAGGTCGTTATATGAATTAATTGAATTGATTAGCGGGTTTTATTAGAGTTTTAAGGTCGTCAGAGGCGTTTCGTGATCGTTGGAAACTCACCGGACCTCGGTGCTGGAAAAACAATGATGTTGATGGGCTGGTAGGGATTATTTTATAATAATAATAATAATTAAAATCAATTTACACCTTAGCCCATTGATCTTTGAAGTTATATTAAGATAGAATTTTTTTTTTAACTAAAAAATCTAAAAACAATAATTGCCGTATTAATTGTTTATTGGATTACATCGAAACAGAAAACAAGCGGGCAACAAGCTGCGCCGCTACCCCTTAATTTCATTTTAAACCTTGAACTTTGAAATATGTTGATAATGAAAAAGAAATTATATAACTTGAATATTTTTCGTAATATAACTGTATAATTTGAGGATCATTTAAATAGAACTTTAAATCCCGGAGTTTCGTTAATTGAACAAAATGAAAATTTTCGAACGAACGATAAAAGTAAATCACCTTGATTATTATATCATTGATGAACGACAAACAAGAATTCGTTGAAACGACGAAATTGGTCGGTTTAACAAATACAAATACTAATAAATTAAAATAAAAGGGCAAATGGCACATAAAATACGTGCAGCAAAACGTTATATATATATATATATATATATAGGCGGGGGCGGTTAACGCACATTAATACCCTATCGTACATTAAGTACGCGAATATCCTGAACGTACAATTAGACGCGATGAAAATTTTAAATACAATTATACTGAACGGTGCGCCAGTTATGAAAAGGGTATTTCTGTCCAGAATGTCAAAGTATAATCCCCAATTGGATTCTTCAGAATTGCCCCAAATTCGTTCTTAGCTTTAATTAATCGATCACTAACAAAAACAAACCCTAAACCGGTTTGACGGCAATGCATTATGAAATTTTTTAGTTGCATACGCCGGTTTGATTTTAACCTTACTTAATAGGTAGAGGTTTATGTGTAAAGGAACATATTATGAGATTTAGTTGCGTACGCCGATTTGTTTTTGGCTGTTTGTAAACGAGATGATGTAGAAAGCATTGTTGTTGGGGTTTTGAAACAGAAACATATTAGCAAAGTGATGATTTTTTGTGTCAATTTGTAACAGAGAAAGGTATAATATGCTATTAACTTTTTCTTTATACGTTTTCCTATACATTTTCCTATTAACTTTTCCTTTATACGTTTTTGTAAGTAGTAGTAGGTAATAAGTTATACGTTTTCTTTGTACGTTTTTGTAAGTACATAATCTTATATATTTTCCTAATACGTTTTACTAATACGTTTTCCAGAAAAGTCTACTGATGACAATCAAGAAGTTGAAACAAATGTGGGGAACATAATAATAGATAGTAAGTTATACGTTTTCTTTATACGTTTTTGTAAGTACATAGTGCTATACGTTTTCCTAATACGTTTTTGTAAGTTAACACCTATTTAAAATTAGCACGTTTTTAATACGTTCGTTTAATACGTTCCTATTACTCTATCTATACGATTCTAAACACAGGAATTAATTGTTATCACTTTTAGTCGTCACACGTGTAATACATTCACTTAACACGTTCTGTTCATACGTTTTTATACTATGATTTTATAACTGTGTTAACGATTTTAATACTTTTTGAATGAACTCGTTCAATTAATCAACCAAAACGGTTTATGGAAACAGAGAATAGAAACTGTTCCTAATTTAGTAGCAGCGTTGGCGTTGAATTAGTTGAATTTTTAAAGGATGTCAAAAGACAATTCTACCCTTATGTTAAGTTACGATAAAAATTGTAAATGGTTATGATCTACGTTCAATACGATCGCGTACGTTTTGTACGATAAACAATTAGTGTATTATATTCTTTATCGATGCGTAAAAAATTATGTAATTTTTTTACGTATATTGCGTATGTGTAAAAAATTTTCAAAAAAAAAAATTTGTTACGTTGAGTTATTTCGAGTTCTTAAAACCCAAAGTGGTTCTTAAAAGAAATCTGCCATATATATATAAATTACAGAATTTTTTACGTATCGAGTGGAATTTTTACATAAGTGTAACAGACGTTTAAATTATTGTAATCACTGTACATCTTTATTCTCTCTCATACTTTAATTTTTTAATCACATTTAATCTCAACTACATAATCTAATCTATTTAATTAAATGTGTGGTCAATAATAAAGTTTTTAAAACTCAACAAGATTCTCAAATTATCTCTCCCTATATATATATATATATAGAGAGAGAGAGAGAGAGAGAGAGAGGATCAAATAGAAATAGATTTATTTGTAAGAATGATAGGAACCAATTAGAAAATTGACACATTCATAAATCAATAAGTCTCCTTAAGGGTATTTTTGTCTTTGACAACATTTAATAATTTAAGAAAATTATTTAATGCTTTTTGAAATTAGTAGATTATATATCCCTATTGTTATGTAATTTTAATTTTTCAAAATTGATTCATATAACTCACCATTGTTCTTCATCATACGCCTAATTCAATTGCATTTTCTTCTTCAATCTCTTTTCTTTCTTCTTATTATTGTGTGTTTGCATGGTAAAATGATAAACAAACTATATGTGTTGGTTAAATAAAGGAATGTGTTGATCATATAAATGTTGCTTATTTAGATCAGTACTTTTAGATCTTTTTTTTTCACTATTTTGTTGTTTTTAATCTCATTATTATCTTGAAATCCTCATGTACCCTAATTACTTCTTTGAGAAGTATAATGTGATTTTTGAATTGGCTTTTTAACGTGCTGATATAATCATCCTTCTATTTCCAATGGGTTGTTATACTTCTCCACAAACAAAAATGTTGATATATTCACATGTGTATTAAAATTAATGCTTTGAAATAGCACAATAAACTGTCATGAATCATGAACATCAAACATAACAACACCAAGAAATCTATTTCCAGCATAATACATTTTTGTTAAAAAAATTATTATAATTTAGAATATGTTGCTTGCATTCGACAAGTTATAATTGTAATTAAGTGTTCAAAACCAGCACAATAAATTAATAAAACCAACACAACATAATGATGAAACCAACACAACACCAAAATAAAAAAAACCAGCACAACAGAATAATGAAACCAACATATAATAACAACACATAAAATCATCTTTCGTTTTTCTAAAAAGCAAATAAAAAGTGGCAATTCAAGTTCGTAAAATAAGAATCATTTGATTATATGAAGCAATGATTGGTGATCCATAATATTTTTTTCTAAATTTATTTGTCTTTAAATTTTGTAGCTGACGACAATATAAATGATGTGCTATTTTCTTGGGTTATAATTATTTTGAAATTCCAGTTATACCCATAATCCCCTTTAAAATTGTAATCAAGTTAGTTTGGTGATGTGTTATAAATCTCATCCATAGATTAAAAAAATAAATGAACTAGATTTGTTCTCACGATACTTATAAAAACATGATTTCTACCGGATTCAATCCCTATATATATATATAACAAAACTGAAAATTTAAAATGGGCCGGGTTTTTGGGTTTGAAAATTAATGAATGCTATAATAGTCGTTCATCCCCGCTCCACCTAAAAGACGCACTTACGTTCTACTCTAAATTGTATTTAATTTTTAAGTCTTATATATTAGATTTGTTATCGAAAGAGTTCTTCAATCACAAGTAAATAAATAAAAATATTCATCCCCTCTGTTTTTGTGACCAGAATTTGTTTTCATCTGGTCCTAGACTAAGACCTTCTTTTCTAGCCCAACCTCCAACTCGATCGTAATCTTTTGGTTCGTCGTTGGTGACCAACTTTATATTTTCCTCATGTTGTTTTGTTCATGGTGATGTATCTACGGTAAAACAGCACCTTCTTATGGACCTTGTGATTGAACTGTCCTCACGAATGATGAGACTTCACGAAAGATGCTATGATGCACTTAACATCCACCTAGACCTGAAACCACTTGGATCACAAAGACGAATTGAAGTCCACCTGGAGAATGTAATGGATTTGTGTTAGCGAATGAATATTTTCCTTTTTAGGGATGATATATTTATTCGTGTGGTGTCAACCCATTTAAATTCATATCTTGTTCGGTTTGTGTATCGGATCAACCCGTTTTATGTTCATTTACGAATATGAGTAATACCTAGTGACTTAATAAAAATTTAAACAATTATTTACTCTTATTCGTATAAAACATGTTACTAATTTGTTATTGATCTAACTGTTTTTGTGTATCTATCTCTTATTCTCAGTTAACAAATTTGGGTTTACACATTTAGCTTCGGATAAGAACAAACGAATGAAAATAATTAGGGAATAGATTGTAAATTTGATAAAATAAAAATGTTGCAAGTGAATAGTAGATAAAAGCAGTTTAAAAATAAATTATTTTATTTTTGATAGTTAATAGATGCATGAAAAGTAAGAAATATAAGTATTTAACCATTCTTATATCTAAAATGAAAATATTAACTTCTATAAAATTCTTAAACGGGTTAGCAGGTCAACCCATTTTTTAACGGGTTGTGTTCAGGTTGATTTGTTTTCAAATGTGTCGTGTTCGGTTTGATTTATTTACGAAAACGTGTGATGTCTGCAGACCCAAAACCTATATTTTTCATATCATGTTGGGTTCGGGTCGTGTCGTGTCGTGTCAAGAATTGTTGTTATGGCCCGTGTGTGTTATGCTAATGTTACATAGTAATTCATTCAACTCCACTCCCTTCTACTATATCAAGAAAATAGTTCATTATTTGATTTTCTTCTTTTTAAATGAAATAATTTTATATTTGAAAAATACCAAAAGCTTTCACCGGTAAGGAGGTTTGCATATATCCTGTGTATTCTTCCATTTTTTCAGTGGTCCCTCTAATAAACAAGGTGTTTCAGGTTGAGCTAAAGAGTTATATATGATGGATATTTTTAAGAATGAAATAGAAATGATCGGTGGCTAAATGGTCTAGCATAATCTAGATGACCAATCAATAATAATAATAATAAATACCTACCTGGACAAAACAAAGTTCAAGTTGCACTATATGAATTAAATTCTAAATATTAAGTCATTTATATTTTACTTTATCCGTTCTATCTTTTATGTTATTGTATGATTCTTGCATTTGTTATACTGATCGTGTGTTACACGGATGAAAATTAGGGAATTCGTTATGTAAACAAATCTGGTTATATATTTGAATATTAGATTATTTATGTGGATAATACTTATAAAAAAGTTTTTTGATAGCTTCATATAAGATTCTTTTTTTTAAATACCTGGATAAATTTTTACATGTAGTTAACTAACATTAACAAATAAATAAATTGAGCCAATGATAAAATTAATTATTTATAATGGCAAGTTTATGACGCTCTGTATGGGAGGTAAATATACAATCTCAAAAACAATATTTGTTATTTTCTTGCAAATTCGGCTGAAACCATTTTAACAACATGTAAATATTTATTTATATTTTCACTCGTACAGTACACGGGTCAATAACTATTCTCCATAATATATACGTTGTCATTTGATTACTAAACTAACAACGGTTGTTTGGATCATGTTGAGCAAACAATGAATAAGGTTAAGGTTATTGACCCGTGTAACACATGAGTGAAAATTAGAAAAATCGTCAGGTAAGCATATATATATTTATATATTTAAAGAATTTGAAAAAACTATATAGATATGATCGGATTATTTTAAATATCCATACACGAAGAGTACAACACCTTTTTGAGTTCGACTCTTTTGATTATTTCATTATAATGGCAAGTTTATGACGCTATGTATGGGAGGTAAATATACAATCTCAAAAACAATAGTTGTTATTTTCTTGCAAATTCGGCTGAAACCATTTTAACATGTAAATATTTATTTATATTTTCACTCGTACAGTACACGGGTCAATAACTATTCTCCATTATATATACGTTGTCATTTGACTACTAAACTAACAATGGTTGTTTGGATCATGTTGAGCAAACAATGAATAAGGTTAAGGTTATTGACCCATGTACCACATGAGTGAAAATTAGAAAAATCGTCAGGTAAACATATATATATTTATATATTTAAAGAATTTGAAAAAACTGTATAGATATGATCGGATTATTTTAAATATCCATACATGAAGAGTACAACACCTTTTTGAGTTCGACTCTTTTGATTATTTCATTATAATGGCAAGTTTATGACGCTATGTATGGAAGGTAAATATACAATCTCAAAAACAATAGTTGTTATTTTCTTGCAAATTCGGCTGAAACCATTTTAACAACATGTAAATATTTATTTATATTTTCACTCGTACCGTACACGGGTCAATAACTATTCTCCATTATATATACGTTGTCATTTGATTACTAAACTAACAATGGTTGTTTGGATCATGTTGAGCAAACAATGAATAAGGTTAAGGTTATTGCCCCGTGTATCACATGAGTGAAAATTAGAAAAATCGTCAGGTAAACATATATATATTTATATATTTAAAGAATTTGAAAAAAACTGTATAGATATGATCGGATTATTTTAAATATCCATACACGAAGAGTACAACACCTTTTTGAGTTCGACTCTTTTGATTATTATTATACATCGCACGTTTTCACCTCTATGCTACATGTCTTTTTCCCCCTATGCTATATGTCTGGCAAGATAAGTAGTATCATCTTAGCAGTACACACTTGATAGTGCAAAAAATGATAACCGATTTAACCTGTAATAATACAAAAAAAAATATATTGTGCTTATCTTTTGAGATTATTTTCATAATTGCCATATTAATTGTTTATTGGATTACATCGAAACAGAAGGCAAGCGGGCAACAAGCTGCGCCGCTACCCCTTTTTGAATCGCAAAACCCAATTTTCATCGAAACAAATTTGTCAAATACTAACAATACCGAACCTTCTTAATTTAGATAATGCAATGAATTCATTCTTGTTAAGGAAATCATATCGGACAAAGCAAATGGGAGATGGGGTAATTGACCTCCAACTTGAACCCGTTTAACAAATTGTTTTCTCAGTCAATCTGTATATGTAATTACAAAACTATATTATTATACTATTAAGCATAAAATAAACATATTATTTACATTCACCCATAAAAAAATATTGAAAATGCAATACCAACTCCCACCCAAAACAGAAGAGAACCTCTATAAACCCGAAGTAACAGGTCAACTTCACATTTCATGTAAAAATAAAATACTAACTGAAAAATTGCACTTGTGAACACTGCTATTTGTGGGGTTGCACCAATTGATGATATATGTTGATTTTTTGAAGATGAAATTCTAGCAAAATAATCACCGCTTCTAAAGAGGAAACACAATTATATTAAAATCTGGATGCAAAGAGAGTATATACTACAAAGTCTGATAATACTTCATTCATGTACACTTACACACATTGACTTATAATGACAGTTGTCAAACTGGTAATTAACTTCACTGAAGTTGCAACTTTTATTTTATTAAAATTAAGATAAAGTATGAATTTTTAAAGTAAAAACTTATAACTTTTGAATTCCCAAATAAGATAACTGGATCAAGTTCAAGTTCATATACACACAAATCTACCTATACTGTTTGATTGAATTGAAACAACCCTACCCTTTTAATTATTTCATTTTGACACAGATTATATTAGATTACTATTTGATTAAGTTGAAACCTGAAGACTAAGGTACAGATTGTCAAATGGAGAAGAGCAGCACAAATAAAAACTCATTATGATAATAATTATAATATATGAACAAAGAATATAATATTAAAGAATAATAAAATAAGTAAAACAAAAGAAATCAACCTTACAAAGAAATATGAAATTGCAAATATGGTGTGAAAATCTTGTGTCAAACTGAAAGTATATACAGTAGAAACTCTATAAAATAATACACTCGGGACCACCAAAATTTATTAATTAAAAGAGTTATTAATTAATCGATAAATTAATAATTATTAATTTATATATTAATTAATATTTTATTAATTTATAGTAGAATGTTCTGACTCACCCAGAAGAAAATGTAGTTGCACAGTTGTTGACTGATAAAGAAATTATTGAAAGCGTTATTGGAATTAATAAAGATGATATCGATGAAGAAGATGATGAAAGTTCTACAATGAAACCCCCTTCGCGAAACGAAGCTATTAAAGCGGCAATTACATTGAGCAATTTCTTGTTGAGCTACGAGAAAACAACACCAGAAGTTCTTACCATGCTAAGGAAAATTAGAGACGAGATTCAAGGGGAAATTGATTTCAACAAAAAACAAAAGACAATTGAGTCATCAAGAAATCTTCATAAATCATTCATGTAATATGCTATATATAAGGAATTATTAATTTATATTTTATATGGGGTCTAAAGAAATTATCAAAAATGTATTATCTTATAATTTTAGCGAATTATTAATTTAGCATCCTATCCCCGAGTCGGGACCGGCAAAAAATATTATCTTAGAGAGTTTATTAAATAATCGAGTATTAATTTATCGAGTTTCTACTGTATATGAAGGTAATATGATTAATATTTTTGGTTAGTTAAGCCAAAAATGGAATGTTAACCTTAATTACAGTCATGGTAATCCGTTTAAATAATTTTGAAATTTGAAACATATTGAAATATGGAACAAAAATAGCAAAGCTGAATTATCAAACGGTTTTAAATATTAAAATTATTTGATATTGATTTGATTTAAGATATAATCAATATAATTAATTATCAAACGGTTTTAAATGTGAAAATTGATTTCATATTGTTTTGATTTAAATTAAAAAATATATAAAAAATTTAAAAAATTAGAGCAATAAAGAATATATCATATATACAATTTAAAATGTTTGAATAATGAAATTAGAGAAATTAAAGAATATACCATATATACCATTTAACGACTAATAATTATTTACTTTTGAATTATTTAATTGCCAAAAAAGTTTGATAAGCCTTAGTATGTATGAGAACTATAGTAATGGACCAACATGATCATTTCATTTGTTTAAAAAGCCTATTATTTTAATAATTAGGTAGATACCTCTTTCCGAAAGTTATGATTTAAGATGAAATGGATTGTTTTTTACTTATTGTATTTATATTATATGTTTTTCATTATGTTATACTTTTATTAATGTTAAAAAAAAACGTTATACTTTTATTAAAGACATTGCCTTTTTTATATGACACAACCCATAAATTATAACGTTGGATTGTTGGAATTCCGAACTTCAAGAAATACTTACACCATATGAATAAAATCATGTCCCCACCACAATATGAAGTATTGTCATAACCACTTAATATTAAGACTACGTGATGATTGATCGTTTGGATCCCTTATCGTCCAAACTATCTATAAAATCCAGACATCCTACACAAACTTCTAAATCTAGGAAATGCACAAATACATGATGAATCACAAAATATTAAATAACATCGAGCTAAATACAACACAATGTCGAAGAAAAAAGACACAATATCGAGAAAGACACAATAATTTGAACACAGATTCTAAAATCTACAAGTTATAAATCGAAAAACAAAAACCTAAAATCTAGCATCGTAAAGTTTAACAAAACAACTTCAATGCTACTAGTTTAAGTTAAATCAAAGTCCATTTGATACCCTTTTTACGATTTCCTAGTTTATAAAACGATATATTTATTTGAATTTGAACCTAACTTTCCAAACGTATAGACGTATTATAGTAGTCTACTTATAATATTCAACCATTCACACTAATAATAGTCCAATATCCACCAGGACTTCAAATTCCCATTTACCCATTTTACCCCCCTAAACCTTTCTCTGTTTTCATCAAAGTCCAAACCCATTCTCCTTATTTAAACCCCTCAAATCTCCACCTTCAATTCACACAAAACCTACTTCACAAACAACAATGGCCACCCCATCTCCAGTAACCCCATTGTTGAAAGATGAACTCGACATCGTCATACCCACAATCCGAAACCTTGATTTCCTCGAGATGTGGCGGCCGTTCTTCCAACCGTACCATCTAATCATCGTACAAGATGGTGACCCGTCAAAGGTTATCAAGGTCCCTCAAGGGTTCGATTACGAGTTGTATAATCGTAATGATATTAACAGAATCTTGGGTCCGAAAGCTTCGTGCATCTCGTTTAAGGACTCTGCGTGTCGGTGCTTTGGGTATATGGTGTCCAAGAAGAAGTATATCTTCACAATCGATGATGATTGCTTTGTAAGTTTTGATTTTGATGTTGATTTGATTATACCCTGTTTAGGGTTTATGATTCAATTTGAAAACAGAGTTTGAATTGAGTTAATTTTTGGGTCTGTTGGTGTTTAATTTTGGGGGTTTTATTAAATTATGAGTTTTTATTCGAAATTTGCTTAAATTATGTCTGATTATGATTGTTTTTATTGAGATTTTTGCCGATCTGGGGGTTTGACCGGGTCTGATTGTGATTTTGACTTGGATCTGGGTTTTCAGTTATTTAATTTTTCAATAATTGAATCAATTATTTGAATATTTGATATGGAATCTGTATGAAACGAAGATATGCAGATCTAATTTATTTGAAGGCTGATGTGTATTGATTCGGTTAGATCATGCACACCAAGTGTTTGATGATATGTCTTTTTGTTTAATTTGGTAATGCAAGTACTTTGTGATTAGTTTTGGCTTATGTTATGCATTTTGTTAATTTAAAAGGTTGCCAAAGACCCATCTGGCAATGATATCAATGCACTTGAGCAACACATTAAGAACCTCTTGAGCCCGTCAACCCCGTTTTTCTTCAACACCCTATACGATCCGTACAGGGAAGGCGCTGATTTCGTTCGAGGCTACCCCTTCAGCCTCCGTGAAGGTGTCCCGACTGCGGTTTCACACGGTCTCTGGCTTAACATCCCTGATTACGATGCCCCGACTCAGCTCGTGAAGCCCCGTGAAAGAAACACTCGGTAAAGATATTTGATTTTGATTTTGTTGTAGCGAAATCCAATTTTTACTAATCTTATTTTTGATATATTTGACCAGGTTTGTGGATGCAGTTTTGACCATTCCGAAGGGAACCCTCTTCCCTATGTGTGGAATGAATCTTGCTTTTGACCGTGAGCTCATCGGCCCGGCAATGTACTTTGGGCTTATGGGTGATGGTCAGCCGATTGGTCGATACGACGACATGTGGGCTGGATGGTGCATGAAGGTAAACTTTTGTCATCTTTTGTTCTTCGAGTCATTTTATCAAACAGTTGGTGTGCATATTGAGCTAACATTTTCTTTGTGATTTCCATAGGTGATCTGTGACCACTTGGGTCTCGGTGTGAAGACCGGTCTGCCATACATCTGGCACAGCAAGGCTAGCAACCCATTTGTGAACTTGAAGAAGGAATACAAGGGTATCTATTGGCAGGAGGAGTTGATCCCGTTCTTCCAAAGCGCCACATTGCCAAAAGAGTGCACCACGGTTCAGAGCTGCTACAAGGAGCTTTCGAAACAGGTCAAGGCTAAGCTGGGGAAGGTTGATGACTACTTCAACAAGCTTGCAGACGCGATGCTCACCTGGATCGAAGCTTGGGATGAACTCAATCCGTCTGCTCAGCCCCCTAACGGCAAGTGAAGTGAATTGTAGGGTTTCGGTTATAGCTTAATAGCATCGATTTGTTAGGCGCTATGCGCGTGCTTATAAGACGGGATCATCTATATTTGTCTTTTGAGTTATTATTTTATTGAGGTTTTAAACATTTAAATTTATATGGAGGTTTTATTGTTATTCACTTTTGTGATTGATTATTATTATTATTATTCACTTTTGTGGCTGATTTTGATTATGATGTGTGATGTGTGTTTGCCTTTAAGGTGATTTGAAAAATTTAAATGATGGTGAACATTGAACAAGTTGCTGTCTTTTAAGTAGTCCCCACAATAGTATATCATTAGAGCACCTTTCAAGGGCTTGTTTTTAGAAATCCCGTGACATTTAGTGTAGCCTATGTGGGTTTAGAATTTGTTGAAAAATGAAAATAATTTGTGAATGATTTATGTTTTGCAACATGACAGTTCAAATCTAAGAGAAGACAGCCGGATCTTGATTTCAAGGAGCGTACAAGAATAACAGGCTTGCAACTTCTATTTTTTCTTTGTTTGTACTGTCGGCCGGCTAGCTGTTACGAAGATACCAAAATTGAAGAAACACTAACCGGACCCCGGGCAGATTACTGGTAACCTGGGGGTTGGATAGCTGTTTCCCACGAGGGGTTAGACCCTTGGAAGATGGTTCTTCTGATAACCTGCAAAACAGATACCGTGAGCTCGTCACTGAGAAGGGGGGGGGGGGTTCCTCCTTGTGACCACCCTCCGGCGTGAGAATTAGACTAGATTGCTCTTTAAATATAAAAGTATATTAAGAGATTGCTAGAGCAGATATCAGGTATAATATGATGATAATGTAGTAAGATATGTTGTCCCCAGATGATCATACCATTTGGGGTATTTATAGCCGAAGGTAGGTTTCCAAGGAGGTATGGCCGGCTGCAACAGTGTTCCTGTTCATCAACAGTAGCCTACGCACGTGCCCTGCTGGTAGTTGGTGGGTAGGCAGCGGCTGATAGTGACCAGGCCTGCTGTATACTATTCCCTTTCCACCAACTGCCGGCTACGCACGTGGTATGACAGTAGTTGGTGAGTAGGCAGCGGCTAATAGTGATACAGTACAGGAGCATGCTGCTCGCCATACTGTATCAGTGAGCTGTCGTATCTCTGATCAGATCTTTCGCCCATACCTCGTCAGGTACAGTAAAAGGTCCTTCAGTATACAGACTGGCTTATTTGGGCGGGAGTATTCCCCTCCCGCCTCTGTGCGGGATTGCTCCCGGCTTTGCTCATTCCTTCAGGTGACACTGAATGATCGAGAGCTAAGTACCTAGTGCGTGTAGCCATGCTGCGCGGGTGGCCTTCCCTCATGGCTTGTATCCGAGGCTGCGGGAACAGGCGGAGTCCTTCACCATGGGAGGCATTTCCTGCGGGAACAGCTTGCGTACTGCGCGTAAGGACGTCACGTCTCTGAGCATGGTTGGTCCTGCGGATCCAGTTGGTTTCTGCGCAGACGTCCCTGTTTAAGGTGAGTCTTGCGGGACCAAATGGGCTCTGCTGGGACCTACCTCTTCAAGTCCCCCCAGTCCAATGTTCTTCTCATGCGTGTTTAATAAAGTGAGGTGAACTTTTGGACTTGAGCAAAGGGTTTTGAAAAGGGTTTTGTAAGGTTTTCCATGGGGATTCTTTCCGCGGAAGTCCTTGTCACTTGCAGAAATGCCCGAGTTTCCTGCTTGGTCTTTGGGTATGATGCGGGTAGGTCTGTAACCTCCTCGCAAGTCAGGAGCATTGAGTCCCAGTTGTATGGATTTTCCATGAGGTTTTGGTAGTTTTGAACATAGTGATCAATTATGTTAAGACCACCAATTCCATCATGGAGCTTCAAACAACGTAGTTCTCGACGTTCCCGCTATGCGGGGATGTTATTTCCGTTTCCGCAAGCATTGCCCAGAAGATCCTTCTTGGTTTCAATTCCCAGCGGAGCGCTAGGTATGTGAAGGGTTTTGCCTTGACACTGTACCTGCGCTCGTCTTACGGTTACTTTACTTCCAAGGTATTCCTGGCGTCAATTCCCTGCGGGTGCTAGGTATGTGAAGGGTTTTGCCTTTACACTGTACCCGCACCCGTCTTATAGTTACTTGGTTGCCGAGGAATACTTGGCTTCAATTCCCTGCGGGTGCTAGGTATGTGAAGGGTTTTGCCTTAACACTGTACCCGCATCCGTCTTACGGTTACTTGTTTGCCAAGGTTTATTTGGCTTCAATTCCCTGCGGGTGCTAGGTATGTGAAGGGTTTTGCCTTTACACTGTACCCGCATCCGTCTTACGGTTACTTGTTTGCCAAGGTTTATTTGGCTTCAATTCCCTGCGGGTGCTAGGTATGTGAAGGGTTTTGCCTTTACACTGTACCCGCATCCGTCTTACGGTTACTTGTTTGCCAAGGTTTATTTGGCTTCAATTCCCTGCGGGTGCTAGGTATGTGAAGGGTTTTGCCTTTACACTGTACCCGCATCCGTCTTACGGTTACTTGTTTGCCAAGGGGTAAGGGGTATTTTCCCGCTTACTTTTTAATATTTTCAAATTTTTTGAATTTTGAAATTCGAAGAGTTGGTGAAAAGATAAGAACAGTCCAAACCTCTGAAACGTCGTGCGACGGTTTCTTCTGACTGTGTCAGGACGTGCAGGAAGTTATGGTGACGTGACAGAACATGGTCATTCCAGACGCTTTTCCTGGCGCGTGGGCACGATTTTTCGGGCGCGTGGCCGCGAAATTACTGGCACACGTCCTGTCAACAGCTGTTGCCAGCCTGCTTTTTGCCACGTGTCATAGTTTCATTGCACCTTCGATTTCTCTCTCCTCCGCATTAAATTCACCGCATTAATTGCGATTAGTATATAAAGGGGGAGAGGCCTCTTTGTAATCCATACTTTCACCTCTCTTCTTCTTCTTCTTAGTGATTTCCGGCAAATACTCCCCTTTTTCAGGCAAGCATTTTCCCGAAATCACTCTTCTTTCTGCAAAAATGTCTTCTCATGATGCTGAAGCTGTAGCCGACGATAGGAGTACTGCTGGCGAGTGCCAGTGTGCTCTACCTGTCGATCAGTACCAGTACATCGTCAGGAAGTTCATGCTCGAGTCTCTCGAGACTGAGTTTCCTGAATCCCACCAGACTGTGTACGATGCCCCCAGTGGCAAGATCGGGGTATATGCTGCATTCTTTGTTTATGGGAACCTTAGGTTCCCATTGACAAAGTTTGTGTACCGTGTCCTGGAGAGGCACGGGGTGCACCTGACCGAGGTGCATCCGATGGCGATTGCCAAGGTCCGGCACTTCGAGTGGGTGTGTCGGATTCTGGGTATTGAGCCCTACGTGGACCGCCTGATGACCTTTTATACTTGGAGGTGCGTCCAGGGGTGGTACACCCTGACAACCCGTATTAAGGGTTTGAAGATCTGCGTGACCGAGCGCAGTCTCCGATCGTGGAAGCGGGAGTTCTTCTATATCTCTGCCCGCGCCATCCCCATTGCTATGAAGTTCAAGAAGGGTCAAGCGCTTCCGAGCCTTCACGCTTCCAGCTACCAGGAGGCGGAATGGTTCGCGAAGATATCCCGGGTCCAATCTCCGGTTTACCGGTTTGCGGAGTCCGGGATGGTGCTGCTGGGGATGAGCCGGGTATGGAAGGATGCGTCCCGGTTTCCCATCCTTCTTGAATACGGTTTGAACTCTATTCCTTATGGTATGTCTTGTCTTTCTTGCTGATATTAGTTAATTTTCTAACTGTTTCTTTTTCTTTCAGAGGGGAATAATTTGGAGTCGCTCCTGTTCCCGCGGGAAGCTGACAGTCCCGTGCGGGTGGGCACTCGTGCTCTGGACGACAATGAGTTGCCCATCCTGGAGCAAACGGCGGATAGGTTTGTGGAGGTCTATCCGCCGGGCCAAGAGATCCTGAGCCACCGGCGGCCAGGTAAGGAGATATTCTATCCTGAACCCCTCAATGCTGTACCCGTTGCTGGAAATCCTTACATCCTGTCTTCTTCTGAGGAATCCGCAGATGGTCCTCCCCTTGTGCGGAAGAAGAAGGCTGCTGCCGGCGTGAAGGGGAAGGAGAAGGCCTCCACAGCTGATCCAGTGGTTCTATCTGACTCGGAGTCAGATAGTGAAGAGGTGGCGGGGAAGCCCGGTGGTGAGAAGACCACTGCTCCGGAGGCTACGACCGTTACCTCCGGAGAACCAACGAAGACGACGGTGACCGGTACCAAGAGGCCGGCTCCATCGGGTTCCTCCCCGCCCGTCCGTACGTTCAGGGTCAAGAAAACCCGTAAGTACAATCATAGTTTGTCTTTGTAGATTTATTACTTCATAAATTTATCTAACACTTTCTTCTTTGTGCAGGCGTGGATGTTGACGCATTCCGGGGTGAACCGCAGGGGAGTATCTCCCCGCCAATGACGGTAGGCTCGGTCAGCCTTCCTGAGGCGTCGACCCAGGCGCCTGTGCCTGCATCCGCTGGTCCAGTTGCTCATTCCTTTGAGCCAACTGTTCCGGCAGAGATGACGTCACCGCCGGCTGTGAGTGCGATTTTTACAGCATCCTTCACAGAGCCGGCGGTTACTGCTGCTGCTTACAAGGCGGCGACCACGGCGGCGACCACAACGGCGACCACGGCGGCTGCCACCATGCCCGCGCCACCGGCACCGATGGCCGGACCATCAGGTACGCGCAGGGCTTCCCGCCGATCTTTGCCACCTTCCCGTCTGCCTGACCTGTTGGATGGATTTCCTTTAGGTTCAGGTGATGGGTTTGGCGGCTATCGGCCTGTCATTGACCCTACAGGTGCGTAGGGTTCCTTTCTTTTTCCCTTATGTTTTTTATCATCTTTTCCTTACTGCTTTTGTTTCTTTTGCAGTGTCGGATTCCAATGAAGTGTATGTTCCGCGATGGAACATACGCCGAGGAACAACCCTTCGCACACCTGTGGAGTGCGTGGACTGGGCTCGCCACGCTGCTCCTCCGGGTGCGTTGGGGGAAGCCATGGTTAGCTACCAGGAGGGTAGGCTAACTAATGAGCTTCGGGTTCTCCAGGCCCGGATGCAGCCGCGCGTCGAGCTGCTTTGTCGTGAAAACGACAAGTTGAAAGCAGCTCGCGCCAAGGACATATCTGAGGCGCGTGCTCTTCGGGAGGAGAACCAACAGCTGGCGGCAGCTGCCGCCGACAAGGAGAAGGCCTTCAAGGCCCTCGAGGTTGAAGTTCAGGCGCGACTCGAGGCCCGCTCCAAGGCTGCCCAAGCTGTGAATGAACAGCTTCGGCTGGCCAGGGAGACTGCGCGAAACGCAACCGAGAGGGCTGCCAAGGCTGAAGCCGTTGCTGAGCCTTTGCGTGTGGAGAATGAGGAGCTCAAGGCCAAATTAGAGGCTCTCTAACGCGCTCATGATGCCTTGGCAATGGAAGATGCCAAGAAACTCCAGGAAATCCTGGACCAGAGGGGGGTGCTTGACCACACCGAGCGGAAACTTAAGGGCGTCGAAGAGGCTGCCGCAAAGGAAGTTTTACTTGCCAACCTTAACAAGAGCGAAGCCGAACGCGCCCATAACGAAGCTCAAGCTGCCCTCCAATGGCTTCTTCGAGAAGCGTTGCCTCAGGTATGTTTAGTTTTATCTTCACGCTTTTCTTTTGTAAGAAAAGGTTCTAATACTTGTGTTTTCTTTGTAGGTTGTGCGTCGGGTCTTTTCAGAGACCTCTTACGATGATGCTATGACCGCAGCCCTCAACGCTTCTCATGAGGATGGGGAAAAGGCCGGCTTCCTGCTTGGTCTAGGGTTTGTTGAGAAAGGCGTCCCGCCTTCCAACTTCCCTTTGTTCGATGTGGATACCGAAGCCATTTATGACCAAGCATTGAACCAATACGCCGCCTTCCCGCATCCAGTGGTGAAGAAGGTGGACGAAGTAGCTGCTGCTGATGATGGGTTAGCTGTCCTCAAAGCGTTCCTCGAACCACCCCGTTCTGACGGAGCGGGTCCAAGTGGAAGCGGCCCTGAAGCTTGATCCTGAAGATCCCTTCCCATTGCTAAGATAGACTTGTATAGTTTTTTTTTTCTTTTAGGCGGGTAGTTACCCGGCCATTCTTGTAATATATTCTTGAAATATTAATCTTTTTGCCAAGATTGTTATTTCCTTCTTTGGGTTCCTTGCTTTATAAACTTATGACTTGCATACTTAGTTTAAATTAGCAATTTTTCAAGTGTTTAGAATAAGTTAACCTTTGAACGTAGTTGATAATGGGTTAAAGTTTCGCTTCCTCCTTCGTGATTGTGCAGGTAGAACCGTCACTTGCACTTGGTAGGATGGCTAAACTTTACCCTTCATCTGACCTGCGTGTAGGTTTTACTTTTCGAAATTTCTAAGGCATTAAGATAAGTTAACCTTTGAACGTGGTTGATAATGGATTAAAGTTTTCGCTTCCTCTTTCGTGATTGTGCAGGTAGAACCGTTACTTGCACTTAGTAGGATGGCTTTAACTTTAAACCTATATCTGACCTGCGTGTAGGTTTTTCTCATCTTTTGAGGATAAGTTAACCTTTGAACGTGGTTGATCACAGGAAGTCTTGCTTCCTCTTTCGTGATTGTGCGGGTAGAACCGTCACTTGCACTTAGTAGGATGGCAAAACTTTACCCTTATCTGACCTACGTGTAGGTTTTCCTCACCTTTTGAGGATAAGTTAACCTTTGAACGTGGTTGATAGTAGGTGTGAAGTTTTGCTTCCTCTTTCGTGATTGTGCGGGTAGAACCGTCACTTGCACTTAGTAGGATGGCAAAACTTTACCCATATCTGACCTGCGTGTAGGTTTTCCTTATCCTTTTTAAAAATTTTTTTTTGAACCGTTCGACGCGCGGTTGTCGATAGGTTAGTGTTCAGTTTCCTTTCATGATTCATGCGGATAGACCGGCACTTTCATTTAATGGGATAATTGAACTCTTCCCCTTCAACTGACCTGCGTGAAGGTTTGTCAAGTTATTGGGTTCGTGCGGGTAGGACCGCCTTCCCACGCAACGACTTCACGTAATGTGAATGCCGTCACCAGTGTTGCATAGTTTAACCGTTCGACGCGCGGTTGTTGATAGGTTATTCAGTTTCCTTTAATGATTCATGCGGATAGACCGGCACTTTCCACGCAACGACTTCACGTAATTATGCGGTGAAAACCGGCATATTAGTGTTCAGAAAAGTATAAATGTAAAATCATCAGCTTCGATGTTCTTAAAGAGAATCATTTCCATTAGAAGTGGCTCTTGGCCTTTTCTTTACAAATTGGAATTGATTTACATGCAAACTGTGTAAATGAGCTCCCTTCCATGTTGGGATGGGAGTGCCATCGAGCCGATACGCACCTGGTTCGGGATCTCGTTCTTTACGCAGCATGTAGTCTCGATTTTGAAGCTGGAATTGATTCGTGTTTTCCCCAGCTGGGGTTCTATACGCACTCGCCTGCTCAGCCTTTATTACGCCACGAGGTGCGCGAGCGTCCCATCTCTGACAAATGCTTCGACCATATCTTTTACATCTATGCATTCTTCAGTGTTGTGGCCCTTTGTCTTGTGGAAGTCACAGTATTTGCTCCGATCAGCATCGTGACGATGTCGGATTATTGGAGGCTTTGGCCATGGGAGCTCTTCAGTGGCGAATATCTCAGTGGCGCTTTTGGTGAGTGGCGTCCATCTGGAGTTCCTGTGCGACTGTACATTATCCCTTCCGCCCAACCGATGTTGCAAGCCGGATGAGGTGTCAAAGTTTACCCTTGACTGCCAAATGCCTAGCTTTCGTTTTTTATTTAGTCGGGCGGTGAGGACGTTGTCTTCTCTCGTCCTCTGGGTGTAGAGGTTTGTGCTCTGTGGGAGATCTCTACCCAGTTGCTTCTCTGTTTCCGCATAGCGTTTTGCTGCTGTCATGATGCCATCCCATGTGGATGGCATGCCATCTTTACCCGTTAGGGTGCGGATGAGCTCTGGGTCATGTGCGCCTTGGATGAAGGCAGCGCGAACAAGATCTTCGCTGATATTGCCCAAACTTAGCTTCTTTGAGTTGAAGCGAGTGATGAAGTTTGGCAGAGATTCATCTTGCTCTCGTATGCATTTGAGGATTGTCCATTGCTCCTCGGTATACTTTCGTTGCTGGCTGAAGTGTTGGCTAAACTTCTGTTGGAAGTCTGCCCAGTCGTAGATGTGGTTGACCGGTAGACGATCGAACCATGCTCTAGCAGCCCTAACCAGCGTCATTTGGAACATGTAGCACCAGGTGGGTTCCGTCCAATTGCTGACGGTTGCCCCCGCTATGAACCTGTTCAAATGATCGTCTGGATCAGATATACCGTCATATGTGCCTATGTTGGGCATTTGTTTGGCACTCTTTGGGGCGATTGCTTCAGCAATGTCCCTTGCAAATTTGGACGTTCCTGCATTTGCAACGTTTGGTCTGAACGTTTTAGAGAAGTCTCGTGGACTTCCACCTGTGCTTTTTGGTTTGAAGGCTTGTCCAAAATGCCTTTTCGGTTGGGATTCCGTTTCCTTACGCTTCCCTTTTGCCCTATGGCGAGGGTTCGCGTCGGAGTCGGATTCCTCCGAGTCATCCTCCCAGCATTCGAATTCGTCGGCCTGTTGCACGGAACGCAAGCGTTCGTTCAACTCAGCCTGGAATTCCTTTTGTCGTGCCTCCGCCCATGCCTTAACTTCATCGAGAGTCTGGCGGGGAAGTCTTCGTTTCTCAAACTGGATATCGGTGGATCCCAGTAGGTGATCATTTACTGCACTTGCCCCAGCTTTGGTAAGTGGGGCAGTGTTCGTAAAATTTACTTCACTTGCCCCGGCTTCGGTAGCCGGGGTAGTGTTTGTAAAAACTGTGTTGCCGGTGTTCATCCCAGTAGCTGGGGTTGTGGTTACCGGAATTTCTCTAACCATCTTTGTAAAAGTTTGAAAAAACTGGAGAAAATTGTAGTTCTAGCTTTATGCACGGATGGCGCCAATGAAGAAACACTAACCGGACCCCGGGCAGATTACTGGTAACCTGGGGGTTGGATAGCTGTTTCCCACGAGGGGTTAGACCCTTGGAAGATGGTTCTTCTGATAACCTGCAAAACAGATACCGTGAGCTCGTCACTGAGAAGGGGGGGGGGTTCCTCCTTGTGACCACCCTCCGGCGTGAGAATTAGACTAGATTGCTCTTTAAATATAAAAGTATATTAAGAGATTGCTAGAGCAGATATCAGGTATAATATGATGATAATGTAGTAAGATATGTTGTCCCCAGATGATCATACCATTTGGGGTATTTATAGCCGAAGGTAGGTTTCCAAGGAGGTATGGCCGGCTGCAACAGTGTTCCTGTTCATCAACAGTAGCCTACGCACGTGCCCTGCTGGTAGTTGGTGGGTAGGCAGCGGCTGATAGTGACCAGGCCTGCTGTATACTATTCCCTTTCCACCAACTGCCGGCTACGCACGTGGTATGACAGTAGTTGGTGAGTAGGCAGCGGCTAATAGTGATACAGTACAGGAGCATGCTGCTCGCCATACTGTATCAGTGAGCTGTCGTATCTCTGATCAGATCTTTCGCCCATACCTCGTCAGGTACAGTAAAAGGTCCTTCAGTATACAGACTGGCTTATTTGGGCGGGAGTATTCCCCCTCCCGCCTCTGTGCGGGATTGCTCCCGGCTTTGCTCATTCCTTCAGGTGACACTGAATGATCGAGAGCTAAGTACCTAGTGCGTGTAGCCATGCTGCGCGGGTGGCCTTCCCTCATGGCTTGTATCCGAGGCTGCGGGAACAGGCGGAGTCCTTCACCATGGGAGGCATTTCCTGCGGGAACAGCTTGCGTACTGCGCGTAAGGACGTCACGTCTCTGAGCATGGTTGGTCCTGCGGATCCAGTTGGTTTCTGCGCAGACGTCCCTGTTTAAGGTGAGTCTTGCGGGACCAAATGGGCTCTGCTGGGACCTACCTCTTCAAAAATAATGATACAATTATACATGGCTTACAAAACAAACTCAAGATTACGCCAATCATACCAAAAACATAAGCTGAATTTTTCTCAAATTTTAATCAAGTCAAACGAATTTGCCTTGATTTCTTCTGTGGTTTTCTCAACGCTTTTGCGATGTTTGTTGAACACCTTATTGTTTCTCGCCTTGCAAGTGAACCACATTACCACAATGTGGTTGGAATAATGCTTTCCCCGGTTTTTTAAATACTTTATTACTAGAACGAGATACAATTGCATCGTCATTATAAATCTGACTCAGGATGATATCTGCAATGATTTATTTATTTTTTTTCAATTATCTATTGAAATTTGAAACCTCGTTTTATATTGACTAGTCAGTCATCTTGTAAAGTAGATTCATCCCAACATGCATGAATACTTTCGCATTTAGCCATTTCCTTTTCTAAGTTATGGTTTTCTGATGAAAGTGTGATAAATATATTTTACGGAGACGGATCAAATACAAATAAAAAATAAAGCCACCACACCACATTTTCATCTTCTTCCTCATTCAACAACCAAACCTCATCTCCATCTTCCTCATCTACCACAAAATCACCGGACTCCAATCACTCCACCGCCAACCTCCGCCACCTTTCCTTCAACAAAGGCTCTGTTGCCTCGCAATTCCCCACGACAGCACCGGCCTTCTCAATTCCCCACTGCAGCACCTTCTCAATTCCCCACCACGCAACCGCCTCCGCCTAATTCAATTGATCCTCTGGCCACCACGCCTCCGCTTGAAACTCCCAACCGTTAAGCGCTTATCAATTTCGTCACCGTCCGCATCCGTCAGATTCCGGCCACCGGACGTCATCGATCGTCGTTTCTTATTGTCTTCGTTCATTCCTAGGTTACAATTTTGTGAATCAAATTGAATCTTTTGCGAATATTGATTGCTTAATTGAAACCTGCAAATCGAAGTAATACATCAATTGAAGCTAATTGATATTTCCAACCGAAGAAAATTGCCGTGGATATTTGATGAAGATGAAGAAGCATATTCAATAATTACTCTACCGATAATATAATTACTCTATTTGAAACACGTAGTGTAATTTGAGGAGGAAGAAGCAGATACTACAATTACTCTACTTACAAAATAATTACTTTAGTTGAAACTAGTATAATTTGGGGAGGAAGAAACAGATACTACAATTACTCTATTTACAAAATAATTACTCTAGTTGAAATAAGTAGTATAATTTGGTATAATAATATAGAGTAATTATCTGTGTTAGTAATGTAATTACGTTATGAGTAGTGTAATTATTAGTACACTATTTTATTTTTTGTCGCATAATTACTCTACTTGAGAACTGTAATTACTCTATGTTATTTGTATGCTTAGTATGTTAATTTAATTTGTACAATAATCTTCCCCTATATTTTACAATGCCTTTTTTTTTATCATAGTGATAAAAAAATACTATAACTAATACTCCTACGTTATAGACTTTCAAACCAATAAGATGAGCATGCAAAATAAACAAATTTACTAACTGATAACTCTAAATATTTAAACTATTAATTAAATACAAGTTAACTTAACTCTTTCACTTAGCTCCTTCAACTTTCTCTTATAACTCTATTGTAGGATTAAACTTCCAATAGTTTGGTTCATCTGGATTTTGGTGCCTAGGTTCATGTAGAACTAAAGTTTTGCTGGATTTGAACGGTTAACTACTTTACTTGATCTAGGAGCAAGAGGAGTCGAGTTAGCACCCTAAAATCAAGGCCTTTTTAGAGCATTCTCAACCCGTTTTCTAAAAATACGTGAGGGAGATTTACAAATTATATGGTATGGTTACGAGTGGTTGTGAGTAGATGAGAGAAAAAATATTATATAAGAAATTTAAATTTGAGGTTTATAACGTATAAATGTTTAATATTTTCTGAAAGTGGTTGTGAATGGTTGAGAGAGAAAATATAATGATAAAAGTATAAAAAGTATTATTTAATTAAAAAGAAAAGAGAAAATACAATAATTTATATTATAATTATAATATATATATATGGTAAGGAATGAACTAGAAATGCTTTTATGATTATATATATATGTTTTTTTTATTTTTATTTTATTTGAAGGGTAAATCCAATGCAATTTTAAGATTCATTGGTTTCAACTTTCAAAAACCTAAAAAATCTCTGATAATCTTATCTTATCATACTAATAAAGTGTTAAAGCTTAGGTGTCAAGCCCATATTTCTTCTAATTTCTAATATCTCATCTCATTCATTTTAGCTATCCATGGGTCATGGGTCAAAATCATTTTGTAATGCGGGTTATAACACAGTGTGAATTTTATAACATAGTGTCATTTTCGTACCTGAAGTTTGACCAACTACGCAACTTTAGCACATTTTTTAAATTTCTTGCAAATCCAAACCCGATGTTTTCAAAACCATGCTATTTTAGTAATTTTCGTTAACCCATTTGTTTTTCCTTTAAGTCTACATTAAATTAATTTATAAGTATTTTGAGAATCACAATTAAAATAAATAATTTTTTTTTGTTTTTATCTTTTGATAAATCTGTGTAATATACGGGTTCAAAACTAGTGATTTATATATGTAACAAAATTATTTTTCAAAAAAATATGTAACTAAATTGACGAAATTTAAGTGTTTTCCACAATTCATGGCTGCAGTACCACTATATTCATCAACTGCACTTAAATGATACTGAACCTAACATTAATTTAGATTTTAATATTATTAAGTTTGTTGTACTTGATACACAGGAGTCAATCCTGTTGACTAGTATAAAATTTTTCTTAACAATAATTTTATTAAAACCAGTCGCAGTAAGCTAGCTAGACAAAACAAAGAACAAGAAAGAGAATTCAGCAGGACATACAACATACTAAATTTTTAACACAACATGTGACAGACTTAACATTTACAAATTTAACTTTTGGGTTCAAAGTTAATAAAAGATGTCCACTCTCACATACACAACTTGACGGATAAACGTAGATCGTCTACGTTTATCCGTCTACGTTTTTTTGTGTTACTCCTCTTACGAGGTTTTTTTGTTCATCTTGTAATCTTATCTATAATCAAGTTACAATTCTGTGTTCTTGTTTCTATTGAGTAAATTAGTTTGTTTTCCATAAAAGTTCAAAAAGTTTTTTTTTATAAATATTTTATAACTTTGTGAATCTACCGGCCTATCTTTTGACTCATGAAAAAAATGACTTGAATTGTGTTTCTTTACACTATACCACCTACATGATCACTCGGTAAAGAACTAGAATAAGGGTTCCTTAGATACATGTTAGTGGAGATTGGAGAATGCCGTCAATTTGACCAACATAAAACATGCATCTTGGGCCTATGCTTGACCGAAATATCTTTGGCAAAAGGGCAACGAATAAAAATGCGTTCAGTTGCTAATTTGTTCTTTGATGAGCATAACGGGCCGAGTGAAAGGTAAATATTAAGTTCTCACTCCCAAGCCATTAACAATTACCAAACCAATATATAATAAGATATAATTAATATTTTGATATAATATTATATAAATGATAATCTTACTTAAATAATAAAAGAAAATCCCTAATCACATGGCATCTCTTAACACTTCTCTATCCAATGTGGCACTACATAAGGCTTTCTAATCTTTCATTTTGTCACATGTGAACTAATAAATACAAATAAATACTTATAATAAATGCAAACTAATAATTAATAAATATTAATAATAAATATGGAATAAAAATAATATATTGTTACTAATATTATTTGTATCATCATTATTATTACTATTATAAGTAGTTTTTAGTAATCAACAAAGAGGTGTGAAAAAACAACAAAGTAGCTAAGAAAATAAGGATCGATCATTAGAATTTTATAAGTTTCTGAATATAACAGAGTATTTTGTCATAGTCAATTTTTTACAATAGATTAGTTAAACTGAATCAAGGGTTTTGAACAATTTGGAAAAAAATGACTTCAGGTTATAATCATTAGCAGGGCAGTTTAGGAACAACATTTTTTTACCACAATATATTGTTATCGGTTCATTATTTGATATAGGTCGAGGTGGTTTTTTAAAAGCATTTTTATTTAAAAAGAGTTGACGGACCAAAGTGTGTTTCAACTTTCAGGTCATGACTTTGTGACAAATCTTTGGGGTCCTGACTTTGGTGCCATATCAAAAGACTTATTTTGGAAATTTAAAATTTGGTTTCGAATTACATTCAAAGTCAATATTTTTTGTCATGATATTTTTTATTTAATAGATGTCAAATTTCTAAAAATAACATTTTCTGCATCTTGGTTTCCTTTAAACTACTAACAGGTCAAAGAAGAATCAATTCGTGCAAAAGTTTGAAGAGGTACATATGATAGTCTATTTAGATTATATGTTAGCATAAAATAATATCTCATTGTATGTATAATTTTTCTAAGTTACTAAATTTTGTGCATGACGTCGTAATATAGGCCACAAGAAAAAAAAACTGTAATAATGTCATCGATATACAAAAGTTTGAAATGATTTATCGTTCAAATGTAATTTGGGGATATGGATGTTTATTGAATATTTCATATATCTTGAGTTTTTTATTATTTATATAATTTATATTGTTAAACCCGTGTAATACACGGGTAGCTAAGCCAGTGATGATAATAAATAAATATATTGGAGCTTCGAAAATAGACATATTGTCAAACACTTTATGTGAATGTTGGTAAACCTCCATTTATGTTTGGTTCACTAAGTCATATTGTCAAACACTTGATGTGCATATAAGCATATCGGTAAACTTCCATTATGTTTATTGAGTCGTATTATCAAACACTTGATGTGAATGCTGGCAGACCCGTGTTCACACCCAGCCTCAAGTGGTAACATAGATCACCTATGTAAACTAGAGAGAAAATGTTATCTCAATATGCACACCAACTGTTTTGATAAAATGACTACTGAACATATTGGAAGTTTGGTGGGCTGCCACGTTTTGTTATTCAGCTTTTGGCTTTTGTGATGTGTTTACCCTTAAGGTGATTTGAAATTATTAAAATGATGGTGAACACGTTGAAAATCTTTGCTGTCTTTAAGGAGTCCCTACAAATACAATGTTATCATTAAAAGAGCACACTTTTGGGGTGGCACGAACTCTATTCTGAATTCAGTTTTCAAATCGAATTATCAACCGATTTAAATTTGGATTTTCAACTGAATTTGTGATTTTCAACTTGAAATTCAAATTGAACTATAGATATATATATATATATAATTTATATTTTTTTAAGTACATATATTTTTTTTATAATATTAACATTTCAGGCTTTTGAAATTGATTAGATATGTTCTACTAATTCGAATCAAATCAACCCAAATACGGATAGAAATTTGAAATTGCTTCGAATTAGAGTTTTAAATTTGAATTCCGCTTCAAAATTCAAGCAACCTGATTAGATAAAGTTGAGTAACTCGAATTTTGTTTAGTTAAACATCCCTAGGTGCGTGTAGTCCGCCCGGTCAGTGCTTAGATCTGTGAGAGCATCCATTGGAGATGCTCTTGATATTGATAGCAACTTTGTTTTTCTTGAAGGTGCCTCCTTTTTGGGTTTAAATATGTTAGAATAAAAAATAATATATGAATGACTTTATGCTTTGTAATGGTGAATTTGCCAATGAGATTACATTAGTATGGGAGGTAACAATGTTGTATGAAGAATAATCAACGTGACGACAATTCAAATCTTAGAAAAGACAGACGGATGCCACAATAATGTATGAAGGAGCGTACAAGAATAACAGCCTTGCAACTTCTGTTTTTTCCTTGTTTGTACTGTCGGTTGGTTAGCTATTAAGAATTAGATGCCAACAATAATGAATCCAAAGTGTATAATAATAATAATAATAAGGGTGTAATATTTAGAACTATAGTGGATGAGAGATGGAAATTGATATGTTTACATGTTACACGGTTAAAATAATGTGTATTTCTTTAGTTATCATAAAGCTAGTAATGAATCGAATAATTATCATATTAAGTATTAGCATGCTTTGTCATGAGGTGACTCAGGTTCATTGACTTCATTCCAACAACGTCTTGTTTAAAAACTTTCCCGTATCACATTGTTTTTTACTAATTTATGCTTTTCTTTTAATGAAACCACCATAAACACATATTTATAGTGTATGAACTTGCTTTTTTAAAAGCAACTCATACACCTATTTAATCTACTTCTAAGTCACAGCAGGACTCAAACTCTAGAATCTAGATTTCTAGAGGATAGGGCCCGGTCTTAACACCAAGACACCTTTAAACAAAATGCCCATTGATTACACCTTAGTGGATACGTGTTTGTCATGGTAATCCATATACACCATGTTTGTTTTTCTAATAATTGTGGATTCACATATTAATCAGTGTTCAATGCATGTTCAAGGGTTTATATATCAAACACTACACAAACCTAAAACACGAAATATGTGGATCTATGTTTGTTCTTAACAGGTCTAGTTCAATTTCAAGTCGAACCAATAAGCACATTTAATTGAATGCACAGGGTTTGAATAAACAAGGTCCACAGGTTGATCCGTTCCACACCATAAGTTGTTTTGGTGTTTTCTAATGATGATCAATGAGTGTAACTTATCTCTGATCTCTCAACGACATGATAGTCTATAAATTTAGTCATATCATCAATCGCATAACTAGTTGACCTAGACATCAAGAGCCATCCATGAGTAGCCATTGATCTTACAATTAAATAGGCCTCTTACGTTGATTTACTAACTTTTGTGCCGTATCCATTTTTAGTATGTGACTTATCTCATGTATACATTGATTTTGTTGGATTAAGTCGGTAGTTATGGAGGGAAATGGTCTGATAAGTTCTTAAAAGTATAAAAGCGACTATGATATGGTGCATTTCATTGTCATATTAGTGATTTATTTTGAAATAGTTTTAGATGGATATATCATATAGCTATTTTCATAGTTTTTTCCCTTCATGTATGGGCTTTACACACTTGCTTGAGTTTTGGGTTTAGGTTCTGCTGGGCCGAACCCACCTTTTGTTCAGCCCAATTCAAAAATCTTGCCGAACAAATAAGCATTAACTAGATTAATTATGTTTTATTTATTTAATTACTTTTTTAATGAATAATAACTATAATCAAACTTCATTTTTTAAGAAAGGGGGGGGGGGGGGGGGGTTCAGATTGAGACAGGGGGTTTTCTCACCGAACCAGACTGTAAAATTGATATATATTTTAATTTTTGTAGATACTTCATATCAGGCATCATTTATTACTTGCACATTTGAGTTTAATATCATTAAAATTTTAATTGGTAAACGATATTAGATGTTTAACCGTGTTTGTGATAATCCTTAAGCCATCAAAATATTGTATTACTTGAGTAAGAGATAAACCTGCAAATTGAAGATATGAGCCTTCATTTTCTGTTAAATCAAAAATTTGTGTCTTACATAATTACATAAAATGATAAAACTATTGGTGAAATTGGCATGAGAAACACAATAGGTCCAATTTACGTCTAAAAGCGTAGCTTAATGGTCCGACGCCTATAATTTTTTTTCTTTTGAGATTTCAGTTTCAACAAAGTTTTCCAATTATTTTTATTTGTGTTCTAACTTCTAACTTACTGTTTCTAATATGCTTAATAAGTGAAGAAGCCTAAAAATTACGTGAGTGACCCAAGTCTTCAAATAATTAAGAAATTAAACTATGTTTTCGAGTAAAACCATTTATTTTATATAAATACGATAATCATGTTATGGTGTTGAGTACTACTGCTCTTTCGAATATAAGTAGCGTTTCAAGCGATTTGAGAGAACAAAATGTCTACAAAGCAACTTTTATCAAACGGTTATTACTGTCGGCGACATGCGCAGGGCTTGTAAGAGAGTTCTTAACATCCTCGACTCTTCATTAGGATCAATCATGATATGTATGCTCACCTTATTCGGCTTAGGTGACCTGACCAAAATAAACTTCACAAACTCTTCGAGTTGCTAAAACACCTGATCTCCAATTCCTTTAGATGCTCCAACTAACAATCTAAATATTCTTCCCATACAACGGGGTGTTCCTCAGAATCATCATTACCTGATTCACACTAAAGGAACATTTGTGTCACAGGATATTTTGGTATGAGAATGAAGACAAACAAATCTCAAGATATAATTAAACACGTACCATTAGCTTAATTTTCTCCAAGTTATGGAAACATTTGATCAAAACAAGAAGAAAAGCTAGCCCATAGCCGTCAACACGAAATACATCATCGAAAAAAAAGTATTTAAGGTGGATTAGTGAGGTTGGAAGCTCTTGTTGAACCGAGTCTAGTGCAACCCACTTAAACCATAGAGGCAAAAACAAAGATCAACAACCAAAATTTAAAACGTTTCTATTCATTTATATAATGTGAAAAAATATTACCTCAGAAACATGAGGCCAAGTAGTCAGATTTTCAATCACAGGTAAACACTTGAATAGTTCATAAATGGTGCATTTCTCATTTGGTTCAAGTAGAAGCTGAAGCACTTTACGATATTTTAGATAAGTTGGGAAAGTCCTTGGTATGAGAACAAGCATTCAAGTGGGAACTTACCATACTCAAGCTCTTAAGTGATGGGCAATTAGATAAAAGATGTAGAAGAGTTGTTGTAGAGATTCCTACATGATGCAAGTTTAAGCTTTGAAGGCTACCAAATTCACTGAATATTGGTGGATGGTCAAGATCAACACAAAAGGCATCAAGGTCTATTAAGTGATGAAACGAGAAGACAAATATGGGTAAATTATACTAACATGAATTAACATCCGACCCACCACTGAATGTTAGTTTCTTGACATCATGATTCTTCGATAAATAAAGTATTCTTTGATCTAATTCCGGACAGCCACGATAAGGCATAGATAGAGTGAGCTCGTGTATTGGACCCTGATGCATTAACAAAATTTGGTGTATATCATAGCAAGATTTATACCCTGTGCCCATGCTTCTCCTTGTGGTTGCTGTGACAGACGGTTTCTCCGAAAACAAGATACACATTGTGTAATGATAAAAATGTAGTTTAGGAATTGTGGTCCACTTGCATCTCCATTCACTTGAGAGAATACTTTTCCTTGCTTTTAACATGTAAAAGAGATAGGATGGTTTCTAATATGGGTTGAGGGAGTGTGTTGATTCTATCCAAAGACGACCGTTCATCTTCGCACAGACGTTCAGTTTTCATCTTCAGCTGTTTTGTTTTTGTTGGATTGATAGATACTAAAAATGCTGTAAAAACTAGTTATTGTGAAGATCAAGTTAAAAAACAACATTTGGAGATGCAGAGCATAATAAGTTTGATATACTAGGTAGGCCTATAAACGAACCGAACGTTCGGTGAACTGTTCGTGAACCGTTCGGCGGGAAGTTCGTTTATGTTCGTTTATCATGAACAAAAAAATTGTGTTCGTTTAATTCAACGAACGTACATGAACACATGTTTCGTTCTGTTATTTATGTTCGTTTATGTTGTTTATGTTCATTTATGTATTAATAAAAATAATTAAATATTATCTGGATCAGTCATCTACTTAAAAGATTTCTTATTTGTTAATTTGTGTCAATTTGAGTGTTTTCATTTAGGTCTGTTTGTGTTCATTTACATTTGTTCATATATATATGTTCGTTTATCTTTGTTCAACTATGTTTGTTTAGATTTTAAACAAAGAACACAAATGTTTATTTTTTAAATAAACGAACATGAACATAAATATTTTTTCGATTAAATGTCCATGTTCGTTTAAAGTTAATGAACAAAAACGAACATGCCCTTGTTCGTGTTTGTTCGATTCGTTTACAGGCTTTCATTATTCACATTGATGAATACATCGGTCTCAATCTTTAGGCTCTGCTGATTTTACTTGTGTTCGTGAACACATTCATTTTCTTAATGAATGAACACAAACATAAAATCTCGTTCGGTGAGTGTTCATGAACCGTTTGTGAATACGCTATTTCTTTAACAAACGAACATGAACAAGACTTTGTTCGTGTTCGTTCGGTTCATTTAAAGCCCTAATATTAGGGCTTTTATTTATTTATTTACTAATAACTCTCAAAGCCCACATCCAAACACCTCTTTAGCATCCATTTATCACTGAAATCTTTGGTTAGGTACCTTCTTTTTTTTTTTAAAAAAAAAAGCCAACTTAAAATTATAACACATAGTAAAACAAAAGGAAAATATATTTGACATAGTGATAGAAATAGAAGGTTTGAGTTTTTCAATAGTAAACAGAGACTCAAGTTTGATTCCCACTTATGACATTTTGATGGATTAAGACATTAAAGAATTTGAGCGAAGCCTCGTGAAAGGTTGCCGGTTCCAATCCCGAGCCTACCCCGGGTTTTGGTCCCACCGTGTGTTACTCCAGAGAGTTTTGCTATTGTGCTGGTACAACGACTGTCAAATGGCAGCCGACAGTAGGGTTTCATGGAAAAACACCAAGCCAAACTCTGAAGCTATCATGGGTCCGGTTAAGACAGCATAATCTAACCAAACTGGAGCAACAGCCAACATGACTCTCTAAATTTGAGAGTACGATGACATAGCACACAAGAAAGTTTAGAGTTTGTATAAATCTTAACTGCTGATCTTGTAAATCATTAATGTCACTCACCATATTACAAATTTTAGGAAAAGGAGTAATGAAATTTATAGATTAATATTGTAATTGTGTTATAGAAAACCGAATGCTACACTACAACTTGGCCATAATCTATATAATATGTATTAAAGAAGACCCTAAAATCTTACGTGTCGCGATGTGGTCGCTCCCCCTTTTATGGAAGCCATCAGATTGTTTCATTTGTAAAAGGTGAACTATCCTTGATTTAGCCCGTTTTTAACCCGTTTAAGCTTTAAAATTCGCGGGTCGTGGGTCTTTGGATGGGCTTAGATCGGGTCAAACCATATCATCTCAAACCCCAACTCTTCCTTCCTTCACTTCACCACCGCGATACATAACCCTAAATCGATTCACCTCATCATCGCATCAGAGTCTCTTTCTTTCTCTCTCGTCGGTAGGTAAGCTTCTTCGAATTCTTTATCAGAATCCATCTTAGAATAAATTCGACTCAATATTACCATCTGTTATGGTTTTTAATTTATCTTGATTGCGGATAATAATATTGGTGTTCACCGATTTTGATTGTTTACCCTATCGTTCGTCAGTGCAATAAAAAAATCCAACTGTTATCAACGTGGACTGTAAAGAGAACAACAACATGTATATGGTGATTTTTACGGTTATCCAGATCTTCCTAAGCCAGGTGCCCAACTTCCATAAACTGTCACCGATCTTGATTGTTGTTGACTTGAATCTCATGTCAATGATTATTATTGGTTTTGTTGCTTTAGGTTCTTGCTGGATTGAAGGATAGATTTGCAAAGGCTACAAGAAGAGATGATGTAAAAGCGATACCTTTTTGTAATAACTTGAATCAATAAGTGATGATGGGTTCTGGTTTTGTTGAAACTTGAATCGAAACCCGTTTCATCCGGCACAACAAAAAGAAGTTACTAGAGAATAATAGGTTTTATAAATGGTAAAGTTTTAAAGATTGTAAGGTATTGAAAATAACATTGAATAATGCCTTTGGTATGATTGATTTGGAGATAGCATAAGACTGCTATCTGCTCATGTTAGGAGTGCAACGAAGCCGATCATGATGAAGATTGGAGCCCTGATAAGGAGGATTCAGGTGTTGACTTGATGAAGAGGAGGACAGGTACACATCAGCAACTCGGCCCGTGAAGTGGCTGCAGTAAAGATACTTAAATTTTCATGTTTCTTGGATTCTTTTAAGCTGTTTTGACTAAAAACTGACCTCAAATTGTTCCATATTACGCAGATGAGCTCAAATTGTTTCATATTATGCAGAATTCAAGAAAAGGTCATATCTTTGGTCGAGCACGTGAGCTTTCACAAGCAGACTGAAAAACTAAACTTGAAAAGGCAAAAGCAACACTTTGGCTTGCAACTTTGCCTAAATCTTTAACTGACGTTGGGTATATGAGTTTGTTGATATAATTATTTACATATTCGAATCATTAGTTTATGTTCACACTACCAGTGGTCTAGCATAATATGATATGACAACATCTACCAGTGGCCCATTAGACATTATAGATTTATTCCTAGAGATGCACAAATTGAGTGTTTCTAATACCCAGTTCTGGGTGTGGAAATGGTGTCACACCCCGACCAAAGGCGGCGGAACATGCCGAGGTGTAACGATTGTCCATAAGCACATGACACTAATTAAAGTGACGGTATTTAATAAACTCATTTCATTTCACAACATCGAAAATGTCACATAACAATTATCCATAAAATAACCATAAACAAGATATCACAAAATATGGCTAATTTGATATTGTTCATTTTTACTAATATCCTAAGGTCTTTGATGTCGTTTTTTTCACAATCATAAATCAACCAAGATGCAAACCTGCAACATTTCATAAAATAAAGTTTGTCAACACAAAGGTTGGTGAGCAATTCATAAGTTTAATCATCATCATCATCATCATCATCGTACTCAGTATATCCCACCAATAGCAATGCTATGGTAGGGTCTGAGGAGGGTAAGATGCAGACAGCCTTACCTCTATCCCATAGGGATAGAGAGGCTGCTTCCGGTGAGACCCCCGGCTCGATAGTAGTTTTGAATCAAGCCTTGGACATAAGACACATAACACTCAATCATCGGGACACCGGCTGATTGGTGCATGTGCCCTTGTCTTTCGGCTATCAACGCCACCACATGATGCCTGATTAACCTTCCGCCACTTTTAACGTTATTTTCACGTGATTAGTAAAATAACGTCAAAATTAGTGCAATTTTACTTTTGCCCACCCAAGAGTTCACACATATATACATTATATGTGCGCACCGCAAGCAGGGCGTTATAAGTTTAATCATATTAGTATATAATAAAGATAGCCACAAAACTTGCATACGAAACGATAAATAAAAGTGGTAATTTGGATAAATAGATATCGCTAAACACATTAGCGACACCTAGCTATAAGGGGATGCCAAATAGTCTAGGATTTTATAGTTATCGTTAATTGCATTACGTTAACGACACCTTGCTATAAGGGGATGCCAAATAGTCTAGGATTTTATAGTTCCACCAACTAAAAGCGATAAACACATAGGCATATATGCATAGAACACCAAATCGAGCAATTATTTAGGTAAAGTATACAACTACGTTTGTGGTTTAAGATTCAAATATAAAGCATTTTGTTTAATAAGTATGAAATGTCACCCCCAAAAGAAAAGATGGAAAATGGGGTATGAAGTACTCACCTTCAAGTAGTGAATTTGAAAGATGATAATTTGGAGACTTGTCGGAACGACGAGTTTAACGCACAATGCCTAAAAAGAAAAGAAGTCTTGAATTTAGAAAGGTTGTCTTGAAGGTCTTTAAACAAAATAAATGTTGAGAAATGTAAATAATTAAAGTTCAAGGTTTAAAATGTGACTATTTAAGAATTTATAATAATAACCCTTTAAAAATGTAAGTTTGCTCGAAACTGGGTTAAAGTATCTAACCTTAATATTTACTCAACCTATGTTTAGTAATAAGGTGGACAAAATGCAAGAATGCAAATCCCTTTGGAATAAAGATACTAAAACGGGTTTTTTTTATCGAGTGTTCGGGTTGTCGGTTCGGGTCTTGATAATTGGTCAAACCCAAAGTCAACTTTCCAAAATATTGAATGTTATGAGATAACTCAATAAAATTTAATAAGACTTAACCAAGTATGTAGTTCCATTGCTTTAGAACTAACAACGCACGTTAAGCGAGTGTTCGGTTTTGTCGGTCCAAACTTTGTTATGAGATCAAGCTGGATCCAATATTTCCAAGTACTTAAGAAAATATTTAAAAATCAATTTGTAACTATTTTTAAAGAAATATACAAGTCTTGATGGATAAAAAAAACACACTTGTGTGTCTTAAGCGAGTAAGAATCGGTTTGGTTTCCACATGTCCAAACACTAAAGAACTTGTATAATAATGTACAAATAAAAAAAATACTTTAAGTTTTACAACCAAAAGTTAACAATAAAGTCTTTAAACAAAAGTTCGGTTTTCGGTTCGGATCATGTTTCGGGTTAAGACCGAGGTAAGATTCTACAAACTCATAACCATAGAATTTGTAAAAATGATTTTAGAAACTTAGATCTAACAATAAGTATGTTTAAACAATTATTTAACAAAACTACTAACAAAGTTCGGTTTACGGTTTAGAGCTATTTACGGTTAAACCGAAGCATAGACTCTTAAAAACCCATAACCATGGAACTTGTAAACATGACCAACAAACTAAAATAAGCAAGATTAATATATATGAACAAGTTATATAGATGTATATATATCAAGGACACGAAATCCTCCATGAAGCCTTGCCTTATGAGGTCCGAAACCTCACCGACCAGAATCGGAGAAGTAACTACCAAAGGTAAACAAGGGGTGTATATTATATATATGTTGCACAACCATAAACAAGTATTAATAAGGCTACATAAACTAATTAAGATGAAAGACTAAAAATCTTCAAGAACACTTAAGAAGATAACCTTGAATCTTTGATGTTTGAGAGAGTTTTTTTTTTTTTTTGAGTTGTAGCAAGGGAAAATGAAGAGGAAAGGTGGTGTATATATAGGGTAATGTTGGTGGTCAAATATGGGTGTGAGACACAAGAGTTTTCATGCAAAATGGATCAAGACAAAAACACAAAACAACAAAAAAAAAATAATAAAAATAAATAAATAAAAATAAAAATAAAGGTAGGATGTTTTCAAGACCCAACAAGTGTGAAACAATATTGTAACATAAATCTATCATTTTGATTATAACATAAGCTTCGGTTTACAAATCGGGTCGGTTTACATAATAAACAAATATAAAAATGAATACAAACAAGACCCGAAATTGACGAATGTCACAAATGGGTTCAGTATGATCAAGTATTGAAAAAATCGGGTATTGGTCATACCCAGGTCGGTTTCAGGTCCGGGTATTGTCTCTAAAATCCATACCATATGTACCGTGTGTTCTAAAACCGGATATTTGAATCCCTATTTTCATGTATTGAAAAAACCCTATTTTCGGGTTTTTTTAGTATTTTTTAGGTATAGATTGGAGTTTTTAAGGGGTTGCACATTTTGGGGTATTCTTTGGTAGTTTTCAAGTATTTTTCTGGTTTTCAGGTATACATCTATTGGAAAAACCCGTTTCGAGTTTGAAACCGGTTCCAGTTTTCGGGTATTACCGGGTACAAATCGGGTCCGGTTCCAGGTACGGGCTTTGGTACTGAAATGCATAGCATTTCCGTACTCTACGGGTAGGGTTGGATACGGGTTGGGTACTAAAAACAAGATATTTTATTTTATGCTATTAAAATTGACTTGATTCTGCAATGAAGTTTCTGTTTTTTAATGAGCTAGGGGGTACTGATTTAAAGTTGTATGCATTATTTGCATTGTTTTCAATCAAGTTTCATATAATTGGCATATAATTCTTTGTTCAAGGTTACAAAATATATACATGCTGATATAATGACTCATTTGTTTTTGTAGGTTGGATTTTTATATTTAAGATATGCTGCAATACCCAAATGCGGGGCTTTTGAACCACGTATCTATGATTATGAGGTACTTTGTTTTGTGTTTTTCATTTTGGTACATTTGAATTTGGTCTATAATGTTACTTATGTTTACACAAAGTGGTTATAAGTTCTGACTTTCTTGATGTCTTGGGGCTCGCCTAAATGATAGATATCTTTGTGGCCGAGTTTGATAACATACACGATGTACATTCACTTGTAATAGTTGCAACTTATTCTTTTTGGATATAAGTCATTGTGCCTTATGTAGGAGTTAAAACAATTTAGAAACTGAGTATTAGGGAGACACATTGTTAGCCAGTTGTATTAATAATAGCAACTTTAAAATTTCAGTTGGATTAATTTTTGGAACATGTTTTAAGTTTTATATATTCAGGAGTCAAGTAGCTAACACAAAGCGACAAAACACCGATCAGAAGTCTTATTGTTTAAGGCTAGAAACGTATGGAAATATCATGATTTGACTAATAAATTGAGATCGGGTTGGAGCTTGGTACTATATGTTCAATTAGTTAATCCAAATGAAGAATTGATTAAGATCTCTTTTGATTATATGACAGGTAATTTTGGTTTTATTTTATGCTATTAAATGATAAGTTTGAATCATTTTATTTTTTTTTCTTTTGTAATCATTCAAGAGTTCTGGCAATAACGGAATGTTCACAAGTCCTTTGCAAGGTAGTTATATCATATATGCTAGTTGGCGTATATAGACATTTTCTTCATTATAGTGCACTGAGTGCTTTTGTTATTTTTTTTATTGTTACTTCACATGAATATCAAGTGCATTTGTTATAAAATTTTAATGCATTATTTATGTTTTTTTCTCCTTTTAGTAGGAGTTCTCACCTCGATCTATTGTTAGGTTGACAACAATGGGTGAGGATGTGCGGTACCTACTTGGACAATTAACTTTTTTTTTTACAATTTCATATTTATATATTTCTTTAATAGTTTTTTTAATATAAACTGGGCATAAAATGCTATATTAAATTGGTTTTCTTTTCCCGTAATATTACTTTTTACTCCCGTCCCCGTATTTTGGTCGATTGCACTGGATTATGAAAAACTGAAACTCCCCACTGAACTACCCTAGATTTCGCGTCAATTCTAAAATGAACCCTGCCGAGTTGAATATTATTATTCTATTGAATAAAAGTAGTCTGTCAAAGTAGCACTCTCAGTTTTCTTTCGGTCAATGGGCCTCTATTCGTAACTCATGTTTGCTCAGTTCGGTTTGAATCGAGTGGTGATTTTGTATCCAATTTGATTGTTGCATGTCCGTTTTTCAATTTGATATAAGTCCAACCAACTATAATTCTAGCGTGATGATTTTATATCCAATTTGATTGTTGCCTATCCGTTTTTCAATTTGATATAAGTCCAACCCAACTATAATTCTAGCCCATCTACACCTCAAAGTTTATGTTTAAGTTAACCTAAACACATGATAACCAAAAACACTATATATAATAATAATAATAATAATAATAATAATAATAATAATAATAATAATATACACAAAAAAATATATTAAAATATAACTCATTTAAAAAACTTCATTGTGATGTATAGTCTCAAAACATTCATTCAAAAACTTAAAAAACATGGCACAACCAACAAAACACAATTTAGTTATAAAGTTCATGTAACATTAAATTTTAATACAAAAATCCTTGAACGTTATTCACAACACTGGTTCATCCACACATCAAAGTTTATGTTTAATTTGAAATCTAAACACATCATTACTTATTTAAACAAACTAAAACTTAATGAATATTAAAAATTACCAATACCTCAAAAATCATAAAAAATGAATAACATCAGCTATGGATAAGATGAAAAACAGACAAACAAAAACATTAAACATTAAACCACCTAGACTAGAGGTGTACAAAACCGGTTTTAAATCCAAACCGAACCGGTTTGGTCAACGGCTGGTCAAAACTGGTTTGACTCAAACCGGTTTAGACACAAGATAGGCCAACCTGATCACGTCGGTTTGGTTTATAAACCGGTTTAACCGGTTTTGGCCGGTTTTAAACCGGTTTTTCTCAAACCAGTTCGGTTTTAAAACCGGTTTGGTAGATCTTAAGGAAACCGGTCATGAAACTGCCGGTTTGGGTCGGTTTGGTAACCGGTTTTAAACCCAAACCGATTCGGTTCGGTTTGCCTAAAACCGGTCCCAAACCGGTTTTTTTGTACACCTCTAACCTAGACTGGACTATACAGAACAAAATAATAAATATGATACAACGAATAAAAACAAAAAACATAAGCCCATTACGTATACTTGAAATTAAATTCCGCCCAACAATACATATAGCCCATCTCGGGCGAAAATGACATTAAAAGTGACAGCTATAGTCCATGTAGGTTAATTAAATTGATATAAAACATTATATATTCAACTCAACACATAAATCATAAAATTAAAATAAAAAATTAAATATTCAGAATAATATTAAAAAAATAAAAATATAAATAAACCCGCGTAGCACGTAGGCTAAAAGCTAATGTATATATATATATATATTGCTAGGGATTGATGGCTCTCATGGGCTTTTCTTTCTCATCGCTAAGACCACTCATGAATATCTTTATGCCATCATAACAATATTACGAAGATTATTTGGCGCACAAAGTTAAGGTAACCACACCGTCTATTATGAAATACTATAATATATAGTTAAGTAGCATAATCATAAGTACTATGTTGTATAACATAACATCCTATATATAAATAGTGTGTTACCTGTTTGTCTTCTTTTTCAATGTAAACAATACCTTTTAATGTTAATAATATGAAATGAGAAGAATAATTGATTAATTTCTTCAATATCTATGCATTGACAACCGTTTTAAAATAATTATTATAGTTTTTTCATGTACCAATAATTCAATAAATAACTTAAGTAAAACGACACGACAAAATTAAAAGAAGATATTAAAAGATATGAGATATTATTCCTTGATATTTGCTCCATCACAACTATATACATTTTCCATACATATGCCATATTCTTTCCTTTTATCCTCCTGATTTTTTGCCTTGATCAAAGCCTAGCCGTTAGAATATTTTTGTATATAGCCTTTAGGCTTGTATTGTAATTTGTATCCTTTTTAGTGTAACAAATTACCATAATAAAATTTGTTATGGTATCAGAGCCTTCATAGAACATACCTTGCAATCCAAAAAAAAAACAAACCCTAACCTGAACTACCAATTGCCATGGCAAACGATAACGAAAACTCGACCAAAAACGACGGAGGGGCCTCCGATCACACCTCTCCATACTACATACATGCCTCAGATTATCCAAGGCCACTACATGTCAACGATGTTTTAACCGACGTGAATTACAACGATTGGTCCCAAGAAATGCTCAATTTCTTATTCGCGAAAAACAAAGTCGCTTCATTGACGGGTCGATCAAGAAACCTGAACCAAGTGCTAACACCTACATGGCTTGGACGCGGTGTGACGCCATGATTAAAGGTTGGTTAACCACCGCAATGGAGAAAGAAATATGAACAAGTGTGAGATATGCCGCATCCGCACAAGCGATTTGGACAGATCTTAAAAAACGCTTCGGAAAAGATAGTGCGCCGAGAGCGTACGAGTTGAAACAGTTCTTGGTCACGACCAAACAGGAAGGTGCGTCCGTTTCTGCTTATTTCACAAAACTCCGATCTCTTTGGGATGGAATACAAAAGGTTCTTCTGATTCCCACATGTGACTGTGATGGTTGTTCATGTGGGATTGGGAAGAAGCTATATGATTTCAAGGAGAAGGAAAGGCTTTACGGGTTCCTACTCGGGTTAGACATCGAGTATGGAACCATACGAACACAAATCCTAGCCATGCAACCAACACCGACACTATTAACAGCCTACCACTAGGTGTTCGAAGACGAACAACAGAGAGTTGTCTCCGGTCTCAAACGGTCCACTAATGACTCCGCTGCGTTCCAAGCTTTTGTGCCAAAGAAACGTGATTCAAGTCTGCCACATAATAAAACCATTCGAAAGGATGGAAAGCAACAGGTTGAACATTGTGAGCACCGTTATGGCATATGTATGGAAAATGTATATAGTTGTGATGGAGCAAATATCAAAGGAATAATATCTCATATCTTTTAATATCTTTTAAAAATAACTTATAGGCGATGATCATGCTGTATATAATGTAACCGTTAAAACTATATCTGCGTATCTTTATTTCCAAGTCTTCATCAACTTAGAAAGAAAGACAAGCACGCTTCATGAATATGCATTGTTCTTCCAAAGATTTATTTTTTCAATATCACATGGATATCTCTACGTCTAGCAGTTTTTGTAGTTTAAATGTTTAATCGTATCATACAACTACCAAGTAGAGTGGTACCACTATATTGCACATTGTGTGGTTCACAAAAAGTCCAAAGGGCGGGTAGGTGGGTTCTATAACTACAAAGTAACAAAATGTATATAGTTTATTATAAAAGATTAGTTTTGTATTTACTTCTTTCAACTATTTGTGTTATTTAGTGACAAAGTATATTCCTAATACTCTGATTTAATGCAAGGTTGGGCGGAATGGGCCAAGAGTGAGGGCGAATAGCAGGGTGTTGTTGTGGTAGTCGCGTGGAGCGAGGAACATCGCACTGCTGGTCACTAGACTGTGCGCATCATGGTGGGCAGAGCTAGCCCACACAAGCCTTTTAACTTTGTTAAGAAGAAAATAAAAAGATGTCGTTTAACGGCTAACCAACACTCCTTTCCATTTTTCTTCATTGTAATTAAAAAAACTATTTATTTTACCCCCCCACCCCCACCCCCACACCCACCATATATATATATATATATCTCAAAGTATTAACCATTTTTTTAATACACAATCACAAAAACTCTACCACAAACCTTCATTCTTTATCACAAACAAAAACACTCTCTACCAAATGAATCCCAATTCCCAACCCGTATAATTTCACTAACCTAGAAATAACAGAAGGTGCAGTTTTAGCATATCAAGAACATCTACAATGCCACCAATACATACAAGAACAAGGTATTCTTAGTCACAACAAACCCCTCCACTCATAGGTGAGACCCAAGAAGTTGTACAGGAAACCCAAATTCTGAAACCGAAAAAAAAACACACAAGAAAATGGGCTGATAAAGAAGTCGTAGAAACATATGGCAAAGAGAAAAGTATAAGATGGACACCCCAATCGAGGAAAACGCTTTGGCACAAGCTAGGGTTGACGAATTAGAGAATCCAAAGAAAAGGTTTTGAAAACTTAAATATTGTATATTATGACTTGTTTATTTTAATAAGGTGACGCATAATAGGGACCGTGCTTTTGAAAGAGCATCACAATAAAATTTCATTAAATTCTACAAAATCGGCGTATTGTAAACATAATTCACTATATGGAAAGTAGAGGGAGATAAATAGAAGAATAATGTGGTTTAACTACTATATTTACAACAACACCTACACGATTCTACAAGTTGGCTATCAAACGATATGTTGCCAAACATAAGTACGTCTTTCAATACCCGAAAGTTTGGGAAATTGTCATGGTTTGTCCGAAGTGGTTTTTGGTGCCGAATGTAGGTCCTCTAGATGGATCTCACAACTTGACTCAGATCAATCCGTGTTGTTGGTTAGCGGAAACCACCGACAACACTCGGATCTCGGATCTTAGTTTGTTTATGTAAAAAAGAGAAAATGGAGAGAGAACTTTATTTCCAAAAGTTTGTTTCTTGAGTTGATGGAGTTAAAGGTTATGGAGAAATGGGTAAAGTGATCCTTTTATAGGGTCCCCATTTCTCTAAATTTTACATAATACACTTACAAAATAAACGTACCGAGTACATAAAACATCGTCAAAAAGCAAACTAGAACGACATACATAATCCTAAAAACAATATAGAATATTGGCCCTACAATCTCCCTCTAGGATTGAGTATGTCAAGGAACCTTCGTCAAGTTCTTTGCTTCGTCTTTATTTCTTGAAACTTAGTACTTGTCTTGATCCAGGATTTTGAACCAGATGGATCTTGAACAGTTCTTTATTTTCCTTTCTTGTAGACTTGAACTTCAATCTTATTTTCTGGGAAGGATCGGCAACAGCAAATTTTAGAAACATCAAATGCGGGAGGCTTGACATCTAATTTTCTTTTGTTGACTTTCTTGAGCCAACTGATTTCTTTTCTTGTCTTCGGATGGAATCAGTTCATTTTTAGCTTCAACCACCAACTTTCACGTTCTCGTTTTCTTTTAAGTGGTTCAACATCTACAACTCCAAGCAGACTTGATCTTGATCTACCTGTCCATGTACACCTACACAAAACTTAGAACGAGTAAGATTCGTTCAGAGACCCTCTCGAGGGTCAAAGAAGAATTCGTTCACAGGCCCTCCTAATTTAAGTCCCTCAACTTGTAAATGATTTGTTTAAGTCTCAGATTTCCAACAAACATTGCATGAACGACCTTGATAACAAAACACATGATTTTGAATAAAACAAGGTTTAATAAATTATATACGAATACAATAAAAAATTAAAATCTTTTTGACATTTTCATATATTTTAAAATAGCGAAAATATATACATAATATTTTGAAGTAGAAACATAAAATAAAACAAAAACAAAAATAAGGTAAGAGTAAAGATGAAATTAATATTATATATAAAAAATATTTACTCAAAAGTTTACTAAATTATTTTTGTGAGAAAGATCACAACATGGAATTACATTATCTGTAACGTTCTAGATCACACTTCTATTTGGACATTATTATGCTAAGAACCCAAAGTCAATTGTAGATATAATTTGTCCACTTTAAACTTAACAAGTATTTGGATGTCAATGTGATATGTTAAGGTATAGATTAAGCCGAATGCTTGCGTTGTCCCCATTTAATCTGACATGTTACAAACGCCATCATACCTCAGGCCTACTATGTGTTAACATATCACCTCAACTTGACTTAAACCTTTCTTAGTTGATCACAGTACTCTTATTAACATACTTGACACTTTGTACATTATTTGTGTACACTTGACTCGATCTAGAAAAATTAAAATAAAACAGAAAATTCAGGGCCTTAACAATCAGATCTTGTATGACTATAAACAGAGAAAGTCAAAGGCTTAAATCAAAATAAATGAAGAAATAAAGCAGAAGTTAAAATTCCTATGACTGATTCTTTTTCTTGATTTTCCCTTTTTCTTTTCTGTTTTCTTTTTCTTTTCTTTTTCTTGACTTTTCATTTTCTTTTCTTGACTTTTTTTCTGATTCAAGGAAAATTAAAATTGACACTTGATTACATAAGACAACTGTGATCAGATAAAGAGAGGCTTGGGTATGACATGTTTAATTACATTTCATCCTTCATTGATATGACTTTAACGGAATCATGCAACCGCTTCTTAAATGTGTAACCACTAGTACCGGCAAGAATTTAGGTTTATATCACTATGATACTTACTCATTTGTCAAGCCTATCTACACATCAAGAAATGATCTTGTTGGCTTTTGATCTACTCTTTTCATGTTCTAGAATCGTTTAATATAATTTCTTATCATTTTCCAATGGTTGGGTCAATTTCTCAAAATTTTGAAAATTTTAATTATCCGACTCCTTCAAAGCAAGAGCTTCCTCTAAACGGGACAATTCCTTTTAGAATTTCTTAAAAGTAATATAAAATCTTTTTGGTAAATCAAATGATTTGTTTTTGCTTTTCTTAGGATGAATTGAAAATCTTTTTGGTGAGTTAAACTTAACTCATTTTCTCCCTATAAAATTGTGACATATTTGAAAAATATTTATAATTTTAAAACAAAAGGATAGATAGGTTGTTTTAATCAAAATTAATCATGCTGAGCGATTCGATCAGAGATTCAAATCGGTCATGATCGATGGTTTTAGTGAAAAGGTTAGCAAAGTTGTTGTCAGATGACTATCTTAAGCATGCATTATCACATTTTATAACAAAGTTGAAGAGGTTCAAACCGAGACCCAACAGCTGATGCTGGATCCATCACTTGAGAGAAGCGGTTGGACGAGGTTAGTTTGAGAAACGCTCGAAAAGTTGTTGTTGAACCATTTAAACAAGGCTTCCCTTCCTTGAAGTTTGTCCTCCCATGTCGCTTATGAAAGAATCGAATCCACATTCGAATGGTTTAGCATCAAATAGCAAGGGTTCGTCTCCCATCATATGCCAGGTGCAATCACTATCTAAGTACCCAATACTATTGATAGTCCTCCTTGATTTGACCCAGCATGCACTAAGCATTTAAACAGACATGGGTTCCCGGGATACTTTTGTCCCGGGAAGGTCAATCGTAAATCGACCAAACTTGATTTTATTTCTTGAATACCATTTATTTCTTTTTGGTGCCTCATTTGATGAAGAACAGTCCTTAGGAATCCAAGCAAAAACTTGTTCCTTGGTTTTGACAATTTTGGACTTTTCTTTTCTTGATTTTGAAACTGTTTTTGGTGAATCCTCAGACTTTACAGTCTTAGGATCCTTTTTGATTTTATCCTTCTTGGTTTTCCAAAAAGGTTTCTTTTTGTGTTTTAATTTATTTACTTTGGATCTCACATCCACTTCACTGGGTTCACTATCAGCTTGATCAGTCCTTGAATCAGGGCTACTGAAAGCTCTTTTTAGGGACTGACTAAGCCGCCTTTGAATATCAAGTTGTTGCTTGAACCAGTGCTTGCAATTTCTTGCAATGTGAGAAGAGTGACCACACACAAAACAACATTTTCTCCTAGGAGTGCCATAGAACTCATCTGAACTATAATGTGGTGGGTGTGGTGGGAAAGGTGATCCTTGAAAAGGAACATGATTATAAAACACATTTGTGTAATATGGATCAACAAAATTTTGTTGATAATGACCATAGTAGTTGTTATCATAGAAGTTGTATGGCCGAGGATTTCTTAATTGATTGGTTGTTTGAGAAAATAATCGTTTATTTGGTGAAACATATTTACACGAAGTACTTGTCTTTTCATTTTCAAAAGCTTTGCTTTTACTTGAATTATCCTCAGTCTCACAACTTGATGATGAACAACTTGATATGTTCACCTCAACAGGCCTACTTTCATTGACACATTTTTCAACAAAAGTTTCATCACAAACGGTTTCATAATCACAACTCGTGTTCGTTTCCAACGACCCACTTTCTTCTACACAACCAGCTTCAAAAGATACATTGATGTTAGATTTATCAGATGATGGGACTGGAGCAGCAGCTTGTGACACCACAGGAACAAATTTCGCTGGTTTTGGTATTCTACCAACCCCATATGACATATCTTCCTCGGGAGAAGTATTATAGCTAAAGTGCGGCAAACTGGTATAGTTGTCATTCAAAGGTGGAGGTACAGTAGTATAATCGTACCCCAGCCCCGCTTTTACTTTAGTACTTCTCTGGGCTCCAATAAGATCAACCAATTTCTCATATGATGTTTCAAATCTTTCGACTATCTTTTCTTGTTTCCTTTTATCAGAAGCTTCAAGTTTCAACTTTTCAATTTCATATTTTAATTCTGAAACTATGTTTTTATAGTAAATTACTTCTTGTTCTTTTTGAAAAATTTTAACTCTAAGATTTGCCACATCATCATGGTGAGTTTTTATCTTTTCAACGTAAATCTTGTCAGCTTTTACATACTCAGAATTTAATTCTCGAAGTTTTGCATTTTCTTTCAAGACTTCATTTTGATGATATCTATAATATGTAACTTTGTTAATGCAAGCCTGCATGCATAAGTTGTGGTTTACCTCATCGCAAGGTGATGTGTCTGGAATGTTAGGACATGCATGACTGCTTTCACCTGCAGCACTTGTCCCAACTTTATTACTTGACCCAACTTTATTTTCTTTGGACTGATTGTTCATTTGGAGCTTATCTTCCATTATTTCAAAAGACTTGATGATAGAAGCCAACTCTGAGAGTGTTATAGTATACAGCTTTGTGGTTCTTTTGATGGTAACCACATTGATATTCCATGTATAAGGTAGTGAATTCAACAACTTCATGTTGATCTCAGACAAACCATTGATGATACCGATACTTCTCATTCTGCTGACGAGCGACTCAAATCTGTTGATGAGAGAGGCAACCGATTCTCCTTTAATATGTACAAACATGTCGAATTCTCCTTTTAACATTGTCTTTCGGCTTTCTCCCATATCCAGATTTCCTCCAAGCTTAGGTTTATAAGACATTTTTTTTAAATAAACCAAAACCCTTTCTAAGAAAATGAGTTATGTTTAACTCACAAAAAAGATTTTCAGTTCATCCTAAGAAAAGCAAAAACAATCATTTGATTTACCAAAAAGATTTTATATTACTTTTAAGAAATTCTAAAAGGAATTGTCCCGTTTAGAGGAAGCTCCTGCTTAGAGGGAGTCGGATAATTAAAATTTTCAAAATTTTGAGAAATTGATCCAACAATTGGAAAATGATAAGAAATTATCTCTAACGATTCTAGCACATGAAAAGAGTATATCAAAAGCCAACAAGATCATTGCTTGATGTGTAGATAGGCTTGACAAATGAGTAAGTGTCATAGTGATATAAACTTAAATATCTGCCTAAGCTAGTGGTTACACGTTATGAAGCGGTTTCCGACTCCAACTAAAGTCATATCAATGAAGGCAGAAACGTAATAACATGTCATACCTAAGCCTCTCTTTATCTGATCACAGTTGTCTTATGAAAATAAGTGTCAATTTTTAATTTTTATTGAGTGAAAAATTAAGAAAAAGAGTCAAGAAAAGTCACTCCTAAGGATTTTAACTTCTGTTTTATTTCTTCCTTTATTTTGATTCAAGCCTTGGACTTTCTACATTTGTAGTCATACAAGATCTGATTGTTAAGGCCCTGAATCTTCTGCTTTGTTTTATTTTCTTTCCTTTGTTCAAGCCTTGGACTTTCTCTGCGCGATAATATGGTATTATCCGACCTGATTGTTAAGGCCCTGAACTTCTGCTTTATTTTAATATTTCTAGATCTAGTCAAGTGTACAAAATAAAGTTTCAAAAGTGTTAATAAGTGTACTATTATCAAATAAGAAATGTTTAAGTCAAGTTGAGGTGATATGTTAACACAAAGTAAGCCCGAGGTATGATGGAATCAGTAACATGTCTGACTAAGTGGGGACCACATAAGTACCAGTGCCTAATTGAACCTTTAACGTATCATGTTGACATCAAAATACTTGTTAAGTTGAAAGTGGACAAATTATATCTACAATCGACTTTGGGTTCTTTTCATAATAATGTCCAAATAGAAGTGTGATCTAGAACGTTAACAGATAATGTGATTCCATGTTGTGATCTTTCTCAGAAAATTAATTTAGTAAACTTTTTTGTAAATATTATTGATATGTAATATTAATTTCATCTTTAATCCTATCTTATTTTTGTTTTATTTTATGTTTCAACTTCAAAATATTATGTATATATTTTCGTAATTTTAAAAATATATGAAAACGCCAAAAAGATTTTAAGTTTTTATTGTGTTTGTACATATTTTTATTAAATCTTGTTTTATTCAAAATCATGTGTTTTGTTGTCAAAGTCGTTCATGCGAAGTTCGTTGGAAATCTGGGACTTAAACAAATCATTTACAAGTTAAGGGACTGAAATTGGGAGGGCCTGTGAACGAATTCCTCTTTGACCCTCGAGAGGGTCTGTGAACGAATCTTATTCGTTCTAAGTTTTGTGCAGTTATACATGGACAGGTGGATCAAGATCAAGTCTATTTAGAATTACAGATGTTGAAGCGCTTAAAAGAAAACGAGAACATGAATGTTGGTGATTAAATCTAGGATGAACTGATCGTGTTTGAAGACAAGGAAAGAAATCAGTCGGCTCAAGAAAGTCAACAAAATAAAATTAGATGCCGAGCCTCCCGCATCTGATGTTTCTAAAATTTGTTGTTGCCGATCCTTCCCAGAAAATAAGATTGAAGTTCAAGTCTACAAGAAAGGAAAATAAAGAACTGTTCAAGATCCATCTGGTTCAAGATCCTGGATCAAGACAAGTACTAAGTTTCAAGAAATAAAGACGAAGCAAAGAATTCGACGAAGGTTCCTTGACATACTCAATCCTATAGGGAGATTGTAGGGCCAATATTCTATATTGTTTTTAGGATTGTGTATGTCGTTCTAGTTTGCTTTTAGTCGGTGTATTACGTACTCGGTACGTTTATTTTGTAGGTTTATTATGTAAACTTTAGAGAAATGGGGACCATATATAAAGAGTCACTTACCCATTTCTCCAACTCTAACTCTTCACAACTCAAGACGCTTTTTAGAAAATAAAGTTTCTTCTCTCCATCCTCTTTTTCTTTCTTATCTTCAAGCAAATAAACTAAACAAAACAAAGATCCGAGTGTCGTTGGTGATTTCTGCTAACCAACAACATGGATTGATCCGAGTCACGCGTTTAACTTCAATAGGAGAATGCTTCTAGAATGTTTTTTTGTTTATCTATAAATAGGGACATATGTTGTATTTTATATGTGTGTTTTTCATTGTGTAAGTCATCCACCCAAGGGGAGCTCACCTTGGATGGGTCGGTTCGTTTATTAATATATCAAATCTTTAACCGACAATGAGATCGTTCATTTATTTTATCTTTATATTATTTATGTTCGGTCGTTTGATTTACCGCACCCATCTCGAGCAAAATTAGCAAGAACAAAGCCGTTCGGTGTCGAATCCGGTTTCGGGACCTACAATTGATTTGTTTTTGCTCTGATACCACTTGTAGGTCCTCTAGATGGATCACACAACTTGACTCGGATCAATCCGTGTTGTTAGTTAGCGGAAATCACCGACAACACTCGGATCTCGGATCTTAGTTTGTTTATGTAAAAGAGAGAAAATGGAGAGAGAACTTTATTTCCAAAAGTTTGTTTCTTGAGTTGTTGGAGTTAAAGGTTATGGAGAATGGGTAAAGTGATCCTTTTATAGGGTCCCCAAACATCGTCAAAAAGCAAACTAGAACGATATACACAATCCTAAAAATAATATAGAATATAGGCCCTACACCGAATGAGGTTAAATAGGTGAAAAGTATAAAAACTTCTGAATGTGGAGACTTTAGCATGGGTGGTTTGGATATCCGTTGTAACATTGACTTTAATTTGATGATTTTGCCAAAAATTTTGGATCTAAAACCAAACATGAATTATTTGAATTTTGAATATGAAAATTTGGATCTAGATAGTAATATTAAATATTTCGGATATCTGAAATATTTATTCTAATTATTAAACAATTAATTTTTTTTTATATTTTGGATATTTTGTATGACTTTCTGAAAATTCGCTTATATTTTAGATAATTTTAAGATATTTTAAATATATTTTTTTGAAGCTTTAAAAAGCTTTGAGCTATTTAGGGGTAAAAAGTCGTTTAAGGTGGCCGAATTTAACGTGAGAAAAGTGGTGTACGTTTAATTTTAATGCGTTGTAAGGTGCCACATCCCAAATTTGGTTGTATTGTGTTCTTGGTATTCTAGCTTCTTGCTAGTGTTGCATTTTTTAATAAAATTATTTTGTTGATCGATCAATATATATATAGGCTAAATATAAAATGAAAACCCACTTGAGTTGTGAAAACTCTAGAAACTTATTTTCAACCACATGTTTTTAATTAATGTTTAAATCTTGTGGTCCACAATTAAAGTGAATAAAAAATGTGAATATATATATATATATAACGTTTTCTCTCACCTGAATACATATATAAAAATTAGTAAAAAAATGTTAAAAAATAGCAAAACATTTTTTTTTATGTTTTGTATTGAATGTTACAACATATATTACATGTAACAAAAAAAAACGATGTTACATAGGGTTTTCGTGGGTTTCACAACTCAAATGGGTTTTTATTTTAACCTTACCCTATATATATATATCTTAATTATGTTAAATATCTCTTTATAGAATTCGAATATTGATTGGATATCTACTGAAATTTCACACAAAGAATATGAACTATTAAAAACTTTCGGAAATCTAAATTTAGATACTCAGTTAAATTAGAGAAGCTAATTGATTTTTTTGGGAAGTGAATGTTCTTTCTTTAGGCTGAGGGGTGTGGGGGGCTCTAACGGGGGCGCGAGTGGGGGCTCCAGCCAATAATATTGTGACGTGTGGCAGAGAGAGAAACTGGATAAGGGGGGTGTTGGAGCCCCCGCTGGAGCCCCTGGCCCTGGTGTGGAGGGGCTCCAGCAGGGGCTCCAGCGGATTTTTTTTTATTTTTTTATAAATATATTCAAAAAACGTATTATTAAAAAAACTCATAAATTATTAAAAAAAACACACATTAAAAAAAACACATTAATATCTAAAAATAAAATAAAAATTAAAGTACTAAAAAAACATTATTCTTATTCTTCGGCTTGGTCTTCTTCGATCAACCTCTTTCGGATACGTTCCTTTTGCTTTTCCATCAGCATTTGATCGACTGGATTTAGGTTACTGAAGTCTCTTGTAACAATTACCGCAACGCCGATCCTCAGAAATGAATATCCAAGCCCGACACAAGGCTTCCTTCTCATCCGATGACCACGGAGTGGTTTTCCGTTTCGTCCTCGGAGTCGAAGCCAGTCCCGGCCCGTCCGTTGCAAGTTGTTTTTTCCGGTGGACGCGTCTTCTTGCTCCCGTAGCATCACCGTGTGATTCTTGTGTCTCTGGAACAACAAAGTTAGGAGACGGTTGTATGTTGGATGGTTGAAAGCCGGATGTTTCTTGCGGCCCCGAATAAAACATCGGTTGGTCTGGTGACGACCATAAATCGTCGTCAATATAATCTGAATCTAGGTTTGGGTACCAATTTCCAGACATTTTTTGGTATTATATAGGAGTTTGGGATATTATATAAGGGTTTGTAAGGTGAAATTGTGTTTTGATATGGTTGAAATGAGAGTAATTTGGGGTATTATATAGAGGTTTTAAGGTTTTTTTTTTAAAAAATAATGAGCTCCAACGGCTCTTTCTCTCGAGCTCAACGGCTCTTTCTCTCTCTTCTCCCGTGACCACACTCACGCCTGCCTGGGGGCTCGCGCTCGCGCCCCGTTCGCGCCCCGGTTCGCGCCCCGGTGGTGTGGGGTTAGCGCCTGGGGGCGCGAGCGAAGGGGCTCTCGCGCCCAGGTTAGCGCCCCACACCCCTCAGCCTTAAAGGTGGAATCTCTTTGGTCAATATATGCTATTTTGGATTAGGCAATTTGCACTTAAACCTCTCAGACCCACCATCTTCCACTTGTACTATGTGGTCCCTTTTCTATTGGATAAGAATAGCTCCAATATGTTCTTCACCCAATCATACATCGACAACGTTCTTCACCCAATAATACATCGACAACGTTATTTCCAAAACAACTATGGTTTTCAAATACCACTTGGTTTCCTGTCTCCAAACTCCCAAATATTATTATTTTTATCTTCGTCATCATCATTTTTTTTATTATAAAGTTTCTTTTTAAAGGCTCTCCTAAGATTTCCAAAAATAGAATTTCTTTTATTTTTCTTATTTAATTAAGCTCAAGTTTAAAAACTTATTAAATAGATTGCTTAAATGTTATTTACAAAATTATTTTCAGATTTAGTCAAACTTTATATATATTTCATAAGAAGAAAAATAGCAAGTAAATGAAAATACTAATAATGAGTTCTTAAGAAGCATTCGAAAGCTTAAGACGTGTTTCACAACCAAAAGATTGATGTTCAGATCTTGAATAATACTTAAAAAATAAATAAATAATAATAATAATATAAATTATAAAATATATCTAAAACATTGAAAGCGACGAGAACATCATTATTCAGCAACATGTTTCCACTCAAATTCGTTATAACCATTTTTGAAAATTTCTCAATAATTGTTACTGATTTTTGGAAATTGTTCCTCCTTATTCTTGCATAAGTTTGGATATTCCCATTTATTAAACAACTATTATATTTTTTAAACAAGAATTAACCCTTCAAATCCATCTTCACTCGTTTTAACATCATCCTACACATTACGAAATTACAAGTAATAATAATAATAATAATTATTATTATTATTATTATTGTTCAATAAGAAAAAAAAACATGTTATTATTATTCGTTATATACTTATATCTATGGTAGTAACAAAATATATTTATTTTTTTTTGAACAGTCAAAATATATTTATTTATTACCACGTGTTTGTAAATTTTAGGTGATGGGTATTTAAATATAGCATATATAACACTTATTTGAAGGAAATAAAATCATTATCTTGTAGCTGAATTCAGTAATTACAACTGTGGAACAAGAAGTCCTTTGTGTGTGTGTGAGAGAGAGAGAGATGGGTAGAGGAAAAGTGACGTTGAAGAGGATAGAGAATAAGATAAACCGGCAGGTGACGTTTTCGAAACGGAGGTCTGGACTGTTGAAGAAATCTCACGAGATCTCGGTTCTATGTGACGCCGATGTTGCACTTATCGTCTTCTCAACTAAAGGAAAGCTCTGCGAATACTCTACCAATTCTTCGTACGTATTTATACTCACGCACTCCATCATTAGCTTATGCAATTTTAGTTGTTTCTTTTAGTTTTACGCACTCCATCTTTGATCGATTCTTAGTAATTAGGCGGAGTTAAAAGAAACTCCCCTCGGCGACGTACCTTGTAGCGACTACTCGAGGAGTACTCGGCCTTTTAAACCTACTTTTACAACATTGGTTTATAAATAGAGATTATTCGTAAATATTATTTATCACAAAATTAATATAACGATGGAGTTTTAGACTACTATTTGATATGGCTATACTTTTACGGCTTTCTTGATCAGCTCATTGATTCAAATCTGATGGTTGGAAACTGTAATATGGGTGGAATCAATGCATGACACGTTTATTTGTGTGGCTTTCAATCCGTTTGGGATAGTCATGATGAGTTCTTGCAAGTGTGTGGGGCTTTAGGGATTTTGGCTTTACTAGCAATATATTGGGATATTAACTTATTAGGCGATGTTTAATTTCATCGTTTTCGTACCGGACTTGTTATTGAATCTGCGGTTTAATAAGTTCTAGGTTCTCTGGTCGGACCGGTTGATGATATTAGATGGTCTTTTATAACATGTTTTCTTTCAAAAGAAATCCTAGATTTAATTGAAAACTTGTTATTCAAAAGTGGGGCTTCGACGCAGTTTGTTGTTCGTTTGTCTGTCACTTTATTGTAATCGTTTTGAGTTTAATGAGAAATATAAAGTCATATCTTAAAAAAAAAACTTGTTGAACTATTATTATGGTTTAGTTGTCTTGTGTTCTTAAAAATGAAAGAAGTTTGCATAATACGGTTAATTGCACGAGATATTTACATAGTTTGATTGATTATCATGTATAATAGGATAATATGTTAGAGTTTTATAGACTCTCTCACTTTATATAAACAGTGAAAGTTATCTTTACTTTTTCACGTTCCAAGTGACAGATTGGTCAGTTTTTATATTATGTAAATATCTTATGGTTTGCTTAGGTGGAAACTTACATAAGTTACATTGTTGAATTTTAAAGATCAATTGATTAATGTTTTAATTATTTGTATGTTACGATATTTTAAGCACCGCCAATAGAAATGAAATCAAACTAATAAAAGTATATTAAAGTTACTTCTTAAATAGTAAACCAGCTCAACTTGTACGTATGTAGAATGTGTAAATCAATGATCACACAAAAACGAGTAAATAGATCGTAACCCTTAAGTGGGTCAACCATCAAGATTAACAAGAAAATAAGAAGAAAAGATTTTTGGAACAATTTTCTCTGTTTTTTTTCATTAACTCAAACTCAACTTAAATACATGAAGTAATTGCATAAACTAATTAGCGTGATGCTAGAAATATGGAGATAATGCAAGCATGTAAATAAAGTAATTTGATGGTAATTCGTTGAAACCAACCAAACGATTTACAATAAAGTGGCTGGTAAGCGGGCAACAAGCTGCGCCACAACCCCCTTATGAATGAAGTAATTAAACATGAAGAAAATATAAACGTGCATATCTCTTATCCTATAATGCATGCATGATTTTAAGAATTAATTGTTGACTTCTTCACTCTTTGTTAACTGAGTTACTGAGTCGGGTCTGCTGGATTGAGTCAGCGGGTACGTGGGTCGTATCAAAATATGTTGGTGATTTTAGTGAGGACAAGTACACAAACTAGAAGATATGGATTATATGCTTCTAGAATATATAGACATAGATTACCTGCTTTGTAAGAAACATAAGTGAAATTTGATCCTTGAAATGGCTATAAATAAATTGAAGTTTACTCTGAATTTTAAGTAAAGGGACGATATACCTTTTATAGGTCAACAAACATCAAATGTTGGATCAACATTTTACACATCCGTTGGTCTGTGGGTGCATGCACATCAGCACATGCGGTAGGTCGTAGTTTTGAATATTGTTGTGTATAAATATGTTAGATATAACCCTTACACCGGCCTTCTACATAGATGTTATAGTATAACAAAAATTTAACTGTCGTAGTTGTAACAACTTTTTACGCAAAATTTTAAAAGGTGTCATTTTATGTTTAAATTTGTAACTAACCTTCTTAAACATTAATGCAATGTTTCATGAAAAGGTGCATTAGTTAAATATTCATGTTACATTATTTCTTGGTCCTAAAAATATTTTGAGACATGCATAATAAACATTATACAACCTATATATCTACAATATATCTTCTGTGAAATTTTGTTAAATTATTGCTTTATACTTAAGTGCTAGTTCCCTATGTTATTCCAAAATTGATTTTTTTGACACCTAGGTATTTAAGGGGTCGAAATACCACTTTTGGAAAGTGATTTCCGTATACACGATATAAGAAACATATACCAGATCATGAACCTTACAATGGCCGAAGTTAGTTGTCAGTAATTGTAATAACTACAACATGGTTGATTCAAAACCTAAAATGGAGGAGTATTAACGAATTTTTTAGAGGTGAGCAGAAAACCAATTTAACCGAAAAAACCGAACCGAAGCATTAACCGACGGTTAATTTTTTGTTTCTTTTGAAAAAACAAAATTTCGGTTTCGATTCGGTTATCCATTTTTAAAAATCAAACCTTTTTAGCTACATGCATTTCATCATACACCTGTCGGACAACAAAATTTGTCAAAAATGTAACCCAATTGATGCTTCTAAACAATAAATAATAGATTCAAGTATAATTAAAAAGATAACCCTAATTACCAAATGTGAAAAAAAATCGAAAAAAACCGAACCGAAGCAATTGATGATGATAAAGATTATCAAGATAATGAGGAATTAACTAAACTTTTAAGATAAATGTCATTCAATAAATGAAGATCGAGACTAAACTTTTAGTACTTTTTAATTTTTAAACTCTATTTAGCAACTTTGTATTCGTATAGTTCCACGTAACACGCGTTTTTTTTTTTTTTTTTTTGAATTCAGTATATATATGGATTGTGGTAATCTAACACGTTCTTATACAAGCTTAATATATGCATTTTCATTTTTTAATTTTTTGCAATGTCAATACATAATTTAAAAAAAAAACCGAAAATAACTGAACGAAAACCGAAATTAACTGAAAAACCGAAAAACTGAACGGTTTGCATATTCAAATAACCGATTACTTCGGTTTCGGTTTGGGTTTCGCCTAATAACCGAACCGAACCAAACCGTGCTCAGCCCTAAGTTTTTATGTATCCTTGGTCGATTCATACACATGACACATGATGATGAATGAATTCAACTTTGTGTGAAGTAAAATTGATAAATTATCTCTTAATTGAGGGATTTTAAGCAAATGGTTTAAGTACACAAAAAGATGAACTCTCTCTTATCCAACTTGGACGTGGGACGATAGGCTTAAAACTTAATGAAAATGCATTAATTTATCAAATGTAGTGCTAACTTGTACCACGAATATATGAGAAAGACTTTCGTCTCATACTATATTTAACAAATTAGGATGCAAACAAGCTTATGGATCTGGTAAATTTGATCTAAATCCTGGCATCTTTGCTTGTTTCGGCCGTGAAAATAATTGAATATAAAGCACATTAAGTCATTAAGGCTATCCACTATGGTGGGTGGCATCGAAACCCCTCCACCGTGCCACGTCATCACCACGTCAATGCCACGGGGCTTCGAAACCCACCCCGCTATGGTTTAAAGCCCCTTGGGACCTCCCCCCCAATATATATATATACACACACATATATGCATGTGTGTGAGAGATGGAGAAAGAGGGGGTCCACCCCACCCTCCTCCGCGCCGGCCGTCCAGAAGAAGCCCAGCTCTCCGCGCCCTCCGGCGGTGTTCCTTCCTCCTTCGGCGCCCATAGCGTGTAGTCTAAGAGGAATTCTATAAGACAGGAACTAATGCATGGTTATTTTCATGTAACACCTTCATTCAGTAATTAAGCATGCATTTACGTACTTTCATAAATGATGTTTGAAGATATATTTACTAAAATTGAATCATTTCACAAGTTCAAAATTTTCTAAACTGAAGTACATGCATGAAGGCCAACAACATGTTTTCATGAAAAATTTTAAAAATAATAAGAGGTAGATATAACATTCCAGTTCAACTGTGATCACTGCGTGATAAATGATGTTACATAGAATATCATTTATATATGAATATATGATAGTAATTATTTGAATTGAATATGCTTGTTTTACTTGATCTAATTCTGGTTTCTTTTGATTTTTTTATACATTATAATAACACCATCTTTTTAACAACAGAATGGAAAGGATCCTTGAGAGGTACGAAAGACACTTGCATGCGGAGGCGCAACATAATTCAACAAACATCGAAGTATGTCACGCTTAAAGCCATCCGTTAATGTTCAAATATCGTGCTTATTAACTGTTTTCTTTCTCAAAATCAAAGACTTGATTCTTTAAATTTTTATAGGAAATCTCAACTATGGATCATGTCAAGCTTAAAGCTAGAATCGAGGTTTTGCATAAACGACAAAGGTAGCTACAAATGTTAAGTGCTTGATTAAGATTCTGTTAAAAAACATGTTTTTATGTATTTTAGGAATTTAATGGGAGAAGAACTTGAGTCCTTGAGTCTGAAAGAGATTCAGAGTCTAGAGCAGCAAATTGATACAGGCCTTAAACACATTAGGTTAAGAAAGGTATATTTGCGGATCTTCTTCATTTCTTTCATGTCAATCAAATGTTAATTAGTGAGATTTAAACCGCGATTATGTTATTTGCAGAACCATCTGATGCTTGAAACGATTAATCAGCTCCAAAAGACGGTACACCCATGTCTCATATTCAATAAGATTGTGTAGTGGCTTAAACATATGGTGTATGCCAAAGTGTCACGTCACTGCCACGTAAGCAGTGGGGGCTTTAAGACTCCACGCTATGGGCGCGGTGGAGGGGAATAATGGGCGCCGAAGGAGAAGGAACACCGCCGGGGGGCGCGGTGGAGGCGGGCGTGGAAGCGAGGGGGGGGGGGGGCATCAGATGACCGGCGCCTTCTCTCTCTCTCACTCTCATCCACACACATACATATATATTTATATATATAATGGGGCGCCTAAGGGGGCTTTAACCATAGCGGGACGTTATGGAGAAGGCCTTCGAAGCCCTCGGTGCCCATGTGACGCTGACGTGGCCGGCACTGTGGAGGGGCTTCAATGCCCCTCACCATAGCATACAGCCTAACTAACCACCCTTTCATTTTGGTGTGGTGATTTTAACTAAAATGTAAATTAAAGATAAAAAAAATGTGTGATTGGTTGATTGGGATGGAGCCTACCTCTCAAACCTCCGTTAAAGCCTTGGCGATGGGAGTTTGGCGCCCTCATACTCGTTTTTGGCACCCCATTTGGCTGATGTGGTCGCCTCTTGGCCTCCCACCACTTATAATCCATTACCCATAGACTAACAAGCAAATTTTTGTTAATTAGATTTAAGTTTTTTAATTTTTACCGTCACGGGCCCACCAGTACCCTACGAAGCCTTACTAGATAAAGTGTGTGTTGGGTATGGCTGTGTATTGGTCGGTTTTGACTCAAACCAAACCAAAACTAAAAATTTGGTTTTCGGGTTTTTTTTCCCATTGGGTTTCGGTTTTTCCGGTTTCTGAATTTTGGTTTTCACAATGGGTCCAGTTCGATTTCAGTTTTTTCTGTTTTGCCATTTGGGCTGAATTTTAGGCGAAAAAAAAAGTGGCCTAAGTAATGAATATGGGTTTGAAACTTCGGCGTAAATTTTTTATTAGTTGATTATTACACATTTGGGTTTAAAATTTTTCACCTACACTATTTATTATTCTTTTATGAGTTAACATTCAAAAGTAAAAATTATAATTAATAAATTCAATAACAAAATTCAGTTTTTCCGGTTTAGTTACTATTATAAAGGTTGGTTTGGTCCGGTATTGCAATAGAACTGGGAATTCGGTTTTTGGGAAAACATAATGTAGGAATATGGGACACTTTTGATATTAAAATTAATACAAATAATAACGATACTCTCGTTATTAACATGAGAAAATAAGTAATACAAATACCATAAGCTAAAATAAAATAAACAATGAAATAACGTAACAAATATGTTAAATGATTCAACTCAAGATCTTCAAATGATTAAGTTTTCAACTTGTTATTTAGCAACATTTTCTTGTAATCTTCTTGATACGAACTTAAAATATAAAATTTCCAACTTTTACCACATCAACGACTTCTAGTATTCTCTTTGGCTGCAAAAATGAACGAAACAAAAGTTGACGGTTAAGGCTGAGGCACATGTTCAATACGCTTCCCTTAAAACAGATTACGCGCCTCTACATAAGACATCGCGTCTGTTTCCCAGGGTACAACAACTGAAGCAGTTAGCAATGCCGGAGATGTCCACGCGCCCGAGATTATATTGGGGTAATTAAAGTGTAGTGTTAGAACTTATGGAAAAATAATAGAATAAAGAAGTAAATGAATCAAGTAGAGAAACGCATCTCTATAGGTTTGGAAACTCATCTCCATAGGTTTCTAATATATGAGTCTTTAAAGATTTCTTCTTCACCAATAACTCTTCTTGCATGCATGCATTTTCTTTTGAATTTTCTAGTTTGTATTTTTTCTTGCTTCTTTCAAATAATGCGCATAGTCTATTATATATACAAGAGATAAGGGTGAGTAAAGTGTGTCTTAATTAGAATTTAATAATCTAATAAAAGCTAATCAATTGTCATAAAAAGGCTCTACTCAAGAGTTTCATGACTATATGAAGAGTTTAATATTAACTATTATCATTAATCTTTATTCACAATATTCTATTTTTCCAACAATCCCCCACATGAATGGAGATTGATCAAAACACACCAAAATGTCCAATAGAACCTCGACAGTTGAGTATTGCAGGATAGGTAGGTGTTAGCTTTGAACATTCCTTTGTGAAGCATACTTAGTCTCCTAGCGGTTAGTAGACGTGATATCCTTGAACAAACCCCCATTTGTGTAGACGACAATACACTTCACACAATACTCTCCCTAGCGGGGCACTTGGGGTGTGTTTTTTAACCGTACCCGAATAACGAACCCGAATCGAAGTGACCCGAGACCCGAATAACCCGAACCGAATTCACCCGAACCGATTAAGCTCCTAACCCGAATCCGAGATAAAATATTCGGGTCGGTATTTGGGTTGAAATACCCAAATTCGGGTTGACCCGAATAACCCGAAGTATAATACATCGATGCATGTATCCCTAATTTTTATAGGGTAGTTTAGCGTTGAAGTAACATATTGACCTTATGTATTCTTGTTCGATTGTTCTCAAGACTTCGATAATATTGGATTTATCACATCCCAATGCATTAATGACCATAAAGCATGTTGAGAATGTATATTCAGTTCAAAAACTTAAATAGTAAAGTATTTAAACAAATATGTATCGAGCCTGTATTGATATACATACTACAACACTCCTTCATCCGGTCTAATGCATGCATGTATGATAAATTTCATGTTTTGCTAAATAATATATGTTATTGTTGAATATGGTTGCATATTATGGTTTTATAACGGCTTGGAATATGCTTTTTTAATTATAACATTGTCAAAGGTGGACATATTTTTTTAATTTGTTAAACCCAAAACCCGACCCAAATTAACCCGATCCGTTCAACCCGAAACCCGAATAAACCGAAGTTATTTGGGTTGGTTCTTGGGTCAATTTGTTTTGATCTCAAACCCGAACAAACCGACCCAAACAACCCAAAACCCGAAGAACACCCCTACCGGGCACGTCCCCTCATTGTCGTGTCCATTATGGTCCTGGAACACTAGCCTGGTTCTGTGAAAGCTCTAGGAATTGCACACCCCACAATTTCATTCGAAGCGACCCCACTTTTCTTTCACATAAGTGATTATCCAGAAATCATTAAAAGCATTAAGGTTATAATGATTTACACAGATCATTAACCATATATTATGCTTAACCTCACAACATGTCGCTGTTGTTATAGGAATGGACTAGGAAGTAATTAGACTCTCTTTATACTTTAGGAAGATATATATATTAGCTCATGTGTTAACTTATAAGTTATGCCCCCACAGTGACCACCCATGAATATATATAATTAGGTTGTCCTATTGAACTTAGATATTGGGATCTCCAGTCAGCTAAGTTAGGTTTCCTTTATATACCCTTTTTTCATGGGCTTTAGTCTCATTCCACAACATGATCTCTACTAAACCCTTAGGTTGTTGGATCCATTACATTATCGTTGACTTTGCCTAGTCACTACAGATAACTTGCGTAGTTGAGATCAATTGTCATGATGTGTTCTTCACTTACAAGTTAATATTGTCTATTGTCAACTTTCTAAGACTATAACCTCAGTGGCCACCTGAATCTGGTTCTAATATTTGTATATCATTAAGGCAAGCACATCTCCATTCATGTGGGGATTGTTGAAAAATTATAAAAAATGAATGGAAATTAATTTATTAGGTTATTAATACTATAACTCTTCATATATTGAAATTCTTGAGTAGAGTTTTCTTTATGGCACTTAATGGATTTTATTAGAGAATTAAGTCTCTAATTAAGTGAAGCTTTTCACTCACCCTTAACTCTGGTATAATATAGTAGGCTATGTGTCTCATTGGAAAGTGCTAGAAAAATGAGAAGCTAGGAAATTTAAGGAAAAAAATACATGCATGCATGAGGAGTTATGGTGAAGAAGAAAGCATTAAAGAATCATATGTTGAGAACATATAGAGATGGGTTTCTCCATTCGATTACACCACCGTTTCATTCTTTTTATTTTTCCCACAAGTTCTAATACTACAATTTAACTAATGTAATCTCAGGCGTGTGGACATCTCCGGCAGTACAAACTGCTTCGGTTGTTGTATCCTGGAACACAGACGCGTTGTCTAATGTAGAGGCGCGAAATATGTTTTAAGATTGTAGGAATATGGGACACTTTTGATATTAAAATTAATACAAATAATAACGATACACTCGTTATTAACATGAGAAAATAAGTAGTATAAATACCATAAGCTAAAATAAAATAAACAATGAAATAACGTAACAAATATGTTAAATGATTCAACTCAAGATCTTCAAATGATAAAGTATTTAACTTGTTATTTAGCAACATTTTCTTGTAATCTTCTTGACACAAACATAAAAAATAAAATTTCCAACTTTTACCACATCAACGACTTCTAGTAGTCTCTTTGGCTGCAAAAATGAACGAAACAAAAGTTGACGGTTAAGGCTGAGGCACATGTTCAATACGCTTCCCTAAAAACAGATTCCGCGCCTCTACATAAGACATCGCGTCTGTTTCCCAGCGTACAACAGCCGAAGCAGTTAGCACTGTCGGAGATGTCCATCTCTATAGGTTTGGAAACTCATCTCCATAGGTTATATCGAGGTAATTAAAGTGTAGTGTTAGAACTTATGGCAAAATAATAGAATAAAGAAGTAAATGAATCAAGTGGAGAAACTCATCTCTATAGGTTTGGAAACTCATCTCCATAGGTTTCTAATATATAAGTCTTTAAAGCTTTCTTCTTCACCAATAACTCTTCTTGCATGCATGCATTTTCCTTTGAATTTTCTAGCTTGTATTTTTTCTTGCTTCTTTCAAATAAGGCGCATAGCCTATTATATATACAAGAGATAAGGGTGAGTAAAGTCTGTCTTAATTAGAATTTAATCTACCTATTCTAATAAAATAAAATAAATATGGACACTTGTCATGTTTTGGTTAATTATCATAATTTTTTCCCTCCAAAACTAATATGCCTAATATATGTAATAAATCAATAATTATTCACTTTTCTTTTACACTATATTTATATAATATCTATATATTTTTATAAATATAAATATTAACCTACTATTTTACTATATATTTCAAAATACTAGGTGAATTCCAAAAATTAACAACAAATCATGTTTCTCAAATGAAAATTGTTTCGGGTTTTTTATGGGTCAAAAGTTGGTAAATAGATTGTTTGGTACAAGTTAACTACATTTAGGTCAAAATTTGTTACGGGTCAAAAATGAAAATTTTGAGTATTTTTAAAAGTTTGAGAATGCAAAATAGATTTATCGTCAAATTTTTTATGGGTTCAAAGTGTTGACTTCAAAATGTCAAAAGTATGAAAGTTAAAATTTTAAACATGATTCAGGTTTCAGGTTTATTTATAAGGGCATTTTTTGAAATAATCAAAAGGTTTGGGATTTGGCAAATTGACTATTTTTCCTTCAACTATTAAAATTTAAGAAAAGATTGCGAACACTTTCGACATGCCACCCCCATGCCTATCAATGCTTATAACTTTTATCAAATTTGAAATATTTATGTCAAAATTAATTTTTCCTTCAATGGTGATCAGAACGTTGTATGGGAAGCATGTCATGCATAACTATGCTCAAATGAAACAAAATATTCACAAAATTGAATCGGTTAACATGTTATTTTTTATGTTGTCATTATGACAAAGTCGAGAAGCCCTCTGAAACTTATCAAAATCTTTTTTATGGTGTAACTCAGGAAAACATAGTTCTTGAAGAACATCCATTGCTACAATTTAATATCCTACTTTACTTTGATGGGGGGTAAATTGATAAATATATCAATAAAGGTAACGCCTCTTTTATATTTAGGCTAACTACTATCGTATGAGAGGTCTTATTTTCGAAATTGGTTCATAACCAAAATTCTTCTAATTATACATATATGACACCGAGAATGAATTTTTTAATAGAAAGAAGCATTTTCGGGTACGATTTTGCACGAACATTTTTTTTATTAAGTTAAATTAAAAAGAATCAATTTGTGATATAAATAAAATCAACTTATATACATATTATATAGATACAGGCATAGATGTAATATATTTTTTTTTCATATACGCTATGTAATTATTTGTTTTACTTATAATTTGAATTATTGTGTGCGTGACACGGGCTCTAAAACTAGTAATCTAATAAAAACTAATCAATTGTCATAAAAATGCTCTACTCATGAGTTTCATGACTATATGAAGAGTTTAATATTAATTATTATAATTAATCTTCATTCACAATATTCTATTTTTCCAACACATAAGACCAAATTAGCGGTTTTGTGTTGGGTTCGGTTAGTTTGGTTACGGGTCGGTTATTTCGGTTTCATGCACCCCTATCGTTAGGCATGTAGCCTTCAGCAAGCATTCACTTTGGGACGTCTAGTATTCTAGTCTAGACCTAGTACAAAACAAACTTCAGATCATGAACAACACAAATATGATAATACTATCCAACTAAAAATGTGTCCGTTGGACAAAATTTGCTGCATAATTAGAACAACTTTCTTTGTAAGCAAATAAATTTGTGCAGATCAAAGAAAAGGAGAAAGAAGTAGCCGAGATTAAGTTAAATCAGCAGCAGACCAATGAGATGATGCCATCATTTCATGTTGACATACTAAGCAACCGGTAATGTTACTCTTTTCTTTTTATATAGTTGTTTGTTAAGTCGTGAAAAGTTAAATGATTAAAGACGGAAGCCTAACGCGTGTGCATTTGATACGTAGCAACACGTGTCAGGCTGGAGGTGATGGTGAAGTAGAAGAGAACCCGCGAGTAGGTCGACCATCAGCAGTAATACCAGCTTGGATGGCTCAACACATGACAAATAAGTAAAACGTTTACATGTTGGTTTTTATTGTTTCTAGTGTGGTGATGGATGCGTATGTGGTGACATATTATAAACCATGTCTATGTTTATGACTATGGGTTGTAAGATAATAAAAAGTTCTCTTATATATAGTCGTAATCAACAACTTAGCTTTACAGAATTTAAATCCCAGAAGTACATCAACTTTTCAATTGCATCATCTAGTACCCCGTAATTTAGTGGTACACAAAACCGGTTAGAGTTCAACGGTCAAATAACCGGTTAATCGGGTCGGGTACTAATCGGTTTTGCGACAAGAAACCCTTATCGATATAACTGGTTTCAGGTATAACTGAACCGGTTAACCGGTAAATAGCCGGAAAAAAAAAGATTTTAAAAAAAATAACAAAAAACAACAAAATAAACCGGTTCAATTAACAAGTTTCAGAGATCAATAATATAAATCTGTTTCTAACCGGCGGTTAGAAACGGCCAAACGGGTATAAACCGGTCAGTGGTGGCCGGTTAGGATTTCAGGTTGGAGCGTACCGGTTAGCCCGGTTGGCTGTGCACCTCTACCCCGTATAATTCTCTTCTAATAAAAGTAGGGTTGTTCACGAGCCGAACCGAACTGAGCGAAGGCTTGTTCGTCGTTTGGCTCGTTTACAACCAAACCAAACCGAACGGCTGAAATTTGAACTGAGCGAAAATCGAAATGAGCCAAAATCGAATCGAGCATTTTTCGATCAAACATCGAGCGATTTTAGAGCGTTATTTATTTATTTTTCACATTAAAATTTTCAATAAGAAACAAGTTTGAAGGTTGTAAATAATATATTTTGTACAAATATTAGTAGTTTTTAGACAAACGTGTAATATGTTGTAAATTTTTATGAGAATTTAATATTAACAGAGATATAATTAGCATGTAAACGAGCTTCATGTATTCTGAAAATTTAAAGTGAACAAATAAAACTATAAAATTGACAAAATTAAGAAAATTTTAAATGGTTTAAATAATTGTATACCTATATTTATGTGTTTTTTCTATTCATTTATATTTTTGTTCATATATAATTATATATAAGATAAATTAAAAATATTCGAGCCGAACCGAACAGACCTTTGCTAGTTGCTTGGCTCGTTTACAAACCGAACCGAGCAGAGCGGTTCGTTTACAATCGAGCGAACATTTTTCGAACAATTTCCAAACGAGCAACGAACGAGTTTAAGCGGCGAGCTGTTTGGGGCCCTAGATAAAAGAGTGAAATGGGTACAATTTAAGCATTCTTTCAATTGGGTTAAATTGAGCCCATTGTTCCACATTATTTGTTACTTTACCTTTTTTGTCATTATGACCAATAACTCAACATCTATTGTTGCAGCCAACAGTACAACACACAAAAGAGCTTAACATCAGGTATGTTTTGAATATACAAATAACACGAAAGACAAACAGCCAAAAGGGTCCAAAAACTAACCAGAAACAGAACTACACTAAGAACAACTAGTAATACAAACTCTAGATTATCAACATAAATCTCAAGAAAGTTTAAAGAGTGATATAATGTCAACGTAGCAACTTTCAACGGTTATTACTACAGCTGATGCACGTGGAGCTTCAAAGAGAGTTTTTAACATCTCCGACTCTTGATTTGGTTCAACCCAGCTGCGTATGCTCAACTTCTTCAGCTTGGGTGACCTCGCCAAGAAAAACTTCACAAACTCCATCTCACGCTTCGAGTTGCCCAAATATTCAATCTCTAATTCTGTCAGATGCTACAACCAAACATTTGAATAACCTTCCCATACAGTGGAGTATTCCTCATAACAATTATGACCAGATTCAAGCTACAGGAAGGTTTGTGTCAGCATGTTTTGGTATGAGAATCAAAAAAACAAACACATTTCAAGATATAGTTATGCATTTACCGTTAGGCTAATATTCTCCAAGTTTGGAGAACACTTGATCAAAACAAGAAGAAAAGCCAATACATAGTCGTCAAGACAAACCATATTTCCAATACGAAAGTATTTGAGGTGTATTAGTGGGGTTGGAAGCTCTTGTGGAACCGAGTCTAGAACAAGCCACTTAAAGCATAGGCAAAACAAAGATTAACAACCAAAGTTCTAAACTTTCACTTCATCTATTTTATAATGCGGATATACATTACCTCAGAGACATTACACCAAGTAGTTAGACGTTCAATCACAGGTAAACACCCGAATAGCTCATTAATGGTGCATTTATCATAGGGAAAAGATAAAAGCTGCAGAACGTAACAATATTCAGGTAGGTACTTTCAAAAGCCCGTGGCATGAAAACGCATATTCAAGTGGGAACTTACCGGACTGAAGCTCTTAAGTGATGGACTATTGGATAAAATACGCAGAAGGGTTTTTGTAGGCATCTTTACATCCCACAAGGATAAGCTTTGAAGGCTACATAATACACTGAATACTGGTGGATGGTCAAGCTCACAAAAAATGAGATCCAGGTCTATCAAGTGATGCATCGAGAAGATAGACATGGGAAATTTATACCAACCGTCGACATCCTCATCATCCAATCCTGCAAGTTGTAGTTTCTTGACAGTATGGTTCCTCGACAAACTAAGTAATATTTGATCAAATTCGAAAAAATCAAAATCGCTACACATGTTAAGCGTGAGCTCTTGTATTGGACTCTGGCGGAGTGCCATAACTTGGTGTAAATCATGGAAAACTTCATACGTTTGTTCTGATATAACTCGTTTCTCAAGATACAGCTCAAATTTATACATTTCCTTGCCGCCCCATCTGTTGATGGTAAAAGAGATAGGATGGTTTCTAATATGGGTTGAGGGAGTGTGCTGATTCTATCCGAAGACAATCGTTCAGCTTTGCTCATACTTCTAGTTTTCATCTTCAGTTGTGAATTTGATACTAAACAATGCTGCACAGAATGAGCCTAATAATTCAAGTATTAAAAGAAAAGGTCCATTTAACAGTGGGTGAAATAACCTAGCAGGCAGGCAGGCATAAACACTTAGGAATCATGAAATTGAAAGCAAGACAGTTATCAAACAGGAAGCATATACTAATAAAGACGAAGGAAGGATAAGAAAGTTATAAGCCCTAAAATCAAAACAAAGAAAGAAACATCAAAAGTAGGAGTTACCCGCGAAGGAAGGTAACCCTAATTATTGCGGATTTCACTTCCATCTACGGGAAACTAAACAATCGTGCCGTGCAGTCAGCACTTCAGCTGCTTCTTTTTTACTTGTTTCAAAATATTTTTATTGAGGTTCAAATTAATAAAAAGTGTTCTAATTAATTTAATCGACTTTCATGTTTTATTAAATTATAAGGTTTTAAAATGTTTTTTTTTTTTTTTTCAATAAGGAAGTCTTTTTCTCTGATTTTTTATGTTGATGTAAGTGATAACGTGAATTTTATTTTTTATTTTTAATATAATTAGCGTTTTTAATTTTTTTTTACATATAACGATATATATTGTAAATCCCGACCCTCACGTGTTTCCTCCATTGTTTTCTAGATGCGCAATAAATCAGATGATGCTTGATTTGAAGATTTCGTGACCCAATTTGAAAAAAAAAAGTATATGAGTTACCTAATTGGAACACTTTTGAAACTTTGTGACTATTCTATGAGATATTTCTCTTTTTTTAATTATCTTATTCTAGGTTATATTAAGGATGTCTCGATAAATTGGATGGTTCGTGTCATCGCCTATAACAACTTGTTTTGAATAAATTGGATGGTCATAAGACCTTTTTAATGATGTCTCACAAGATCTCGAAGATCTATTTATGTTAATACTTACACATAAGAGTATTATCACTAGCTTCTCTATCTCTATAATTACACTAAAAATCATTACCTTTTCTCTATCATTTTCAATTAAATAAAGCTTTTTTATATCTTTATCATTAATATTTCTTTCTTCTCCACTTACAACAAATATTTAAAAAAAATTATAGAAAATAAACATTGTTTCTCCAAGTTTACTCATGAATAATAATATTTTATCTCTCATCCACTCATAACTAGGGTTGTTCAAAATACCCGAACCCGAATAAGCAAATTCAGGTCGGGTTAAATATGGTCAAAAAGTATTAATCGGGTTAACCTGAATAACACAAATTGTTAAGAGGGTCATATTTCGACTTCATTTTGGGGGGGGGGGGGAAGTCGGGTTTCGGGTTAACCAGAATAACCCGATTAGTGGTGATACTTAACTTTAATTACAATGATTAAAAGGTGAAATAAGCACTATAAAGGCAATAATGCAAGCTTTATAGAGGAGTTAATTATTCTGCTTTTTTATGAACCGTTCGGCGAAAATTTTATTTATGTTGGGTTCATTTACTTAAAGAACGAACATGACCAGATGTTTCACTCATTCATCTATGTTTGTGAACGTTCGTTTATGATCATTCATTTAAGTTTGTTTACGTTTGTTCATGTTCGTTTACATATTAATAGAAAATTATTAAATATTATTTGCATTTATTAATTATATCACCATAATATGTTTTATATTTGTTTGTTTGTGTTTTTTTAAGTGTGTTCATTTATGTTCGTTAATGTATGTGCATTCATGCTCCTTCATGCTCGTTTATCTTTGTTTAATTATGTTCCTTTATGTCCGTTAATTCTTCGTTTAGATTTTGAATGAACGATCATAAACAAACATGAACATAAATATTTGTTGGATTAAGTGTTCGTTTTCGTTAAAAGTTAAATGAAATAACACGGACATGCATTTCTTCATGTCCGTTTGGTTCGCTTACAAGTCTATATACGTAATAAGATAATTACTTATAAAAGAAATTGAAAATTGAGTGGAATGAGAAATTTTGCAAGCTACAAGTTACAAACACAAAAACAACTAAACATTATAAACTAAACATGGTTAACCCAATTACCCCGACTAACTGGACCCGACAAACACAAATAGCCCGAACCTGACAAACCCGAACCTTAATAGGGTCGGGTTGCGGGTTAGATATTTTTTAAAGAAAACCCGACTAGCCTGGCCCGATTAACCCGAAACATGATCGGGCTAACCCGATGAACACTCCTACTCACAACACTCTATAATATGAAGAGCTCCCTCATATAATATAGAGCGCCTGTTATGAATGCTTTAACTCTTGATTATTTCATGATTAATGGATATGGATGTTATGGTTTGTGTGATTAAATAACGAACATGAATGTCCATACAATGAGTTTTACTAAAAAATACACCAATCAAAGAAACCTTAGCATATTTTCTTTATTTCAAAAAAATAAAAAAATAGAAGAGAGAGGAGTATTCTCTAAACTTTATTTTCATATTTCCAAGTTCTAATACACTAATCTATCTGCTGTAACCTAGGGGGTATGGCCTTTTCGTGGTACATAAGGCTTAGGCTATTGTGCCTATGGAGACAGATACGTTTTCTAAGTAGATATATATATAATTTGTTTAATGATCAATATTGAAAATAACCATTAACATCAGTTTGTTCATTCTTGCCGTTAAAAACACTACAAGAAGACCTTGTTAAAGAACAAAGTTAAAGACTATACCTTTTGATGATCTTGGTTTGATCAATTCATATATATGCAACGTTCATTTCATAGTTTACATATGTATTTTAATTTTGTAATATGGTAATTGCTAGATGCTATTACTTAGTTTTCCATTTTAATAACGAGAGTTTCATTATTATTTTATTATTAATTTTAATAAAAAGTGTCTGATTTCCTACAACAAAATATTTCAAAATTTTCCATATTTCACTCATTGTTGACTTGTTTTGATAAATCACCATTCATGTTCTGCTAAACTATCACTGCTGACCTGCATCGGCCAAAGAGTCATCACATAGCCAACATGGGTAGCATTTTCTCCGACGATGGTGATGGATGTAAATACAAAACAAAACGACCAAGGAACAAGGGAGCCTTCGCTATCTGGTTTTGGTCAAAATTGTTCGCTATAGAACAGTTGCTGGTGCAAAAGTTCACGCGTAAATATTGAACACATGGTTTATCTCAGGAAGTAAAGATGTATGATTCATATAACATAAAACCAAAATAACCCAAAACCCGATTAAAAATCTCGAACAACACCTCTAGCTAATTACACTCGGAGTTCCATATTAACACAATTAGCCCTTAAAGTTTAGCTTCATCACTTTGCCTCTAATCATGCAACTTCAATCAAATTACAAAGTAGCCTCTTAACTTCTAACTTGAGCTTAGCACATCATTGACCTGGTTGACTTTATTACCGTTGACTAAGTTTTACATTACTGTTTAACATTCACTAACCAAAAAACAATCATAAAATGCCGTTAATAATAACTTTACGTGTCAAGCCTACAAAATAAATCAAAATCAATATGGGCAATTTATAATATTCGACGCGCCATTAAATTTCTAATGTTTATTACCACAACACGCCATATTTTGCATTTGAATCACGTGTTCAAATACTTTTTTCCAATTTAATTTACTAATATTTTAAAATTTGTTTTAATATAGGATGGAATGAATATATTTTAAAAAAGGTATATTGGTTTTTAATGATCCTAACTATTGTCTTTTGATCACTGCTGGTCCCAACTAATGAATTGGCTACTGATGGTCCCAACTTTTAAAGTATTTGCTCCTAATGGTCCGCAACTAACAGAATCCTAACGCCGTTAGTTTCAGGTCACTGGGAAAACGTTTTTTGCCGGAAAATTCAAATTTGTTGCCGGAAAACACCACCTGAACACCGCAATACCGCCAATTGACTTACCACTAACCAACTACCACCACTTGAGCACCATCAACCGATTCCGATGATGGTTCTCGGGTTTCCAACGACCTCGTTAATTGGGGCTTTAACTAGAAAAGGGTTCCTAAAGGTCCGAAACGAAGTTACCAAGATGTTTAGGACGAAAATGTTGAGTTTTCGGGAAAAAAAATTGAGTTTTCCGGCCAAAACCGTTTTTCCGGCGAGCTGAACTAACGACGTTAGGATTTTGTTAGTCGCGGACCGTTAGGAACAAATACCTTAAAAGTTGGGACCATCAGTAGCCAATTCATTAGTTGGGACCAGCAGTGACCAAAAGACAATAGTTTAGATCATTAAAAACCAATATACTTTTAAAAAATGACAAGGATTGTTACACAATCATCATGGAGCAGTTTCCATGGCTACTTTTGTCGATTCCCTTGTCAAGTCCCGAATCGATAATCAAACACGAATAAAACGACTAACACTCGTTTATAATAATCAGAAAATATAACTCAAAAAATTGATTACAAACTCTCAAACCATAACTCGGTTTGACTCTTGATGAATCATAACTTGGTTGCATCTAGATGAACCCTAACTCGGTTACATCTCGTGTGTGTCCCTATAGATGAACCCTAACTCGGTTGCATCTCATACATCACAATCTATAATGTCTAACCTATCTTGATTTATATAGACTAACCTAACTTGCTAGCCAAGACATTACCTATTATAATTACAACACAATTAAGAAATATAATCTAATTAGGAAATATAACCAACTATGACCAGCTTGTCAACATTGGTCCCTCAAGTTCACCAACTTGTGACTTGGAATCCGAAATTACTTCCAACACCTTGTACTCAATCAGTTGCATCCATGACCACTCTTGTCGACATTGTCATAGGTGTGCAATGAAATGTATGATCATGCAGCATGTTATTTATATGCATTGCAATGAAGTCAAACACACACACACAAGCACAAAGTCAAAGGGACAGTGTAACATAGGCGTGCAATGAAGTCAAACACACACGAACACACAGTCAAACACAAAGCAACATAGGTGTGAAATGAAGTCAAACACGCTCACAAACACAAAGCCAAACGCGTAGTATTAGGTATTATATTAGTTAACCAGTTAAAATTTAGTATTATGTTAGTCAAACAAACAATGAACAGTTAATATTAGGTATTATGTTAGTTAATCATGCCAATTTTAGTATTATGTTAGTCAAACACAATTGTTAATATTGTGTATGGTCAAAGTAAAAGTCAAACATAACATACATTATTTAGATTTGGAGGGAAAAATAAACGAGGGTTCAAGCTTTATATATTTGTTGACCAGAAAGTGGTGATGGAGGTGTAATCATGCAATTTGATGTTGACCACACGGGTGCAAATTGTAACCAACTCTATTCAAAATATGTCACTTATTATATATTATTATATCGGTTATGCTTTACTTTATTTATCACACTACATCCTCACACTAAAAAAACGTGTTCATGGTTCCCGGCTTAACCAAAAACATTTTATCTATTATCTAACACTCATTTAGGTTGTTGATCATCCCTTTTCCAACGTATTTTCATCTGTCTATTATACTTTGTCAGGTCAGAACCCCCACCCACCATCTTTTGTTTAGAGTTTAGACCAAAAGATCGAGCTTTTATTTCTTTTCCGATACATTTGTGTCTCGTGAGTTATTGCACTCACGTCTTGGTCCTTATTGTGATTTTATGTTTTCTCACATTTCATCTCATTATTTCTTTCCTAAATTTATAAACACAACTTGCTTGCAACACTTCCGAGTTCACTTAGTTACTTCTCCCTTGTATTCCGAGAACCAAACGAGATTATAATGATGTACTAAAAAATAACAGATTATTTTATAAAAATGTGTTTGAAACACGTTGACCTGCCATTATACAATATCCCCTTTAGTCTTCACCCACCCGCACATTTCACCGCCTCTACCATGTATTATGAAAAAGGTGGGCGTAGGAGCAACACCAAGGCTTTCGCCATATGACCCGATGTCATGAGTTTAAACGTTCCTTTGGTGACAGTTTGCTAAAAAATCAATATTTACACTAACGAAAGTCATGCATCAATAAAACATATTGAATTTAAGTTTATTTATTTTTTAAGTATGTCAATCCAAACGAATGCTTTTATACATATTTACTTTAAAATAATGTGTTCAACTAATATGTTTTACACCAGATAGATTTATAAAAACGTTGATCAACAATTTCTTGTGTTTAAACATTAAGCTATGTAAACTTTAAATGTAAGGTACCCCATAAATTGAGATTTCAGACTCTTTTAACATCCAAGTCCGTTTTGAATAAACCGGTGTGGAAACTAGAAACTAACAGCTAAAAAAGTCCAAAGACTAATCAAAAATAAAAGAAAAAATACAGAAAAACAAGTGGCAATACAAGAACTCTGGATTATTATCATAAGTCTCAACATTAATTCAAAAAGTCCTTAACAGTTTACGGTTATTACTACTGGTGACACGCGCGGTGCTTGTAAGAGAGTTCTTAGCATCTCCGTCTCTTGTTTTGGATCAAGCTCACTGAGTAATTCTAGGCTCACCTTCTTCAGTTTTAAGCTTGACATGATCCCCAGCTTTAAACATATATATTTTTTTTCACATTTTACAAACATACTTTGAACTTCATATATAAGTACCCCCAGCCCCTATAATTCCTTTTAAATAAAAGACTGAAATAGATACAAAATGTAGCATTCTTTAACATTTATCACCAATCTTTTGAAACCCGGACCGGACCGAACCAATCAGCTAAGGACCAATGGATAATTAAAATTTTCAAAATTTTGAGAAATTGATCCAACAATTGGAAAATGATAAGAAATTATCTCTAACGATTCTAGCACATGAAAAGAGTAGATCAAAAGCCAACAAGATCATTGCTTGATGTGTAGATAGGCTTGACAAATGAGTAAGTGTCATAGTGATATAAACTTAAATATCTGCCTATGCTAGTGGTTACACGTTATGAAGCGGTTGCCGACTCCAACTAAAGTCATATCAATGAAGGCAGAAACGTAATAACATGTCATACCTAAGCCTCTCTTTATCTGATCACAGTTGTCTTATGAAAATAAGTGTCAATTTTTAATTTTTATTGAGTGAAAAATCAAGAAAAAGAGTCAAGAAAAGTCAGTCCTAAGGATTTTAACTTCTGTTTTATTTCTTCCTTTATTTTGATTCAAGCATTGGACTTTCTACATTTGTAGTCATACAAGATCTGATTGTTAAGGCCCTGAATCTTCTGCTGTGTTTTATTTTCTTTCCTTTGTTCAAGCCTTGGACTTTCTCTGCGTGATAATATGGTATTATCCGACCTGATTGTTAAGGCCCTGAACTTCTGCTTTATTTTAATCTTTCTAGATCGAGTCAAGTGTACAAAATAAAGTTTCAAAAGTGTTAATAAGTGTACTATTATCAAATAAGAAATGTTTAAGTCAAGTTGAGGTGATATGTTAACACAAAGTAAGCCCGAGGTATGATGGAATCAGTAACATGTCTGACTAAGTGGGGACCACATAAGTACCGTGCCTAATTGAACCTTTAACGTATCATGTTGACATCAAAATACTTGTTAAGTTTAAAGTGGACAAATTATATCTACAATCGACTTTGGGTTCTTGTCATAATAATGTCCAAATAGAAGTGTGATCTAGAACGTTAACAGATAATGTGATTCCATGTTGTGATCTTTCTCAGAAAATTAATTTAGTAAACTTTTTTGTAAATATTATTGATATGTAATATTAATTTCATCTTTACTCCTATCTTATTTTTGTTTTATTTTATGTTTCAACTTCAAAATATTATGTATATATTTTCGTAATTTTAAAAATATATGAAAATGCCAAAAAGATTTTAAGTTTTTATTGTGTTTGTACATATTTTTATTAAATCTTGTTTTATTCAAAATCATGTGTTTTGTTGTCAAGGTCGTTCATGCGAAGTTCGTTGGAAATCTGGGACTTAAACAAATCATTTACAAGTTAAGGGACTAAAATTGGGAGGGCCTGTGAACGAATTCTTCTTTGACCCTCGAGAGGGTCTGTGAACGAATCTTATTCGTTCTAAGTTTTGTGCAGTTATACATGGACAGGTGGATCAAGATCAAGTCTGTTTAGAATTACAGATGTTGAAGCGCTTAAAAGAAAACGAGAACGTGAATGTTGGTGATTGAATCTAGGATGAACTGATCGTGTTTGAAGACAAGGAAAGAAATCAGTCGGCTCAAGAAAGTCAACAAAATAAAATTAGATGCCGAGCCTCCCGCATCTGATGTTTCTAAAATTTGTTGTTGCCGATCCTTCCCAGAAAATAAGATTGAAGTTCAAGTCTACAAGAAAGGAAAATAAAGAACTGTTCAAGATCCATCTGGTTCAAGATCCTAGATCAAGACAAGTACTAAGTTTCAAGAAATAAAGACGAAGCAAAGAATTCGACGAAGGTTCCTTGACATACTCAATCCTATAGGGAGATTGTAGGGCCAATATTCTATATTGTTTTTAGGATTGTGTATGTCGTTCTAGTTTGATTTTAGTCGGTGTATTACGTACTCGGTACGTTTATTTTGTAGGTTTATTATGTAAACTTTAGAGAAATGGGGACCATATATAAAGAGTCACTTACCCATTTCTCCAACTCTAACTCTTCACAACTCAAGACGCTTTTTAGAAAATAAAGTTTCTTCTCTCCATCCTCTTCTTCTTTCTTATCTTCAAGCAAATAAACTAAACAAAACAAAGATCCGAGTGTCGTTGGTGATTTCTGCTAACCAACAACATGGATTGATCCGAGTCACGCGTTTAACTTCAATAGGAGAATGCTTCTAGAATGTTTTTTTGTTTATCTATAAATAGGGACATATGTTGTATTTTATATGTGTGTTTTTCATTGTGTAAGTCATCCACCCAAGGGGAGCTCACCTTGGATGGGTCGGTTCGTTTATTAATATATCAAATCTTTAACCGACAATGATATCGTTCATTTATTTTATCTTTATATTATTTATGTTCGGTCGTTTGATTTACCGCACCCATCTCGAGCAAAATTAGCAAGAACAAAGCCGTTCGGTGTCGAATCCGGTTTCGGGACCTACAATTGATTTGTTTTTGCTCTGAAACCAAACATGAATTATTTGAAATTTTGAATCTGAAAATTTGGATCTAGATAGTAATATTAAATATTTCGGATATCTGAAATATTTATTCTAATTATTAAACAATTAATTTTTTTTATATTTTAGATATTTTGTATGACTTTCTGAAAATTCGCATATATTTTAGATAATTTTAAGATATTTTAAATATATTTTTTTGAAGCTTTAAAAAGCTTTGAGCTATTTATGGGTAAAAAGTCGTTTAAGGTGGCCGAATTTAACGTGGGAAAAGTGGTGTACGTTTAATTTTAATGCGTTGTAAGGTGCCACGTCCCAAATTTGGTTGTATTGTGTTCTTGGTATTCTAGCTTCTTGCTAGTGTTGCATTTTTTAATAAAATTATTTTGTTGATCGGTCAATATATATATAGGCTAAATATAAAATGAAAACCCACTTAAGTTGTGAAAACTCTAGAAACTCATTTTCAACCACATGTTTTTAATTAATGTTTAAATCTTGTGATCCACAATTAAAGTGAATAAAAAATGTGAATATATATATAACGTTTTCTCTCTCCTGAATACATATATAAAAATTAGTAAAAAAATGTTAAAAAATAGCAAAACATTTTTTTTGATGTTTTGTATTGAATGTTACAACATATATTACATGTAACAAAAAAAAACGATGTTACATAGGGTTTTCGCGGGTTTCACAACTTAAATGGGTTTTTATTTTAACCTTACCCTATATATATATATATATATATATATATATATATATATAAATATATATATATCTTAATTATGTTAAATATCTCTTTATAGAATTCGAATATTGATTGTATATCTACTGAAATTTCACACAAAGAATATGAACTATTAAAAACTTTCGGAAATCTAAATTTAGATACTCAGTTAAATTAGAGAAGCTAATTGATTTTTTTGGGAAGTGAATGTTCTTTCTTTAAAGGTGGAATCTCTTTGGTTAATATATGCTATTTTGGACTAGGCAATTTGCACTTAAACCTCTCATACCCACCATCTTCCACTTGTACTATGTGGTCCCTTTTCTATTGGACAAGAATAGCTCTAATATGTTCTTCACCCAATCATACATCGACAACGTTCTTCACCCAATCATACATCGACAACGTTATTTCCAAAACAACTATGGTTTTCAAATACCACTTGGTTTCCTGTCTCCAAACTCCCAAATATTATTATTTTTATCTTCGTCATCATCATTTTTTTATTATAAAGTTTCTTTTTAAAGGAAAAGAATCCTAAGATTTCCAAAAATAGAATTTCTTTTATTTTTCTTATTTAATTAAGCTCAAGTTTAAAAACTTATTAAATAGATTGCTTAAATGTTATTTACAAAATTATTTTCAGATTTAGTCAAACTTTATATATATTTCATAAGAAGAAAAATAGCAAGTAAATGAAAATACTAATAATGAGTTCTTAAGAAGCATTCGAAAGCTTAAGACGTGTTTCACAACCAAAAGATTGATGTTCAGATCTTGAATAATACTTAAAAAATAAATAAATAATAATAATATAAATTATAAAATATATCTAAAACATTGAAAGCGACGAGAACATCATTATTCAGCACCATGTTTCCACTCAAATTCGTTATAACCATTTTTGAAAATTTCTCAATAATTGTTACTGATTTTTGGAAATTGTTCCTCCTTATTCTTGCATAAGTTTGGACATTCCCATTTATTAAACAACTATTATATTTTTTAAACAAGAATTAACCCTTCAAATCCATCTTCACTCGTTTTAACATCATCCTACACATTACGAAATTACAAGTAATAATAATAATAATAATTATTATTATTATTATTATTGTTCAATAAGAAAAAAAAACATGTTATTATTATTCGTTATATACTTATATCTATGGTAGTAACAAAATATATTTATTTTTTTTTGAACAGTCAAAATATATTTATTTATTACCACGTGTTTGTAAATTTTAGGTGATGGGTATTTAAATATAGCATATATAACACTTATTTGAAGGAAATAAAATCATTATCTTGTAGCTGAATTCAGTTATTACAACTGTGGAACAAGAAGTCCTTTGTGAGAGAGAGAGAGATGGGTAGAGGAAAAGTGACGTTGAAGAGGATAGAGAATAAGATAAACCGGCAGGTGACGTTTTCGAAACGGAGGTCTGGACTGTTGAAGAAATCTCACGAGATCTCGGTTCTATGTGACGCCGATGTTGCACTTATCGTCTTCTCAACTAAAGGAAAGCTCTGCGAATACTCTACCAATTCTTCGTACGTATTTATACTCACGCACTCCATCATTAGCTTATGCAATTTTAGTTGTTTCTTTTAGTTTTATGTGTTGAAAGTCGACGGAACTGATTTTATGCATCCGCAACTGTACATGAAATCAAGTTAATTTATGCGCAGTTTATTTGACTAATCTTGCGTACGTATAGGGTAATTTGTTATTTGTCGTACTTGTAAAACTTAAGGGTTTTTGAGTTAGCTTTCTACTAGTTTATAACAAGGTTGCAAAAGTCGCTAGGCGGTCGACTGGAGAGTTGGGTGTACTCGGAGAGTACTCGAACATGGTAAATATAAAGAAAATAAATTTTTGGATATTATATATATGTCAAATATCATTATTTTACTAATATTTATAACAAAATATGTATATGTCAAGATAAATAGAAGAAATACACAATAAATTATTCTAAGAATTTTCTAATCATTAATTAAAAAAATATATATTTATTCTTATTAGGCGATGTTTAATTTCATCGTTTTCGTACCGGACTTGTTATTGAATCTGCGGTTTAATAAGTTCTAGGTTCTCTGGTCGGACCGGTTGATGATATTAGATGGTCTTTTATAACATGTTTTCTTTCAAAAGAAATCCTAGATTTAATTGATATTTTGAAAACTTGTTATTCAAAAGTGGGGCTTCGACGCAGTTTGTTGTTCGTTTGTCTGTCATTTTATTGTAATCGTTTTGAGTTTAATAAGAAATATAAAGTCATATCTTAAAAAAAAAAAACTTGTTGAACTGTTATTATGGTTTAGTTGTCTTGTGTTCTTAAAAATGAAAGAAGTTTGCATAATACGGTTAATTGCACGAGATATTTACATAGTTTGATTGATTATCATGTATAATAGGATAATATGTTAGAGTTTTATAGACTCTCTCACTTTATATAAACAGTGAAAGTTATCTTTACTTTTTCACGTTCCAAGTGACAGATTGGTCAGTTTTTATATTATGTAAATATCTTATGGTTTGCTTAGGTGGAAACTTACATAAGTTACATTGTTGAATTTTAAAGATCAATTGATTAATGTTTTAATTATTTGTATGTTACGATATTTTAAGCACCGCCAATAGAAATGAAATCAAACTAATAAAAGTAAATTAAAGTTACTTCTTAAATAGTAAATCAGCTCAACTTGTACGTATGTAGAATGTGTAAATCAATGATCACACAAAAACGAGTAAATAGATCGTAACCCTTAAGTGGGTCAACCATCAAGATTAACAAGAAAATAAGAAGAAAAGATTTTTGGAACAATTTTCTCTGTTTTTTTCATTAACTCAAACTCAACTTAAATACATGAAGTAATTGCATAAACTAATTAGCGTGATGCTAGAAATATGGAGATAATGCAAGCATGTAAATAAAGTAATTTGATGGTAATTCGTTGAAACCAACCAAACGATTTACAATAAAGTGGCTGGTAAGCGGGCAACAAGCTGCGCCACAACCCCCTTTTGGATGAAGTAATTAAACATGAAGAAAATATAAACGTGCATATCTCTTATCCTATAATGCATGCATGATTTTAAGAATTAATTGTTGACTTCTTCACTCTTTGTTAACTGAGTTACTGAGTCGGGTCTGCTGGATTGAGTCAGCGGGTACGTGGGTCGTATCAAAATATGTTGGTGATTTTAGTGAGGACTAAGTATACAGACTAGAAGATATGGATTATATGCTTCTAGAATATATAGACATAGATTACATGCTTTGTAAGAAACATAAGTGAAATTTGATCCTTGAAATGGCTATAAATAAATTGAAGTTTACTCTGAATTATAAGTAAAGGGACGATATACCTTTTATAGGTCAACAAACATCAAATGTTGGATCAACATTTTACACATCCGTTGGTCTGTGGGTGCATGCACATCAGCACATGCGGTAGGTCGTAGTTTTGAATATTGTTGTGTATAAATATGTTAGATATAACCCTTACACCGGCCTTCTACTTAGATGTTATAGTATAACAAAAATTTAACTGTCGTAGTTGTAACAACTTTTTACGCAAAATTTTAAAAGGTGTCATTTTATGTTTAAATTTGTAACTAACCTTCTTAAACATTAATGCAATGTTTCATGAAAAGGTGCATTAGTTAAATATTCATGTTACATTATTCTTGGCCCTAAAAATATTTTGAGACATGCATAATAAACATTATACAACCTATATATCTACAATATATCTTCTGTGAAATTTTGTTAAATTATTGCTTTATACTTAAGTGCTAGTTCCCTATGTTATTCCAAAATTGATTTTTTTGACACCTAGGTATTTAAGGGGTCGAAATACCACTTTTGGAAAGTGATTTCCGTATACACGATATAAGAAACATATACCAGATCATGAACCTTACAATGGCCGAAGTTAGTTGTCAGTAATTGTAATAACTACAACATGGTTGATTCAAAACCTAAAATGGAGGAGTATTAACGAATTTTTTAGAGGTGAGCAGAAAACCAATTTAACCGAAAAAACCGAACCGAAGCATTAACCGACGGTTAATTTTTTGTTTCTTTTGAAAAACCAAAATTTCGGTTTCGATTCGGTTATCCATTTTTAAAAATCAAACCTTTTTAGCTACATGCATTTCATCATACACCTGTCGGACAACAAAATTTGTCAAAAATGTAACCCAGTTGATGCTTCTAAACAATAAATAATAGATTCAAGTATAATTAAAAAGATAACCCGAATTACCAAATGTGAAAAAAAATCGAAAAAAACCGAACCGAAGCAATTGATGATGATAAAGATTATCAAGATAATGAGGAATTAACTAAACTTTTAAGATAAATGTCATTCAATAAATGAAGATCGAGACTAAACTTTTAGTACTTTTTAATTTTTAAACTCTATTTAGCAACTTTGTATTCGTATAGTTCCACGTAACACGCGTTTTTTTTTTATTTTTTGAATTCAATATATATATGGATTGTGGTAATCTAACACGTTCTTATACAAGCTTAATATATGCATTTTCATTTTTTAATTTTTTGCAATGTCAATACATAATTTAAAAAAAAAAACCGAAAATAACTGAACGAAAACCGAAATTAACTGAAAAACCGAAAAACTGAACGGTTTGCATATTCAAATAACCGATTACTTCGGTTTCGGTTTGGGTTTCGCCTAATAACCGAACCGAACCAAACCGTGCTCAGCCCTAAGTTTTTATGTATCCTTGGTCGATTCATACACATGACACATGATGATGAATGAATTCAACTTTGTGTGAAGTAAAATTGATAAATTATCTCTTAATTGAGGGATTTTAAGCAAATGGTTTAAGTACACAAAAAGATGAACTCTCTCTTATCCAACTTGGACGTGGGACGATAGGCTTAAAACTTAATGAAAATGCATTAATTTATCAAATGTAGTGCTAACTTGTACCACGAATATATGAGAAAGACTTTCGTCTCATACTATATTTAACAAATTAGGATGCAAACAAGCTTATGGATCTGGTAAATTTGATCTAAATCCTGGCATCTTTGCTTGTTTCGGCCGTGAAAATAATTGAATATAAAGCACATTAAGTCATTAAGGCTATCCACTATCGTGGGTGGCATCGAAACCCCTCCACCGTGCCACGTCATCACCACGTCAATGCCACGGGGCTTCGAAACCCACCCCGCTATGGTTTAAAGCCCCTTGGGACCCCCCCCCCCCAATATATATATATATACACACACATATATGCATGTGCGTGAGAGATGGAGAAAGAGGGGGTCCACCCCACCTTCCTCCGCGCCGGCCGTCTAGAAGAAGCCCAGCTCTCCGCGCCCTCCGGCGGTGTTCCTTCCTCCTTCGGCGCCCATAGCGTGTAGTCTAAGAGGAATTCTATAAGACAGGAACTAATGCATGGTTATTTTCATGTAACACCTTCATTCAGTAATTAAGCATGCATTTACGTACTTTCATAAATGATGTTTGAAGATATATTTACTAAAATTGAATCATTTCACAAGTTCAAAATTTTCTAAACTGAAGTACATGCATGAAGGCCAACAACATGTTTTCATGAAAAATTTTAAAAATAATAAGAGGTAGATATAACATTCCAGTTCAACTGTGATCACTGCGTGATAAATGATGTTACATAGAATATCATTTATATATGAATATATGATAGTAATTATTTGAATTGAATATGCTTGTTTTACTTGATCTAATTCTGGTTTCTTTTGATTTTTTTATACATTATAATAACACCATCTTTTTAACAACAGAATGGAAAGGATCCTTGAGAGGTACGAAAGACACTTGCATGCGGAGGCGCAACATAATTCAACAAACATCGAAGTATGTCACGCTTAAAGCCATCCGTTAATGTTCAAATATCGTGCTTATTAACTGTTTTCTTTCTCAAAATCAAAGACTTGATTCTTTAAATTTTTATAGGAAATCTCAACTATGGATCATGTCAAGCTTAAAGCTAGAATCGAGTTTTTGCATAAACGACAAAGGTAGCTACAAATGTTAAGTGCTTGATTAAGATTCTGTTAAAAAAACATGTTTTTATGTATTTTAGGAATTTAATTGGAGAAGAACTTGAGTCGTTGAGTCTGAAAGAGATTCAGAGTCTAGAGCAGCAAATTGATACAGGCCTTAAACACATTAGGTTAAGAAAGGTATATTTGCGGATCTTCTTCATTTCTTTCATGTCAGTCAAATGTTAATTAGTGAGATTTAAACCGCGATTATGTTATTTGCAGAACCATCTGATGCTTGAAACGATTAATCAGCTCCAAAAGACGGTACACCCATGTCTCATATTCAATAAGATTGTGTAGTGGCTTAAACATATGGTGTATGCCAAAGTGTCACGTCACTGCCACGTAAGCAGTGGGGGCTTTAAGACTCCACGCTATGGGCGCGGTGGAGGGGAATAATGGGCGCCGAAGGAGAAGGAGCACCGCCGGGGGGCGCGGTGGAGGCGGGCGTGGAAGCGAGGGGGGGGGGGGCATCAGACGACCGGCGCCTTCTCTCTCTCTCTCTCTTACTCTCATCCACACACATACATATATATTTATATATTTAATGGGGCGCCTAAGGGGGCTTTAACCATAGCGGGACGTTATGGAGAAGGCCTTCGAAGCCCTCGGTGCCCATGTGACGCTGACGTGGCCGGCACTGTGGAGGGGCTTCAATGCCCCTCACCATAGCATACAGCCTAACTAACCACCCTTTCATTTTGGTGTGGTGATTTTAACTAAAATGTAAATTAAAGATAAAAAAAATGTGTGATTGGTTGATTGGGATGGAGCCTATCTCTCAAACCTCCATTAAAGCCTTGGCGATGGGAGTTTGGCGCCCTCATACTCGTTTTTGGCACCCCATTTGGCTGATGTGGTCACCTCTCGGCCTCCCACCACTTATAATCCATTACCCATAGCCTAACAAGCAAATTTTTGTTAATTAGATTTAAGTTTTTTAATTTTTACAGTCACGGGCCACCAGTACTCTACCAAGACTTACTAGATAAAGTGTGTGTTGGGTATGGCTGTGTATTGGTCGGTTTTGACTCAAACCAAACCAAAACTAAAAATTTGGTTTTCGGGTTTTTTTTCCCATTGGGTTTCGGTTTTTCCGGTTTCTGAATTTTGGTTTTCACAATGGGTCCAGTTCGATTTCAGTTTTTTCTGTTTTGCCATTTGGGCTGAATTTTAGGCGAAAAAAAAAGTGGCCTAAGTAATGAATATGGGTTTGAAACTTCGGCGTAAATTTTTTGTTAGTTGATTATTACACATTTGAGTTTAAAATTTTTCACCTACACTATTTATTATTCTTTTATGAGTTAACATTCAAAAGTAAAAATTATAATTAATAAATTCAATAACAAAATTCAGTTTTTCCGGTTTAGTTACTATTATAAAGGTTGGTTTGGTCCGGTATTGCAATAGAACTGGGAATTCGGTTTTTGGGAAAACATAATGTAGGAATATGGGACACTTTTGATATTAAAATTAATACAAATAATAACGATACTCTCGTTATTAACATGAGAAAATAAGTAATACAAATACCATAAGCTAAAATAAAATAAACAATGAAATAACGTAACAAATATGTTAAATGATTCAACTCAAGATCTTCAAATGATTAAGTTTTCAACTTGTTATTTAGCAACATTTTCTTTTATGAGTTAACATTCAAAAGTAAAAATTATAATTAATAAATTCAATAACAAAATTCAGTTTTTCCGGTTTAGTTACTATTATAAAGGTTGGTTTGGTCCGGTATTGCAATAGAACTGGGAATTCGGTTTTTGGGAAAACATAATGTAGGAATATGGGACACTTTTGATATTAAAATTAATACAAATAATAACGATACTCTCGTTATTAACATGAGAAAATAAGTAATACAAATACCATAAGCTAAAATAAAATAAACAATGAAATAACGTAACAAATATGTTAAATGATTCAACTCAAGATCTTCAAATGATTAAGTTTTCAACTTGTTATTTAGCAACATTTTCTTGTAATCTTCTTGATACGAACTTAAAATATAAAATTTCCAACTTTTACCACATCAACGACTTCTAGTATTCTCTTTGGCTGCAAAAATGAACGAAACAAAAGTTGACGGTTAAGGCTGAGGCACATGTTCAATACGCTTCCCTTAAAACAGATTACGCGCCTCTACATAAGACATCGCGTCTGTTTCCCAGGGTACAACAACTGAAGCAGTTAGCAATGCCGGAGATGTCCACGCGCCCGAGATTATATTGGGGTAATTAAAGTGTAGTGTTAGAACTTATGGAAAAATAATAGAATAAAGAAGTAAATGAATCAAGTAGAGAAACGCATCTCTATAGGTTTGGAAACTCATCTCCATAGGTTTCTAATATATGAGTCTTTAAAGATTTCTTCTTCACCAATAACTCTTCTTGCATGCATGCATTTTCTTTTGAATTTTGTAGTTTGTATTTTTTCTTGCTTCTTTCAAATAATGCGCATAGTCTATTATATATACAAGAGATAAGGGTGAGTAAAGTGTGTCTTAATTAGAATTTAATAATCTAATAAAAGCTAATCAATTGTCATAAAAAGGCTCTACTCAAGAGTTTCATGACTATATGAAGAGTTTAATATTAACTATTATCATTAATCTTTATTCACAATATTCTATTTTTCCAACAATCCCCCACATGAATGGAGATTGATCAAAACACACCAAAATGTCCAATAGAACCTCGACAGTTGAGTATTGCAGGATAGGTAGGTGTTAGCTTTGAACATTCCTTTGTGAAGCATACTTAGTCTCCTAGCGGTTAGTAGACGTGATATCCTTGAACAAACCCCCATTTGTGTAGACGACAATACACTTCACACAATACTCTCCCTAGCGGGGCACTTGGGGTGTGTTTTTTAACCGTACCCGAATAACGAACCCGAATCGAAGTGACCCGAGACCCGAATAACCCGAACCGAATTCACCCGAACCGATTAAGCTCCTAACCCGAATCCGAGATAAAATATTCGGGTCGGTATTTGGGTTGAAATACCCAAATTCGGGTTGACCCGAATAACCCGAAGTATAATACATCGATGCATGTATCCCTAATTTTTATAGGGTAGTTTAGCGTTGAAGTAACATATTGACCTTATGTATTCTTGTTCGATTGTTCTCAAGACTTCGATAATATTGGATTTATCACATCCCAATGCATTAATGACCATAAAGCATGTTGAGAATGTATATTCAGTTCAAAAACTTAAATAGTAAAATATTTAAACAAATATGTATCGAGCCTGTATTGATATACATACTACAACACTCCTTCATCCGGTCTAATGCATGCATGTATGATAAATTTCATGTTTTGCTAAATAATATATGTTATTGTTGAATATGGTTGCATATTATGGTTTTATAACGGCTTGGAATATGCTTTTTTAATTATAACATTGTCAAAGGTGGACATATTTTTTTAATTTGTTAAACCCAAAACCCGACCCAAATTAACCCGATCCGTTCAACCCGAAACCCGAATAAACCGAAGTTATTTGGGTTGGTTCTTGGGTCAATTTGTTTTGATCTCAAACCCGAACAAACCGACCCAAACAACCCAAAACCCGAAGAACACCCCTACCGGGCACGTCCCCTCATTGTCGTGTCCATTATGGTCCTAGAACACTAGCCTGGTTCTGTGAAAGCTCTAGGAATTGCACACCCCACAATTTCATTCGAAGCGACCCCACTTTTCTTTCACATAAGTGATTATCCAGAAATCATTAAAAGCATTAAGGTTATAATGATTTACACAGATCATTAACCATATATTATGCTTAACCTCACAACATGTCGCTGTTGTTATAGGAATGGACTAGGAAGTAATTAGACTCTCTTTATACTTTAGGAAGATATATATATTAGCTCATGTGTTAACTTATAAGTTATGCCCCCCACAGTGACCACCCATGAATATATATAATTAGGTTGTCTTATTGAACTTAGATATTGGGATCTCCAGTCAGCTAAGTTAGGTTTCCTTTATATACCCTTTTTTCATGGGCTTTAGTCTCATTCCACAACATGATCTCTACTAAACCCTTAGGTTGTTGGATCCATTACATTATCGTTGACTTTGCCTAGTCACTACAGATAACTTGCGTAGTTGAGATCAATTGTCATGATGTGTTCTTCACTTACAAGTTAATATTGTCTATTGTCAACTTTCTAAGACTATAACCTCAGTGGCCACCTGAATCTGGTTCTAATATTTGTATATCATTAAGGCAAGCACATCTCCATTCATGTGGGGATTGTTGAAAAATTATAAAAAAATGAATGGAAATTAATTTATTAGGTTATTAATACTATAACTCTTCATATATTGAAATTCTTGAGTAGAGTTTTCTTTATGGCACTTAATGGATTTTATTAGAGAATTAAGTCTCTAATTAAGTGAAGCTTTTCACTCACCCTTAACTCTGGTATAATATAGTAGGCTATGTGTCTCATTGGAAAGTGCTAGAAAAATGAGAAGCTAGGAAATTTAAGGAAAAAAATACATGCATGCATGAGGAGTTATGGTGAAGAAGAAAGCATTAAAGAATCATATGTTGAGAACATATAGAGATGGGTTTCTCCATTCGATTACACCACCGTTTCATTCTTTTTATTTTTCCCACAAGTTCTAATACTACAATTTAACTAATGTAACCTCAGGCGTGTGGACATCTCCGGCAGTACAAACTGCTTCGGTTGTTGTATCCTGGAACACAGACGCGTTGTCTAATGTAGAGGCGCGAAATATGTTTTAAGATTGTAGGAATATGGGACACTTTTGATATTAAAATTAATACAAATAATAACGATACACTCGTTATTAACATGAGAAAATAAGTAGTATAAATACCATAAGCTAAAATAAAATAAACAATGAAATAACGTAACAAATATGTTAAATGATTCAACTCAAGATCTTCAAATGATAAAGTATTTAACTTGTTATTTAGCAACATTTTCTTGTAATCTTCTTGACACAAACATAAAAAATAAAATTTCCAACTTTTACCACATCAACGACTTCTAGTAGTCTCTTTGGCTGCAAAAATGAACGAAACAAAAGTTGACGGTTAAGGCTGAGGCACATGTTCAATACGCTTCCCTAAAAACAGATTCCGCGCCTCTACATAAGACATCGCGTCTGTTTCCCAGCGTACAACAGCCGAAGCAGTTAGCACTGTCGGAGATGTCCATCTCTATAGGTTTGGAAACTCATCTCCATAGGTTATATCGAGGTAATTAAAGTGTAGTGTTAGAACTTATGGCAAAATAATAGAATAAAGAAGTAAATGAATCAAGTGGAGAAACTCATCTCTATAGGTTTGGAAACTCATCTCCATAGGTTTCTAATATATAAGTCTTTAAAGCTTTCTTCTTCACCAATAACTCTTCTTGCATGCATGCATTTTCCTTTGAATTTTCTAGCTTGTATTTTTTCTTGCTTCTTTCAAATAAGGCGCATAGCCTATTATATATACAAGAGATAAGGGTGAGTAAAGTCTGTCTTAATTAGAATTTAATCTACCTATTCTAATAAAATAAAATAAATATGGACACTTGTCATGTTTTGGTTAATTATCATAATTTTTTCCCTCCAAAACTAATATGCCTAATATATGTAATAAATCAATAATTATTCACTTTTCTTTTACACTATATTTATATAATATCTATATATTTTTATAAATATAAATATTAACCTACTATTTTACTATATATTTCAAAATACTAGGTGAATTCCAAAAATTAACAACAAATCATGTTTCTCAAATGAAAATTGTTTCGGGTTTTTTATGGGTCAAAAGTTGGTAAATAGATTGTTTGGTACAAGTTAACTACATTTAGGTCAAAATTTGTTACGGGTCAAAAATGAAAATTTTGAGTATTTTTAAAAGTTTGAGAATGCAAAATAGATTTATCGTCAAATTTTTTATGGGTTCAAAGTGTTGACTTCAAAATGTCAAAAGTATGAAAGTTAAAATTTTAAACATGATTCAGGTTTCAGGTTTATTTATAAGGGCATTTTTTGAAATAATCAAAAGGTTTGGGATTTGGCAAATTGACTATTTTTCCTTCAACTATTAAAATTTAAGAAAAGATTGCGAACACTTTCGACATGCCACCCCCATGCCTATCAATGCTTATAACTTTTATCAAATTTGAAATATTTATGTCAAAATTAATTTTTCCTTCAATGGTGATCAGAACGTTGTATGGGAAGCATGTCATGCATAACTATGCTCAAATGAAACAAAATATTCACAAAATTGAATCGGTTAACATGTTATTTTTTATGTTGTCATTATGACAAAGTCGAGAAGCCCTCTGAAACTTATCAAAATCTTTTTTATGGTGTAACTCAGGAAAACATAGTTCTTGAAGAACATCCATTGCTACAATTTAATATCCTACTTTACTTTGATGGGGGGTAAATTGATAAATATATCAATAAAGGTAACGCCTCTTTTATATTTAGGCTAACTACTATCGTATGAGAGGTCTTATTTTCGAAATTGGTTCATAACCAAAATTCTTCTAATTATACATATATGACACCGAGAATGAATTTTTTAATAGAAAGAAGCATTTTCGGGTACGATTTTGCACGAACATTTTTTTTATTAAGTTAAATTAAAAAGAATCAATTTGTGATATAAATAAAATCAACTTATATACATATTATATAGATACAGGCATAGATGTAATATATTTTTTTTTCATATACGCTATGTAATTATTTGTTTTACTTATAATTTGAATTATTGTGTGCGTGACACGGGCTCTAAAACTAGTAATCTAATAAAAACTAATCAATTGTCATAAAAATGCTCTACTCATGAGTTTCATGACTATATGAAGAGTTTAATATTAATTATTATAATTAATCTTCATTCACAATATTCTATTTTTCCAACACATAAGACCAAATTAGCGGTTTTGTGTTGGGTTCGGTTAGTTTGGTTACGGGTCGGTTATTTCGGTTTCATGCACCCCTATCGTTAGGCATGTAGCCTTCAGCAAGCATTCACTTTGGGACGTCTAGTATTCTAGTCTAGACCTAGTACAAAACAAACTTCAGATCATGAACAACACAAATATGATAATACTATCCAACTAAAAATGTGTCCGTTGGACAAAATTTGCTGCATAATTAGAACAACTTTCTTTGTAAGCAAATAAATTTGTGCAGATCAAAGAAAAGGAGAAAGAAGTAGCCGAGATTAAGTTAAATCAGCAGCAGACCAATGAGATGATGCCATCATTTCATGTTGACATACTAAGCAACCGGTAATGTTACTCTTTTCTTTTTATATAGTTGTTTGTTAAGTCGTGAAAAGTTAAATGATTAACGACGGAAGCCTAACGCGTGTGCATTTGATACGTAGCAACACGTGTCAGGCTGGAGGTGATGGTGAAGTAGAAGAGAACCCGCGAGTAGGTCGACCATCAGCAGTAATACCAGCTTGGATGGCTCAACACATGACAAATAAGTAAAACGTTTACATGTTGGTTTTTATTGTTTCTAGTGTGGTGATGGATGCGTATGTGGTGACATATTATAAACCATGTCTATGTTTATGACTATGGGTTGTAAGATAATAAAAAGTTCTCTTATATATAGTCGTAATCAACAACTTAGCTTTACAGAATTTAAATCCCAGAAGTACATCAACTTTTCAATTGCATCATCTAGTACCCCGTAATTTAGTGGTACACAAAACCGGTTAGAGTTCAACGGTCAAATAACCGGTTAATCGGGTCGGGTACTAATCGGTTTTGCGACAAGAAACCCTTATCGATATAACTGGTTTCAGGTATAACTGAACCGGTTAACCGGTAAATAGCCGGAAAAAAAAAGATCTTAAAAAAAATAACAAAAAACAACAAAATAAACCGGTTCAATTAACAAGTTTCAGAGATCAATAATATAAATCTGTTTCTAACCGGCGGTTAGAAACGGCCAAACGGGTATAAACCGGTCAGTGGTGGCCGGTTAGGATTTCAGGTTGGAGCGTACCGGTTAGCCCGGTTGGCTGTGCACCTCTACCCCGTATAATTCTCTTCTAATAAAAGTAGGGTTGTTCACGAGCCGAACCGAACTGAGCGAAGGCTTGTTCGTCGTTTGGCTCGTTTACAACCAAACCAAACCGAACGGCTGAAATTTGAACTGAGCGAAAATCGAAATGAGCCAAAATCGAATCGAGCATTTTTCGATCAAACATCGAGCGATTTTAGAGCGTTATTTATTTATTTTTCACATTAAAATTTTCAATAAGAAACAAGTTTGAAGGTTGTAAATAATATATTTTGTACAAATATTAGTAGTTTTTAGACAAACGTGTAATATGTTGTAAATTTTTATGAGAATTTAATATTAACAGAGATATAATTAGCATGTAAACGAGCTTCATGTATTCTGAAAATTTAAAGTGAACAAATAAAACTATAAAATTGACAAAATTAAGAAAATTTTAAATGGTTTAAATAATTGTATACCTATATTTATGTGTTTTTTCTATTCATTTATATTTTTGTTCATATATAATTATATATAAGATAAATTAAAAATATTCGAGCCGAACCGAACAGACCTTTGCTAGTTGCTTGGCTCGTTTACAAACCGAACCGAGCAGAGCGGTTCGTTTACAATCGAGCGAACATTTTTCGAACAATTTCCAAACGAGCAACGAACGAGTTTAAGCGGCGAGCTGTTTGGGGCCCTAGATAAAAGAGTGAAATGGGTACAATTTAAGCATTCTTTCAATTGGGTTAAATTGAGCCCATTGTTCCACATTATTTGTTACTTTACCTTTTTTGTCATTATGACCAATAACTCAACATCTATTGTTGCAGCCAACAGTACAACACACAAAAGAGCTTAACATCAGGTATGTTTTGAATATACAAATAACACGAAAGACAAACAGCCAAAAGGGTCCAAAAACTAACCAGAAACAGAACTACACTAAGAACAACTAGTAATACAAACTCTAGATTATCAACATAAATCTCAAGAAAGTTTAAAGAGTGATATAATGTCAACGTAGCAACTTTCAACGGTTATTACTACAGCTGATGCACGTGGAGCTTCAAAGAGAGTTTTTAACATCTCCGACTCTTGATTTGGTTCAACCCAGCTGCGTATGCTCAACTTCTTCAGCTTGGGTGACCTCGCCAAGAAAAACTTCACAAACTCCATCTCACGCTTCGAGTTGCCCAAATATTCAATCTCTAATTCTGTCAGATGCTACAACCAAACATTTGAATAACCTTCCCATACAGTGGAGTATTCCTCATAACAATTATGACCAGATTCAAGCTACAGGAAGGTTTGTGTCAGCATGTTTTGGTATGAGAATCAAAAAAACAAACACATTTCAAGATATAGTTATGCATTTACCGTTAGGCTAATATTCTCCAAGTTTGGAGAACACTTGATCAAAACAAGAAGAAAAGCCAATACATAGTCGTCAAGACAAACCATATTTCCAATACGAAAGTATTTGAGGTGTATTAGTGGGGTTGGAAGCTCTTGTGGAACCGAGTCTAGAACAAGCCACTTAAAGCATAGGCAAAACAAAGATTAACAACCAAAGTTCTAAACTTTCACTTCATCTATTTTATAATGCGGATATACATTACCTCAGAGACATTACACCAAGTAGTTAGACGTTCAATCACAGGTAAACACCCGAATAGCTCATTAATGGTGCATTTATCATAGGGAAAAGATAAAAGCTGCAGAACGTAACAATATTCAGGTAGGTACTTTCAAAAGCCCGTGGCATGAAAACGCATATTCAAGTGGGAACTTACCGGACTGAAGCTCTTAAGTGATGGACTATTGGATAAAATACGCAGAAGGGTTTTTGTAGGCATCTTTACATCCCACAAGGATAAGCTTTGAAGGCTACATAATACACTGAATACTGGTGGATGGTCAAGCTCACAAAAAATGAGATCCAGGTCTATCAAGTGATGCATCGAGAAGATAGACATGGGAAATTTATACCAACCGTCGACATCCTCATCATCCAATCCTGCAAGTTGTAGTTTCTTGACAGTATGGTTCCTCGACAAACTAAGTAATATTTGATCAAATTCGAAAAAATCAAAATCGCTACACATGTTAAGCGTGAGCTCTTGTATTGGACTCTGGCGGAGTGCCATAACTTGGTGTAAATCATGGAAAACTTCATACGTTTGTTCTGATATAACTCGTTTCTCAAGATACAGCTCAAATTTATACATTTCCTTGCCGCCCCATCTGTTGATGGTAAAAGAGATAGGATGGTTTCTAATATGGGTTGAGGGAGTGTGCTGATTCTATCCGAAGACAATCGTTCAGCTTTGCTCATACTTCTAGTTTTCATCTTCAGTTGTGAATTTGATACTAAACAATGCTGCACAGAATGAGCCTAATAATTCAAGTATTAAAAGAAAAGGTCCATTTAACAGTGGGTGAAATAACCTAGCAGGCAGGCAGGCATAAACACTTAGGAATCATGAAATTGAAAGCAAGACAGTTATCAAACAGGAAGCATATACTAATAAAGACGAAGGAAGGATAAGAAAGTTATAAGCCCTAAAATCAAAACAAAGAAAGAAACATCAAAAGTAGGAGTTACCCGCGAAGGAAGGTAACCCTAATTATTGCGGATTTCACTTCCATCTACGGGAAACTAAACAATCGTGCCGTGCAGTCAGCACTTCAGCTGCTTCTTTTTTACTTGTTTCAAAATATTTTTATTGAGGTTCAAATTAATAAAAAGTGTTCTAATTAATTTAATCGACTTTCATGTTTTATTAAATTATAAGGTTTTAAAATGTTTTTTTTTTTTTTTTCAATAAGGAAGTCTTTTTCTCTGATTTTTTATGTTGATGTAAGTGATAACGTGAATTTTATTTTTTATTTTTAATATAATTAGCGTTTTTAATTTTTTTTTACATATAACGATATATATTGTAAATCCCGACCCTCACGTGTTTCCTCCATTGTTTTCTAGATGCGCAATAAATCAGATGATGCTTGATTTGAAGATTTCGTGACCCAATTTGAAAAAAAAAGTATATGAGTTACCTAATTGGAACACTTTTGAAACTTTGTGACTATTCTATGAGATATTTCTCTTTTTTTAATTATCTTATTCTAGGTTATATTAAGGATGTCTCGATAAATTGGATGGTTCGTGTCATCGCCTATAACAACTTGTTTTGAATAAATTGGATGGTCATAAGACCTTTTTAATGATGTCTCACAAGATCTCGAAGATCTATTTATGTTAATACTTACACATAAGAGTATTATCACTAGCTTCTCTATCTCTATAATTACACTAAAAATCATTACCTTTTCTCTATCATTTTCAATTAAATAAAGCTTTTTTATATCTTTATCATTAATATTTCTTTCTTCTCCACTTACAACAAATATTTAAAAAAAATTATAGAAAATAAACATTGTTTCTCCAAGTTTACTCATGAATAATAATATTTTATCTCTCATCCACTCATAACTAGGGTTGTTCAAAATACCCGAACCCGAATAAGCAAATTCAGGTCGGGTTAAATATGGTCAAAAAGTATTAATCGGGTTAACCTGAATAACACAAATTGTTAAGAGGGTCATATTTCGACTTCATTTTGGGGGGGGGGGGGGGGGAAGTCGGGTTTCGGGTTAACCAGAATAACCCGATTAGTGGTGATACTTAACTTTAATTACAATGATTAAAAGGTGAAATAAGCACTATAAAGGCAATAATGCAAGCTTTATAGAGGAGTTAATTATTCTGCTTTTTTATGAACCGTTCGGCGAAAATTTTATTTATGTTGGGTTCATTTACTTAAAGAACGAACATGACCAGATGTTTCACTCATTCATCTATGTTTGTGAACGTTCGTTTATGATCATTCATTTAAGTTTGTTTACGTTTGTTCATGTTCGTTTACATATTAATAGAAAATTATTAAATATTATTTGCATTTATTAATTATATCACCATAATATGTTTTATATTTGTTTGTTTGTGTTTTTTTAAGTGTGTTCATTTATGTTCGTTAATGTATGTGCATTCATGCTCCTTCATGCTCGTTTATCTTTGTTTAATTATGTTCCTTTATGTCCGTTAATTCTTCGTTTAGATTTTGAATGAACGATCATAAACAAACATGAACATAAATATTTGTTGGATTAAGTGTTCGTTTTCGTTAAAAGTTAAATGAAATAACACGGACATGCATTTCTTCATGTCCGTTTGGTTCGCTTACAAGTCTATATACGTAATAAGATAATTACTTATAAAAGAAATTGAAAATTGAGTGGAATGAGAAATTTTGCAAGCTACAAGTTACAAACACAAAAACAACTAAACATTATAAACTAAACATGGTTAACCCAATTACCCCGACTAACTGGACCCGACAAACACAAATAGCCCGAACCTGACAAACCCGAACCTTAATAGGGTCGGGTTGCGGGTTAGATATTTTTTAAAGAAAACCCGACTAGCCTGGCCCGATTAACCCGAAACATGATCGGGCTAACCCGATGAACACTCCTACTCACAACACTCTATAATATGAAGAGCTCCCTCATATAATATAGAGCGCCTGTTATGAATGCTTTAACTCTTGATTATTTCATGATTAATGGATATGGATGTTATGGTTTGTGTGATTAAATAACGAACATGAATGTCCATACAATGAGTTTTACTAAAAAATACACCAATCAAAGAAACCTTAGCATATTTTCTTTATTTCAAAAAAATAAAAAAATAGAAGAGAGAGGAGTATTCTCTAAACTTTATTTTCATATTTCCAAGTTCTAATACACTAATCTATCTGCTGTAACCTAGGGGGTATGGCCTTTTCGTGGTACATAAGGCTTAGGCTATTGTACCTATGGAGACAGATACGTTTTCTAAGTAGATATATATATAATTTGTTTAATGATCAATATTGAAAATAACCATTAACATCAGTTTGTTCATTCTTGCCGTTAAAAACACTACAAGAAGACCTTGTTAAAGAACAAAGTTAAAGACTATACCTTTTGATGATCTTGGTTTGATCAATTCATATATATGCAACGTTCATCTCATAGTTTACATATGTATTTTAATTTTGTAATATGGTAATTGCTAGATGCTATTACTTAGTTTTCCATTTTAATAACGAGAGTTTCATTATTATTTTATTATTAATTTTAATAAAAAGTGTCTGATTTCCTATAACAAAATATTTCAAAATTTTCCATATTTCACTCATTATTGACTTGTTTTGATAAATCACCATTCATGTTCTGCTAAACTATCACTGCTGACCTGCATCGGCCAAAGAGTCATCACATAGCCAACATGGGTAGCATTTTCTCCGACGATGGTGATGGATGTAAATACAAAACAAAACGACCAAGGAACAAGGGAGCCTTCGCTATCTGGTTTTGGTCAAAATTGTTCGCTATAGAACAGTTGCTGGTGCAAAAGTTCACGCGTAAATATTGAACACATGGTTTATCTCAGGAAGTAAAGATGTATGATTCATATAACATAAAACCAAAATAACCCAAAACCCGATTAAAAATCTCGAACAACACCTCTAGCTAATTACACTCGGAGTTCCATATTAACACAATTAGCCCTTAAAGTTTAGCTTCATCACTTTGCCTCTAATCATGCAACTTCAATCAAATTACAAAGTAGCCTCTTAACTTCTAACTTGAGCTTAGCACATCATTGACCTGGTTGACTTTATTACCGTTGACTAAGTTTTACATTACTGTTTAACATTCACTAACCAAAAAACAATCATAAAATGCCGTTAATAATAACTTTACGTGTCAAGCCTACAAAATAAATCAAAATCAATATGGGCAATTTATAATGTTCGACGCGCCATTAAATTTCTAATGTTTATTACCACAACACGCCATATTTTGCATTTGAATCACGTGTTCAAATACTTTTTTCCAATTTAATTTACTAATATTTTAAAATTTGTTTTAATATAGGATGGAATGAATATATTTTAAAAAAGGTATATTGGTTTTTAATGATCCTAACTATTGTCTTTTGGTCACTGCTGGTCCCAACTAATGAATTGGCTACTGATGGTCCCAACTTTTAAAGTATTTGCTCCTAATGGTCCGCAACTAACAGAATCCTAACGCCGTTAGTTTCAGGTCATTGGGAAAACGTTTTTTGCCGGAAAATTCAAATTTGTTGCCGGAAAACACCACCTGAACACCGCAATCACCGCCAATTGACTTACCACTAACCAACTACCACCACTTGAGCACCATCAACCGATTCCGATGATGGTTCTCGGGTTTCCAACGACCTCGTTAATTGGGGCTTTAACTAGAAAAGGGTTCCTAAAGGTCCGAAACGAAGTTACCAAGATGTTTAGGACGAAAATGTTGAGTTTTCGGGAAAAAAAATTTGAGTTTTCCGGCCAAAACCGTTTTTCCGGCGAGCTGAACTAACGACGTTAGGATTTTGTTAGTCGCGGACCGTTAGGAACAAATACCTTAAAAGTTGGGACCATCAGTAGCCAATTCATTAGTTGGGACCAGCAGTGACCAAAAGACAATAGTTTAGATCATTAAAAACCAATATACTTTTAAAAAATGACAAGGATTGTTACACAATCATCATGGAGCAGTTTCCATGGCTACTTTTGTCGATTCCATTGTCAAGTCCCGAATCGATAATCAAACACGAATAAAACGACTAACACTCGTTTATAATAATCAGAAAATATAACTCAAAAAATTGATTACAAACTCTCAAACCATAACTCGGTTTGACTCTTGATAAATCATAACTTGGTTGCATCTAGATGAACCCTAACTCGGTTACATCTCGTGTGTGTCCCTATAGATGAACCCTAACTCGGTTGCATCTCATACATCACAATCTATAATGTCTAACCTATCTTGATTTTTATAGACTAACCTAACTTGCTAGCCAAGACATTACCTATTATAATTACAACACAATTAAGAAATATAATCTAATTAGGAAATATAACCAACTATGACCAGCTTGTCAACATTGGTCCCTCAAGTTCACCGACCTGTGACTTGGAATCCGAAATTACTTCCAACACCTTGTACTCAATCAGTTGCATCCATGACCACTCTTGTCGACATTGTCATAGGTGTGCAATGAAATGTATGATCCTGCAGCATGTTATTTATATGCATTGCAATGAAGTCAAACACACACACACAAGCACAAAGTCAAAGGGACAGTGTAACATAGGCGTGCAATGAAGTCAAACACACACGAACACACAGTCAAACACAAAGCAACATAGGTGTGAAATGAAGTCAAACACGCTCACAAACACAAAGCCAAACGCGTAGTATTAGGTATTATATTAGTTAACCAGTTAAAATTTAGTATTATGTTAGTCAAACAAACAATGAACAGTTAATATTAGGTATTATGTTAGTTAATCATGCCAATTTTAGTATTATGTTAGTCAAACACAATTGTTAATATTGTGTATGGTCAAAGTAAAAGTCAAACATAACATACATTATTTAGATTTGGAGGGAAAAATAAACGAGGGTTCAAGCTTTATATATTTGTTGACCAGAAAGTGGTGATGGAGGTGTAATCATGCAATTTGATGTTGACCACACGGGTGCAAATTGTAACCAACTCTATTCAAAATATGTCACTTATTATATATTATTATATCGGTTATGCTTTACTTTATTTATCACACTACATTCTCACACTAAAAAAACGTGTTCATGGTTCCCGGCTTAACCAAAAACATTTTATCTATTATCTAACACTCATTTAGGTTGTTGATCATCCCTTTTCCAACGTATTTTCATCTGTCTATTATACTTTGTCAGGTCAGAACCCCCACCCACCATCTTTTGTTTAGAGTTTAGACCAAAAGATCGAGCTTTTATTTCTTTTCCGATACATTTGTGTCTCGTGAGTTATTGCACTCACGTCTTGGTCGTTATTGTGATTTTATGTTTTCTCACATTTCATCTCATTATTTCTTTCCTAAATTTATAAACACAACTTGCTTGCAACACTTCCGAGTTCACTTAGTTACTTCTCCCTTGTATTCCGAGAACCAAACGAGATTATAATGATGTACTAAAAAATAACAGATTATTTTATAAAAATGTGTTTGAAACACGTTGACCTGCCATTATACAATATCCCCTTTAGTCTTCACCCACCCGCACATTTCACCGCCTCTACCATGTATTATGAAAAAGGTGGGCGTAGGAGCAACACCAAGGCTTTCGCCATATGACCCGATGTCATGAGTTTAAACGTTCCTTTGGTGACAGTTTGCTAAAAAATCAATATTTACACTAACGAAAGTCATGCATCAATAAAACATATTGAATTTAAGTTTATTTATTTTTTAAGTATGTCAATCCAAACGAATGCTTTTATACATATTTACTTTAAAATAATGTGTTCAACTAATATGTTTTACACCAGATAGATTTATAAAAACGTTGATCAACAATTTCTTGTGTTTAAACATTAAGCTATGTAAACTTTAAATGTAAGGTACCCCATAAATTGAGATTTCAGACTCTTTTAACATCCAAGTCCGTTTTGAATAAACCGGTGTGGAAACTAGAAACTAACAGCTAAAAAAGTCCAAAGACTAATCAAAAATAAAAGAAAAAATACAGAAAAACAAGTGGCAATACAAGAACTCTGGATTATTATCATAAGTCTCAACATTAATTCAAAAGGTCCTTAACAGTTTACGGTTATTACTACTGGTGACACGCGCGGTGCTTGTAAGAGAGTTCTTAGCATCTCCGTCTCTTGTTTTGGATCAAGCTCACTGAGTAATTCTAGGCTCACCTTCTTCAGTTTTAAGCTTGACATGATCCCCAGCTTTAAACATATATTTTTTTTTTCACATTTTACAAACATACTTTGAACTTCATATATAAGTACCCCCAGCCCCTATAATTCCTTTTAAATAAAAGACTGAAATAGATACAAAATGTAGCATTCTTTAACATTTATCACCAATCTTTTGAAACCCGGACCGGACCGAACCAATCAGCTAAGGACCAATGGATAATTAAAATTTTCAAAATTTTGAGAAATTGATCCAACAATTAGAAAATGATAAGAAATTATCTCTAACGATTCTAGCACATGAAAAGAGTAGATCAAAAGCCAACAAGATCATTGCTTGATGTGTAGATAGGCTTGACAAATAAGTAAGTGTCATAGTGATATAAACTTAAATATCTGCCTATGCTAGTGGTTACACGTTATGAAGCGGTTGCCGACTCCAACTAAAGTCATATCAATGAAGGCAGAAACGTAATAACATGTCATACCTAAGCCTCTCTTTATCTGATCACAGTTGTCTTATGAAAATAAGTGTCAATTTTTAATTTTTATTGAGTGAAAAATCAAGAAAAAGAGTCAAGAAAAGTCAGTCCTAAGGATTTTAACTTCTGTTTTATTTCTTCCTTTATTTTGATTCAAGCCTTGGACTTTCTACATTTGTAGTCATACAAGATCTGATTGTTAAGGCCCTGAATCTTCTGCTTTGTTTTATTTTCTTTCCTTTGTTCAAGCCTTGGACTTTCTCTGCGCGATAATATGGTATTATCCGACCTGATTGTTAAGGCCCTGAACTTCTGCTTTATTTTAATCTTTCTAGATCGAGTCAAGTGTACAAAATAAAGTTTCAAAAGTGTTAATAAGTGTACTATTATCAAATAAGAAATGTTTAAGTCAAGTTGAGGTGATATGTTAACACAAAGTAAGCCCGAGGTATGATGGAATCAGTAACATGTCTGACTAAGTGGGGACCACATAAGTACCGTGCCTAATTGAACCTTTAACGTATCATGTTGACATCAAAATACTTGTTAAGTTTAAAGTGGACAAATTATATCTACAATCGACTTTGGGTTCTTTTCATAATAATGTCCAAATAGAAGTGTGATCTAGAACGTTAACAGATAATGTGATTCCATGTTGTGATCTTTCTCAGAAAATTAATTTAGTAAACTTTTTTGTAAATATTATTGATATGTAATATTAATTTCATCTTTACTCCCATCTTATTTTTGTTTTATTTTATGTTTCAACTTCAAAATATTATGTATATATTTTCGTAATTTTAAAAATATATGAAAATGCCAAAAAGATTTTAAGTTTTTATTGCGTTTGTACATATTTTTATTAAATCTTGTTTTATTCAAAATCATGTGTTTTGTTGTCAAGGTCGTTCATGCGAAGTTCGTTGGAAATCTGGGACTTAAACAAATCATTTACAAGTTAAGGGACTGAAATTGGGAGGGCATGTGAACGAATTCTTCTTTGACCCTCGAGAGGGTCTGTGAACGAATCTTATTCGTTCTAAGTTTTGTGCAGTTATACATGGACAGGTGGATCAAGATCAACTCTGTTTAGAATTACAGATGTTGAAGCGCTTAAAAGAAAACGAGAACGTGAATGTTGGTGAATGAATCTAGGATGAACTGATCGTGTTTGAAGACAAGGAAAGAAATCAGTCGGCTCAAGAAAGTCAACAAAATAAAATTAGATGCCGAGCCTCCCGCATCTGATGTTTCTAAAATTTGTTGTTGCCGATCCTTCCCAGAAAATAAGATTGAAGTTCAAGTCTACAAGAAAGGAAAATAAAGAACTGTTCAAGATCCATCTGGTTCAAGATCCTGGATCAAGACAAGTACTAAGTTTCAAGAAATAAAGACGAAGCAAAGAATTCGACGAAGGTTCCTTGACATACTCAATCCTATAGGGAGATTGTAGGGCCAATATTCTATATTGTTTTTAGGATTGTGTATGTCGTTCTAGTTTGCTTTTAGTCGGTGTATTACGTACTCGGTACGTTTATTTTGTAGGTTTATTATGTAAACTTTAGAGAAATGGGGACCATATATAAAGAGTCACTTACCCATTTCTCCAACTCTAACTCTTCACAACTCAAGACGCTTTTTAGAAAATAAAGTTTCTTCTCTGCATCCTCTTCTTCTTTCTTATCTTCAAGCAAATAAACTAAACAAAACAAAGATCCGAGTGTCGTTGGTGATTTCTGCTAACCAACAACATGGATTGATCCGAGTCACGCGTTTAACTTCAATAGGAGAATGCTTCTAGAATGTTTTTTTGTTTATCTATAAATAGGGACATATGTTGTATTTTATATGTGTGTTTTTCATTGTGTAAGTCATCCACCCAAGGGGAGCTCACCTTGGATGGGTCGGTTCGTTTATTAATATATCAAATCTTTAACCGACAATGAGATCGTTCATTTATTTTATCTTTATATTATTTATGTTCGGTCGTTTGATTTACCGCACCCATCTCGAGCAAAATTAGCAAGAACAAAGCCGTTCGGTGTCGAATCCGGTTCCGGGACCTACAATTGATTTGTTTTTGCTCTGATACCACTTGTAGGTCCTCTAGATGGATCTCACAACTTGACTCGGATCAATCCGTGTTGTTAGTTAGCGGAAATCACCGACAACACTCGGATCTCGGATCTTAGTTTGTTTATGTAAAAGAGAGAAAATGGAGAGAGAACTTTATTTCCAAAAGTTTGTTTCTTGAGTTGTTGGAGTTAAAGGTTATGGAGAAATGGGTAAAGTGATCCTTTTATAGGGTCCCCAAGCATCGTCAAAAAGCAAACTAGAACGATATACACAATCCTAAAAATAATATAAAATATTGGCCCTACACCGAATGAGGTTATATCGGTGAAAAGTACAAAAACTTCTGAATGTGGAGACTTTAGCATGGGTGGTTTGGATATCCGTTGTAACATTGACCTTAATTTGGATGATTTTGCCAAAAATTTTGGATCTGAAACCAAACATGAATTATTTGAAATTTTGAATCTGAAAATTTGGATCTAGATAGTAATATTAAATATTTCGGATATCTGAAATATTTATTCTAATTATTAAACAATTAATTTTTTTTATATTTTGGATATTTTGTATGACTTTATGAAAATTCGCATATATTTTAGATAATTTTAAGATATTTTAAATATATTTTTTTGAAGCTTTAAAAAGCTTTGAGCTATTTATGGGTAAAAAGTCGTTTAAGGTGGCCGAATTTAACGTGGGAAAAGTGGTGTACGTTTAATTTTAATGCGTTGTAAGGTGCCACGTCCCAAATTTGGTTGTATTGTGTTCTTGGTATTCTAGCTTCTTGCTAGTGTTGCATTTTTTAATAAAATTATTTTGTCGATCGGTCAATATATATATAGGCTAAATATAAAATGAAAACCCACTTGAGTTGTGAAAACTCTAGAAACTCATTTTCAACCACATGTTTTTAATTAATGTTTAAATCTTGTGGTCCACAATTAAAGTGAATAAAAAATGTGAATATATATATATAACGTTTTCTCTCTCCTGAATACATATATAAAAATTAGTAAAAAAATGTTAAAAAATAGCAAAACATTTTTTTTGATGTTTTGTATTGAATGTTACAACATATATTACATGTAACAAAAACATGTGATATATTTTAACCTTACCCTATATATATATATATATATATATATAAATATATATATATCTTAATTATGTTAAATATCTCTTTATAGAATTCGAATATTGATTGTATATCTACTGAAATTTCACACAAAGAATATGAACTATTAAAAACTTTCGGAAATCTAAATTTAGATACTCAGTTAAATTAGAGAAGCTAATTGATTTTTTTGGGAAGTGAATGTTCTTTCTTTAAAGGTGGAATCTCTTTGGTTAATATATGCTATTTTGGACTAGGCAATTTGCACTTAAACCTCTCATACCCACCATCTTCCACTTGTACTATGTGGTCCCTTTTCTATTGGACAAGAATAGCTCTAATATGTTCTTCACCCAATCATACATCGACAACGTTCTTCACCCAATCATACATCGACAACGTTATTTCCAAAACAACTATGGTTTTCAAATACCACTTGGTTTCCTGTCTCCAAACTCCCAAATATTATTATTTTTATCTTCGTCATCATCATTTTTTTATTATAAAGTTTCTTTTTAAAGGAAAAGAATCCTAAGATTTCCAAAAATAGAATTTCTTTTATTTTTCTTATTTAATTAAGCTCAAGTTTAAAAACTTATTAAATAGATTGCTTAAATGTTATTTACAAAATTATTTTCAGATTTAGTCAAACTTTATATATATTTCATAAGAAGAAAAATAGCAAGTAAATGAAAATACTAATAATGAGTTCTTAAGAAGCATTCGAAAGCTTAAGACGTGTTTCACAACCAAAAGATTGATGTTCAGATCTTGAATAATACTTAAAAAATAAATAAATAATAATAATAATATAAATTATAAAATATATCTAAAACATTGAAAGCGACGAGAACATCATTATTCAGCAACATGTTTCCACTCAAATTCGTTATAACCATTTTTGAAAATTTCTCAATAATTGTTACTGATTTTTGGAAATTGTTCCTCCTTATTCTTGCATAAGTTTGGATATTCCCATTTATTAAACAACTATTATATTTTTTAAACAAGAATTAACCCTTCAAATCCATCTTCACTCGTTTTAACATCATCCTACACATTACGAAATTACAAGTAATAATAATAATAATAATTATTATTATTATTATTATTGTTCAATAAGAAAAAAAAACATGTTATTATTATTCGTTATATACTTATATCTATGGTAGTAACAAAATATATTTATTTTTTTTTGAACAGTCAAAATATATTTATTTATTACCACGTGTTTGTAAATTTTAGGTGATGGGTATTTAAATATAGCATATATAACACTTATTTGAAGGAAATAAAATCATTATCTTGTAGCTGAATTCAGTAATTACAACTGTGGAACAAGAAGTCCTTTGTGTGTGTGTGAGAGAGAGAGAGATGGGTAGAGGAAAAGTGACGTTGAAGAGGATAGAGAATAAGATAAACCGGCAGGTGACGTTTTCGAAACGGAGGTCTGGACTGTTGAAGAAATCTCACGAGATCTCGGTTCTATGTGACGCCGATGTTGCACTTATCGTCTTCTCAACTAAAGGAAAGCTCTGCGAATACTCTACCAATTCTTCGTACGTATTTATACTCACGCACTCCATCATTAGCTTATGCAATTTTAGTTGTTTCTTTTAGTTTTACGCACTCCATCTTTGATCGATTCTTAGTAATTAGGCGGAGTTAAAAGAAACTCCCCTCGGCGACGTACCTTGTAGCGACTACTCGAGGAGTACTCGGCCTTTTAAACCTACTTTTACAACATTGGTTTATAAATAGAGATTATTCGTAAATATTATTTATCACAAAATTAATATAACGATGGAGTTTTAGACTACTATTTGATATGGCTATACTTTTACGGCTTTCTTGATCAGCTCATTGATTCAAATCTGATGGTTGGAAACTGTAATATGGGTGGAATCAATGCATGACACGTTTATTTGTGTGGCTTTCAATCCGTTTGGGATAGTCATGATGAGTTCTTGCAAGTGTGTGGGGCTTTAGGGATTTTGGCTTTACTAGCAATATATTGGGATATTAACTTATTAGGCGATGTTTAATTTCATCGTTTTCGTACCGGACTTGTTATTGAATCTGCGGTTTAATAAGTTCTAGGTTCTCTGGTCGGACCGGTTGATGATATTAGATGGTCTTTTATAACATGTTTTCTTTCAAAAGAAATCCTAGATTTAATTGAAAACTTGTTATTCAAAAGTGGGGCTTCGACGCAGTTTGTTGTTCGTTTGTCTGTCACTTTATTGTAATCGTTTTGAGTTTAATGAGAAATATAAAGTCATATCTTAAAAAAAAAACTTGTTGAACTATTATTATGGTTTAGTTGTCTTGTGTTCTTAAAAATGAAAGAAGTTTGCATAATACGGTTAATTGCACGAGATATTTACATAGTTTGATTGATTATCATGTATAATAGGATAATATGTTAGAGTTTTATAGACTCTCTCACTTTATATAAACAGTGAAAGTTATCTTTACTTTTTCACGTTCCAAGTGACAGATTGGTCAGTTTTTATATTATGTAAATATCTTATGGTTTGCTTAGGTGGAAACTTACATAAGTTACATTGTTGAATTTTAAAGATCAATTGATTAATGTTTTAATTATTTGTATGTTACGATATTTTAAGCACCGCCAATAGAAATGAAATCAAACTAATAAAAGTATATTAAAGTTACTTCTTAAATAGTAAACCAGCTCAACTTGTACGTATGTAGAATGTGTAAATCAATGATCACACAAAAACGAGTAAATAGATCGTAACCCTTAAGTGGGTCAACCATCAAGATTAACAAGAAAATAAGAAGAAAAGATTTTTGGAACAATTTTCTCTGTTTTTTTTCATTAACTCAAACTCAACTTAAATACATGAAGTAATTGCATAAACTAATTAGCGTGATGCTAGAAATATGGAGATAATGCAAGCATGTAAATAAAGTAATTTGATGGTAATTCGTTGAAACCAACCAAACGATTTACAATAAAGTGGCTGGTAAGCGGGCAACAAGCTGCGCCACAACCCCCTTATGAATGAAGTAATTAAACATGAAGAAAATATAAACGTGCATATCTCTTATCCTATAATGCATGCATGATTTTAAGAATTAATTGTTGACTTCTTCACTCTTTGTTAACTGAGTTACTGAGTCGGGTCTGCTGGATTGAGTCAGCGGGTACGTGGGTCGTATCAAAATATGTTGGTGATTTTAGTGAGGACAAGTACACAAACTAGAAGATATGGATTATATGCTTCTAGAATATATAGACATAGATTACCTGCTTTGTAAGAAACATAAGTGAAATTTGATCCTTGAAATGGCTATAAATAAATTGAAGTTTACTCTGAATTTTAAGTAAAGGGACGATATACCTTTTATAGGTCAACAAACATCAAATGTTGGATCAACATTTTACACATCCGTTGGTCTGTGGGTGCATGCACATCAGCACATGCGGTAGGTCGTAGTTTTGAATATTGTTGTGTATAAATATGTTAGATATAACCCTTACACCGGCCTTCTACATAGATGTTATAGTATAACAAAAATTTAACTGTCGTAGTTGTAACAACTTTTTACGCAAAATTTTAAAAGGTGTCATTTTATGTTTAAATTTGTAACTAACCTTCTTAAACATTAATGCAATGTTTCATGAAAAGGTGCATTAGTTAAATATTCATGTTACATTATTTCTTGGTCCTAAAAATATTTTGAGACATGCATAATAAACATTATACAACCTATATATCTACAATATATCTTCTGTGAAATTTTGTTAAATTATTGCTTTATACTTAAGTGCTAGTTCCCTATGTTATTCCAAAATTGATTTTTTTGACACCTAGGTATTTAAGGGGTCGAAATACCACTTTTGGAAAGTGATTTCCGTATACACGATATAAGAAACATATACCAGATCATGAACCTTACAATGGCCGAAGTTAGTTGTCAGTAATTGTAATAACTACAACATGGTTGATTCAAAACCTAAAATGGAGGAGTATTAACGAATTTTTTAGAGGTGAGCAGAAAACCAATTTAACCGAAAAAACCGAACCGAAGCATTAACCGACGGTTAATTTTTTGTTTCTTTTGAAAAAACAAAATTTCGGTTTCGATTCGGTTATCCATTTTTAAAAATCAAACCTTTTTAGCTACATGCATTTCATCATACACCTGTCGGACAACAAAATTTGTCAAAAATGTAACCCAATTGATGCTTCTAAACAATAAATAATAGATTCAAGTATAATTAAAAAGATAACCCTAATTACCAAATGTGAAAAAAAATCGAAAAAAACCGAACCGAAGCAATTGATGATGATAAAGATTATCAAGATAATGAGGAATTAACTAAACTTTTAAGATAAATGTCATTCAATAAATGAAGATCGAGACTAAACTTTTAGTACTTTTTAATTTTTAAACTCTATTTAGCAACTTTGTATTCGTATAGTTCCACGTAACACGCGTTTTTTTTTTTTTTTTTTTGAATTCAGTATATATATGGATTGTGGTAATCTAACACGTTCTTATACAAGCTTAATATATGCATTTTCATTTTTTAATTTTTTGCAATGTCAATACATAATTTAAAAAAAAAACCGAAAATAACTGAACGAAAACCGAAATTAACTGAAAAACCGAAAAACTGAACGGTTTGCATATTCAAATAACCGATTACTTCGGTTTCGGTTTGGGTTTCGCCTAATAACCGAACCGAACCAAACCGTGCTCAGCCCTAAGTTTTTATGTATCCTTGGTCGATTCATACACATGACACATGATGATGAATGAATTCAACTTTGTGTGAAGTAAAATTGATAAATTATCTCTTAATTGAGGGATTTTAAGCAAATGGTTTAAGTACACAAAAAGATGAACTCTCTCTTATCCAACTTGGACGTGGGACGATAGGCTTAAAACTTAATGAAAATGCATTAATTTATCAAATGTAGTGCTAACTTGTACCACGAATATATGAGAAAGACTTTCGTCTCATACTATATTTAACAAATTAGGATGCAAACAAGCTTATGGATCTGGTAAATTTGATCTAAATCCTGGCATCTTTGCTTGTTTCGGCCTTGAAAATAATTGAATATAAAGCACATTAAGTCATTAAGGCTATCCAATATGGTGGGTGGCATCGAAACCCCTCCACCGTGCCACGTCATCACCACGTCAATACCACGGGGCTTCGAAACCCACCCCGCTATGGTTTAAAGCCCCTTGGGACCCCCCCCAATATATATATATACACACACATATATGCATGTGTGTGAGAGATGGAGAAAGAGGGGGTCCACCCCACCCTCCTCCGCGCCGGCCGTCCAGAAGAAGCCCAGCTCTCCGCGCCCTCCGGCGGTGTTCCTTCCTCCTTCGGCGCCCATAGCGTGTAGTCTAAGAGGAATTCTATAAGACAGGAACTAATGCATGGTTATTTTCATGTAACACCTTCATTCAGTAATTAAGCATGCATTTACGTACTTTCATAAATGATGTTTGAAGATATATTTACTAAAGTTGAATCATTTCACAAGTTCAAAATTTTCTAAACTGAAGTACATGCATGAAGGCCAACAACATGTTTTCATGAAAAATTTTAAAAATAATAAGAGGTAGATATAACATTCCAGTTCAACTGTGATCACTGCGTGATAAATGATGTTACATAGAATATCATTTATATATGAATATATGATAGTAATTATTTGAATTGAATATGCTTGTTTTACTTGATCTAATTCTGGTTTCTTTTGATTTTTTTATACATTATAATAACACCATCTTTTTAACAACAGAATGGAAAGGATCCTTGAGAGGTACGAAAGACACTTGCATGCGGAGGCGCAACATAATTCAACAAACATCGAAGTATGTCACGCTTAAAGCCATCCGTTAATGTTCAAATATCGTGCTTATTAACTGTTTTCTTTCTCAAAATCAAAGACTTGATTCTTTAAATTTTTATAGGAAATCTCAACTATGGATCATGTCAAGCTTAAAGCTAGAATCGAGTTTTTGCATAAACGACAAAGGTAGCTACAAATGTTAAGTGCTTGATTAAGATTCTGTTAAAAAAACATGTTTTTATGTATTTTAGGAATTTAATGGGAGAAGAACTTGAGTCGTTGAGTCTGAAAGAGATTCAGAGTCTAGAGCAGCAAATTGATACAGGCCTTAAACACATTAGGTTAAGAAAGGTATATTTGCGGATCTTCTTCATTTCTTTCATGTCAGTCAAATGTTAATTAGTGAGATTTAAACCGCGATTATGTTATTTGCAGAACCATCTGATGCTTGAAACGATTAATCAGCTCCAAAAGACGGTACACCCATGTCTCATATTCAATAAGATTGTGTAGTGGCTTAAACATATGGTGTATGCCAAAGTGTCACGTCACTGCCACGTAAGCAGTGGGGGCTTTAAGACTCCACGCTATGGGCGCGGTGGAGGGGAATAATGGGCGCCGAAGGAGAAGGAACACCGCCGGGGGGCGCGGTGGAGGCGGGCGTGGAAGCGAGGGGGGGGGCATCAGACGACCGGCGCCTTCTCTCTCTCTCTCTCTCTCTTACTCTCATCCACACACATACATATATATTTATATATATAATGGGGCGCCTAAGGGGGCTTTAACCATAGCGGGACGTTATGGAGAAGGCCTTCGAAGCCCTCGGTGCCCATGTGACGCTGACGTGGCCGGCACTGTGGAGGGGCTTCAATGCCCCTCACCATAGCATACAGCCTAGCTAACCACCCTTTCATTTTGGTGTGGTGATTTTAACTAAAATGTAAATTAAAGATAAAAAAATGTGTGATTGGTTGATTGGGATGGAGCCTACCTCTCAAACCTCCATTAAAGCCTTGGCGATGGGAGTTTGGCGCCCTCATACTCGTTTTTGGCACCCCATTTGGCTGATGTGTTCACCTCTTTGCCTCCCACCACTTATAATCCATTAACCATAGCCTAACAAGCAAATTTTTGTTAATTAGATTTAAGTTTTTTAATTTTTACCGTCACGGGCCCACCAGTACCCTACTAAGCCTTACTAGATAAAGTGTGTGTTGGGTATGGCTGTGTATTGGTCGGTTTTGACTCAAACCAAACCAAAACTAAAAATTTGGTTTTCGGGTTTTTTTTCCCATTGGGTTTCGGTTTTTCCGGTTTCTGAATTTTGGTTTTCACAATGGGTCCAGTTCGATTTCAGTTTTTTCTGTTTTGCCATTTGGGCTGAATTTTAGGCGAAAAAAAAAAGTGCCCTAAGTAATGAATATGGGTGTGAAACTTCGGCGTAAATTTTTTGTTAGTTGATTATTACACATTTTGGTTTAAATTTTTCACCTACACTATTTATTATTCTTTTATGAGTTAACATTCAAAAGTAAAAAATTATAATTAATAAATTCAATAACAAAATTCAGTTTTTCCGGTTTAGTTACTATTATAAAGGTTGGTTTGGTCCGGTATTGCAATAGAACTGGGAATTCGGTTTTTGGGAAAACATAATGTAGGAATATGGGACACTTTTGATATTAAAATTAATACAAATAATAACGATACTCTCGTTATTAACATGAGAAAATAAGTAATACAAATACCATAAGCTAAAATAAAATAAACAATGAAATAACGTAACAAATATGTTAAATGATTCAACTCAAGATCTACAAATGATTAAGTTTTCAACTTGTTATTTAGCAACATTTTCTTGTAATCTTCTTGATACGAACTTAAAATATAAAATTTCCAACTTTTACCACATCAACGACTTCTAGTATTCTCTTTGGCTGCAAAAATGAATGAAACAAAAGTTGACGGTTAAGGCTGAGGCACATGTTCAATACGCTTCCCTTAAAACAGATTACGCGCCTCTACATAAGACATCGCGTCTGTTTCCCAGGGTACAACAACTGAAGCAGTTAGCACTGCCGGAGATGTCCACGCGCCCGAGATTATATTGGGGTAATTAAAGTGTAGTGTTAGAACTTATGGAAAAATAATAGAATAAAGAAGTAAATGAATCAAGTAGAGAAACGCATCTCTATAGGTTTGGAAACTCATCTCCATAGGTTTCTAATATATGAGTCTTTAAAGATTTCTTCTTCACCAATAACTCTTCTTGCATGCATGCATTTTCTTTTGAATTTTCTAGTTTGTATTTTTTCTTGCTTCTTTCAAATAATGCGCATAGTCTATTATATATACAAGAGATAAGGGTGAGTAAAGTGTGTCTTAATTAGAATTTAATAATCTAATAAAAGCCAATCAATTGTCATAAAAAGGCTCTACTCAAGAGTTTCATGACTATATGAAGAGTTTAATATTAACTATTATCATTAATCTTTATTCACAATATTCTATTTTTCCAACAATCCCCCACATGAATGGAGATTGATCAAAACACACCAAAATGTCCAATAGAACCTCGACAGTTGAGTATTGCAGGATAGGTAGGTGTTAGCTTTGAACATTCCTTTGTGAAGCATACTTAGTCTCCTAGCGGTTAGTAGACGTGATATCCTTGAACAAACCCCCATTTGTGTAGACGACAATACACTTCACACAATACTCTCCCTAGCGGAGCACTTGGGGTGTGTTTTTTAACCGTACCCGAATAACGAACCCGAATCGAAGTGACCCGAGACCCGAATAACCCGAACCGAATTCACCCGAACCGATTAAGCTCCTAACCCGAATCCGAGATAAAATATTCGGGTCGGTATTTGGGTTGAAATACCCAAATTCGGGTTGACCCGAATAACCCGAAGTATAATACATCGATGCATGTATCCCTAATTTTTATAGGGTAGTTTAGCGTTGAAGTAACATATTGACCTTATGTATTCTTGTTCGATTGTTCTCAAGACTTCGATAATATTGGATTTATCACATCCCAATGCATTAATGACCATAAAGCATGTTGAGAATGTATATTCAGTTCAAAAACTTAAATAGTATAGTATTTAAACAAATATGTATCGAGCCTGTATTGATCTACATACTACAACACTCCTTCATCCGGTCTAATGCATGCCTGTATGATAAATTTCATGTTTTGCTAAATAATATATGTTATTGTTGAATATGGTTGCATATTATGGTTTTATAACGGCTTGGAATATGCTTTTTTAATTTATAACATTGTCAAAGGTGGACATATTTTTTTAATTTGTTAAACCCAAAACCCGACCCAAATTAACCCGATCCGTTCAACCCGAAACCCGAATAAACCGAAGTTATTTGGGTTGGTTCTTGGGTCAATTTGTTTTGATCTCAAACCCGAACAAACCGACCCAAACAACCCAAAACCCGAAGAACACCCCTACCGGGCACGTCCCCTCATTGTCGTGTCCATTATGGTCCTGGAACACTAGCCTGGTTCTGTGAAAGCTCTAGGAATTGCACACCCCACAATTTCATTCGAAGCGACCCCACTTTTCTTTCACATAAGTGATTATCCAGAAATCATTAAAAGCATTAAGGTTATAATGATTTACACAAATCATTAACCATATATTATGCTTAACCTCACAACATGTCGCTGTTGTTATAGGAATGGACTAGGAAGTAATTAGACTCTCTTTATACTTTAGAAAGATATATATATTAGCTCATGTGTTAACTTATAAGTTATGCCCCCACAGTGACCACCCATGAATATATATAATTAGGTTGTCCTATTAAACTTAGATATTGGGATCTCCAGTCAGCTAAGTTAGGTTTCCTTTATATACCCTTTTTTCATGGGCTTTAGTCTCATTCCACAACATGATCTCTACTAAACCCTTAGGTTGTTGGATCCATTACATTATCGTTGACTTTGCCTAGTCACTACAGATAACTTGCGTAGTTGAGATCAATTGTCATGATGTGTTCTTCACTTACAAGTTAATTTTGTCTATTGTCAACTTTCTAAGACTATAACCTCAGTGGCCACCTGAATCTGGTTCTAATATTTGTATATCATTAAGGCAAGCACATCTCCATTCATGTGGGGATTGTTGAAAAATTATAAAAAAATGAATGGAAATTAATTTATTAGGTTATTAATACTATAACTCTTCATATATTGAAATTCTTGAGTAGAGTTTTCTTTATGGCACTTAATGGATTTTATTAGAGAATTAAGTCTCTAATTAAGTGAAGCTTTTCACTCACCCTTAACTTTGGTATAATATAGTGGGCTATGTGTCTCATTGGAAAGTCCTAGAAAAATGAGAAGCTAGGAAATTTAAGGAAAAAAATACATGCATGCATGAGGAGTTATGGTGAAGAAGAAAGCTTTAAAGAATCATATGTTGAGAACATATAGAGATGGGTTTCTCCATTCGATTACACCACCGTTTCATTCTTTTTATTTTTCCCACAAGTTCTAATACTACAATTTAACTAATGTAACCTCAGGCGTGTGGACATCTCCGGCAGTACAAACTGCTTCGGTTGTTGTATCCTGGAACACAGACGCGTTGTCTAATGTAGAGGCGCGAAATATGTTTTAAGATGGTAGGAATATGGGACACTTTTGATATTAAAATTAATACAAATAATAACGATACTCTCGTTATTAACATGAGAAAATAAGTAATACAAATACCATAAGCTAAAATAAAATAAACAATGAAATAACGTAACAAATATGTTAAATGATTCAACTCAAGATCTTCAAATGATAAAGTATTTAACTTGTTATTTAGCAACATTTTCTTGTAATCTTCTTGACACAAACATAAAAAATAAAATTTCCAACTTTTACCACATCAACGACTTCTAGTAGTCTCTTTGGCTGCAAAAATGAACGAAACAAAAGTTGACGGTTAAGGCTGAGGCACATGTTCAATACGCTTCCCTAAAAACAGATTCCGCGCCTCTACATAAGACATCGCGTCTGTTTCCCAGCGTACAACAGCCGAAGCAGTTAGCACTGTCGGAGATGTCCATCTCTATAGGTTTGGAAACTCATCTCCATAGGTTATATCGAGGTAATTAAAGTGTAGTGTTAGAACTTATGGCAAAATAATAGAATAAAGAAGTAAATGAATCAAGTGGAGAAACTCATCTCTATAGGTTTGGAAACTCATCTCCATAGGTTTCTAATATATAAGTCTTTAAAGCTTTCTTCTTCACCAATAACTCTTCTTGCATGCATGCATTTTCCTTTGAATTTTCTAGCTTGTATTTTTTCTTGCTTCTTTCAAATAAGGCGCATAGCCTATTATATATACAAGAGATAAGGGTGAGTAAAGTCTGTCTTAATTAGAATTTAATCTACCTATTCTAATAAAATAAAATAAATATGGACACTTGTCATGTTTTGGTTAATTATCATAATTTTTTCCCTCCAAAACTAATATGCCTAATATATGTAATAAATCAATAATTATTCACTTTTCTTTTACACTATATTTATATAATATCTATATATTTTTATAAATATAAATATTAACCTACTATTTTACTATATATTTCAAAATACTAGGTGAATTCCAAAAATTAACAACAAATCATGTTTCTCAAATGAAAATTGTTTCGGGTTTTTTATGGAAGTTAAATTTGATTTTATGGGTCAAAAGTTGGTAAATAGATTGTTTGGTACAAGTTAACTACATTTAGGTCAAAATTTGTTACGGGTCAAAAATGAAAATTTTGAGTATTTTTAAAAGTTTGAGAATGCAAAATAGATTTATCGTCAAATTTGTTATGGGTTCAAAGTGTTGACTTCAAAATGTCAAAAGTATGAAAGTTAAAATTTTAAACATGATTCAGGTTTCAGGTTTATTTATAAGGGCATTTTTTGAAATAATCAAAAGGTTTGGGATTTGGCAAATTGACTATTTTTCCTTCAACTATTAAAATTTAAGAAAAGATTGCGAACACTTTCGACATGCCACCCCCATGCCTATCAATGCTTATAACTTTTATCAAATTTGAAATATTTATGTCAAAATTAATTTTTCCTTCAATGGTGATCAGAACGTTGTATGGGAAGCATGTCATGCAAAACTATGCTCAAATGAAACAAAATATTCACAAAATTGAATCGGTTAACATGTTATTTTTTATGTTGTCATTATGACAAAGTCGAGAAGCCCTCTGAAACTTATCAAAATCTTTTTTATGGTGTAACTTAGGAAAACATAGTTCTTGAAGAACATCCATTGCTACAATTTAATATCCTACTTTATTTTGATGGGTGGTAAATTGATAAATATATCAATAAAGGTAACGCCTCTTTTATATTTAGGCTAACTACTATCGTATGAGAGGTCTTATTTTCGAAATTGGTTCATAACCAAAATTCTTCTAATTATACATATATGACACCGAGAATGAATTTTTTAATAGAAAGAAGCATTTTCGGGTACGATTTTGCACGAACATTTTTTTTATTAAGTTAAATTAAAAAGAATCAATTTGTGATATAAATAAAATCAACTTATATACATATTATATAGATACAGGCATAGATGTAATATATTTTTTTTCATATACGCTATGTAATTATTTGTTTTACTTATAATTTGAATTATTGCGTGCGTGACACGGGCTCTAAAACTTGTAATCTAATAAAAACTAATCAATTGTCATAAAAATGCTCTACTCATGAGTTTCATGACTATATGAAGAGTTTAATATTAATTATTATAATTAATCTTCATTCACAATATTCTATTTTTCCAACACATAAGACCAAATTAGCAGTTTTGTGTTGGGTTCGGTTAGTTTGGTTACGGGTCGGTTATTTCGGTTTCATGCACCCCTATCGTTAGGCATGTAGCCTTCAGCAAGCTTTCACTTTGGGACGTCTAGTATTCTAGTCTAGACCTAGTACAAAACAAACTTCAGATCATGAACAACTCAAATATGATAATACTATCCAACTAAAAATGTGTCCGTTGGACAAAATTTGCTGCATAATTAGAACAACTTTCTTTGTAAGCAAATAAATTTGTGCAGATCAAAGAAAAGGAGAAAGAAGTAGCCGAGATTAAGTTAAATCAGCAGCAGACCAATGAGATGATGCCATCATTTCATGTTGACATACTAAGCAACCGGTAATGTTACTCTTTTCTTTTTATATAGTTGTTTGTTAAGTCGTGAAAAGTTAAATGATTAAAGACGGAAGCCTAACGCGTGTGCATTTGATACGTAGCAACACGTGTCAGGCTGGAGGTGATGGTGAAGTAGAAGAGAACCCACGAGTAGGTCGACCATCAGCAGTAATACCAGCTTGGATGGCTCAACACATGACAAATAAGTAAAACGTTTACATGTTGGTTTTTATTGTTTCTAGTGTGGTGATGGATGCGTATGTGGTGACATATTATAAACCATGTCTATGTTTATGACTATGGGTTGTAAGATAATAAAAAGTTCTCTTATATATAGTAGTATTCGAATTTCCACAAGTTTTATGTATTTTAACCCCTCAAAGGACGCCACTTGTCCAGCACAAGCTGTGTTTTACATGATGCAGTTGATGGCAGGGCATTTAACTGGTTCTTTCAGTAAAAAACGAGATATTGGAAATGGAAGAGCGATGTATGCCTGTCGATATATCATATATTTAATTGTGGAATAGCCATTTTGATAGCCATGTTTCTTTAAAACAGTAGCGATACAAAGTGTTATGATATTTGTGTTATGAAAAGCTCTACCGCAACGTTTCGGATGCCATAGATGTTAGATTTTACTGATAGTTTCTTTCAAACAAATATTAAAAATGAAACAGTAATCAACAACTTAGCTTTACAGAATTTAAATCCCAGAAGTACATCAACTTTTCAATTGCATCATCTAGTACCCCGTAATTTAGTGGTACACAAAACCGGTTAGAGTTCAACGGTCAAATAACCGGTTAATCGGGTCGGGTACTAATCGGTTTTGCGACAAGAAACCCTTATCGATATAACTGGTTTCAGGTATAACTGAACCGGTTAACCGGTAAATAGCCGAAAAAAAAAAAGATTTAAAAAAAATAACAAAAAACAACAAAATAAACCGGTTCAATTAGAAACGGCCAAACAGGTATAAACCGGTCAGTGGTGGCCGGTTAGGATTTCAGGTTGGAGCGTACCGGTTAGCCCGGTTGGCTGTGCACCTCTACCCCGTATAATTCTCTTCTAATAAAAGTAGGGTTGTTCACGAGCCGAACCGAACTGAGCGAAGGCTTGTTCGTTGTTTGGCTCGTTTACAACCAAACCAAACCGAACGGCTGAAATTTGAACCGAGCGAAAATCGAAATGAGCCAAAATCGAATCGAGCATTTTTCGATCAAACATCGAGCGATTTTAGAGCGTTATTTATTTATTTTTCACATTAAAATTTTCAATAAGAAACAAGTTTGAAGGTTGTAAATAATATATTTTGTACAAATATTAGTAGTTTTTAGACAAACGTGTAATATGTTGTAAATTTTTATGAGAATTTAATATTAACAGAGATATAATTAGCATGTAAACGAGCTTCATGTATTCTGAAAACTTAAAGTGAACAAATAAAACTATAAAATTGACAAAATTAAGAAAATTTTAAATGGTTTAAATTATTGTATACCTATATTTATGTGTTTTTTCTATTTATTTATATTTTTGTTCATATATAATTATATATAAGATAAATTAAAAATATTCGAGCCGAACCGAACAGACCTTTGCTAGTTGCTTGGCTCGTTTACAAACCGAACCGAGCAGAGCGGTTCGTTTACAATCGAGCGAACATTTTTCGAACAATTTCCAAACGAGCAACGAACGAGTTTAAGCGGCGAGCCGTTTGGGGCCCTAGATAAAAGAGTGAAATGGGTACAATTTAAGCATTCTTTCAATTGGGTTAAATTGAGCCCATTGTTCCACATTATTTGTTACTTTACCTTTTTTGTCATTATGACCCATAACTCAACATCTATTGTTGCAGCCAACAGTACAACACACAAAAGAGCTTAACATCAGGTATGTTTTGAATATACAAATAACACGAAAGACAAACAGCCAAAAGGGTCCAAAAACTAACCAGAAAAAGAACTACACTAAGAACAACTAGTAATACAAACTCTAGATTATCAACATAAATCTCAAGAAAGTTTAAAGAGTGATATAATGTCAACGTAGCAACTTTCAACGGTTATTACTACAGCTGATGCACGTGGAGCTTCAAAGAGAGTTTTTAACATCTCCGACTCTTGATTTGGTTCAACCCAGCTGCGTATGCTCAACTTCTTCAGCTTGGGTGACCTCGCCAAGAAAAACTTCACAAACTCCATCTCACGCTTCGAGTTGCCCAAATATTCAATCTCTAATTCTGTCAGATGCTCCAACCAAACATTTGAATAACCTTCCCATACAGTGGAGTATTCCTCATAACAATTATGACCAGATTCAAGCTACAGGAAGGTTTGTGTCAGCATGTTTTGGTATGAGAATCAAAAAAACAAACACATTTCAAGATATAGTTACGCATTTACCGTTAGGCTAATATTCTCCAAGTTTGGAGAACACTTGATCAAAACAAGAAGAAAAGCCAATACATAGTCGTCAAGACAAACCATATTTCCAATACGAAAGTATTTGAGGTTATTAGTGGGGTTGGAAGCTCTTGTGGAACCGAGTCTAGAACAAGCCACTTAAAGCATAGGCAAAACAAAGATTAACAACCAAAGTTCTAAACTTTTACTTCATCTATTTTATAATGCGGATATACATTACCTCAGAGACATTACACCAAGTAGTTAGACGTTCAATCACAGGTAAACACCCGAATAGCTCATTAATGGTGCATTTATCATAGGGAAAAGATAAAAGCTGCAGAACGTAACAATATTCAGGTAGGTACTTTCAAAAGCCCGTGGCATGAAAACGCATATTCAAGTGGGAACTTACCGGACTGAAGCTCTTAAGTGATGGACTATTGGATAAAATATGCAGAAGGGTTTTTGTAGACATCTTTACATCCCACAAGGATAAGCTTTGAAGGCTACATAATACACTGAATACTGGTGGATGGTCAAGCTCACAAAAAATGAGATCCAGGTCTATCAAGTGATGCATCGAGAAGATAGACATGGGAAATTTATACCAACCGTCGACATCCTCATCATCCAATCCTGCAAGTTGTAGTTTCTTGACAGTATGGTTCCTCGACAAACTAAGTAATATTTGATCAAATTCGAAAAAATCAAAATCGCTACACATGTTAAGCGTGAGCTCTTGTATTGGACTCTGGCGGAGTGCCATAACTTGGTGTAAATCATGGAAAACTTCATACGTTTGTTCTGATATAACTCGTTTCTCAAGATACAGCTCAAATTTATACATTTCCTTGCCGCCCCATCTGTTGATAGTAAAAGAGATAGGATGGTTTCTAATATGGGTTGAGGGAGTGTGCTGATTCTATCCGAAGACAATCGTTCAGCTTTGCTTCATTGGCGTCATCCGTGCATAAAAGCTAGAACTTCATTTCTTTTCAGTTTTTTCAAACTTCTGGAAAGATGGTTAAAGAAACTCCGGTAACCACAACCCCAGCTACTGGGGGAATACCGGCGACTACACAGTTTTTACGAACACTACCCCGGTTACCCAAGCTGGGGCAAGTGCAGTAAATAATCGCTCACTGGGATTCACCGATACCCAGTTAGAGAGAAAACGAACGAGGCTCCCCCGCCAAACACTCGATGAAGTTAAAGCGTGGGCGGAAGCACGTCAAAAAGAATTCAAAGCTGAGTTGGATGAACGCTTACGTTTACTCCAACAGGCTGATGAATTCGTATACTTTGACGATGATTCGGAGGAATCCGATAGTGACGCAAACCCTCGTCATAGGGCGAAAGGGAAGCGTAAGGAAACGGACTCCCAACCGAGAAGGCATTTTGGAGAAACCTTCAAACCAAAAAACGCGGGTGGAAACCCACGTGACTTCTCCAAAACATTTACACCAACTGCTGCAAAGGCGGGAACGTCCAAATTTGCAAGGGACATTGCGGAAGCAATCGTCCTGAAAAGTGCCAAACAGATGTCCAACATCGGCACTTACGATGGTATATCTGATCCAGACGATCATTTGAACAGGTTCATAGCGGGGGCAACCGTCAGTAGTTGGACGTAACCTACGTGGTGTTACATGTTCCAAATGACGCTTGTTGGGCCAGCTAGAGCGTGGTTCGATCGTCTACCGGTCAACCACATCTACGACTGGGCAGACTTCCAACAGAAGTTTAGCCAACACTTCAGCCAACAAAGAAAGTATACCGAAGAGCAATGGACAATCCTCAAATGCATTCGAGAGGAAGATGAATCTTTGCCAGACTTCATCACTCGCTTCAACTCAAAGAAGCTAAGTCTGGGTAATATTAGCGAAGATCTTGTTCGCGCTGCTTTTATCCAGGGCGCGAACGACCCAGAGCTCATCCGCACCTTAACGGGTAAAGATGGCATGCCATCCACATGGGATGCCATCATGACAGCAGCTAAACGCTTTGCGGAAACGGAGAAGCAACTGGGTAGAGATCTCCCCCATAGCACAAACCTCTACACCCAGAAAACAAGAGAAGACAAGGTCCTTACCGCCCGACTAAACAAAAAACGGAAGCTAGGCATTTGGCAGTCAAGGGTAAACTTTGACACCTCATCCGGCTTGCAACATCGGTTAGGCGGAAGGGATAACGTACAGTCGAACCAGAACTCCAGATGGACGCCACTCACCAAAAGCGTCACCGAGATATTCGCCACTGAGGAGCTCCCATGGCCAAAGGCTCCAATAATCCGACATCGTCACAATGCTGATCGGAGCAAATACTGTGACTTTCACAGGACAAAAGGCCACAACACTGAAGAATGCACAGACGTAAAGGACATGGTCGAAGCATTTGTCAGAGATGGGACGCTCGCGCACCTCGTGGCGCAATGAACGCTGAGCAGGCTGATGCGTGTAGAACCCCAGTTGGGGAAAACACGAATAAAATTGCAGCTTCAATGTTGGAGACTACATACTGCGTAAACAACGAGATCCCGAACCAGGTGCATATCGGCTCGATGGCACTCCCATCCCAACAACATGGAAGGGAGCTCAATTACACAGTTTGCATGTAGATCAATTCCAAATTTGTAAAGAAAAGGCCCAGAGCCACTTCTAATGGAAATGATTCTCCTTAGAACATCGACGCTGATGATTTTACATTTATACTTATGAACTTTCCACACGGATATGCCGGTCTTCACCGCATACACAAGTGTGAAAGAAGTCGTTGCGTGGGGAAGGCGGCAAAACCCGCATAAACCCAAAAAAAACGACAAACCTTCACGCAGGTCAGTTAAAGGTAAAGTTCAGTCATCCCACTAAATGAAAGTGCCGGTCTATCCGCACGAATCATGATAGAGGAAACTGAACACTAACCTATTAACAACCGCGCGTCGAACGGTTAATTTACTCAACACTGATATGCCAGTTTTCACCGCATAATTACGTGGAAAGTCGTTGCGTGGGGAAGGCGGCAAAACCCGCATAAACCCAAAAAACGGCAAACCTTCACGCAGGTCAGTCATAGGTAAACTTTGGTCATCCAACTAAATGAAAGTGCCGGTCCTAACCGCACAAATCATGAGAGGAAACCGAACCTATTGACAACCGCGCGTCGAACGGTTAACTTATTCAAAATACTTTAGAAAATTTCTAAAAAGATGAGGAAAACCTCCACGCAGGTCAGATATAGGTAAAGTTTAGCCATCCTACTAAGTGCAAGTGACGGTCCTACCCGCACAATCACGAAAGAGGAAGCAAAACTTCAACCTATTATCTACCACGTTCAAAGGTTAACTTATTCTAAACACTTGGAAAATTGCTAATTTAAACTAAAGTATGCATGAGCAAGTCATATAACGTTTATAAAGCAAGTAATCCAGTGAAAGTAGCGGTCTTACCCGCACAAAGATTTATATTTCATAATATTCATTACAAGGGCCGGGTAACTACCCGCCTACAAGAATATAAATCTATACAAGCTAAACCTATCCTAACAGTGGGAAGGGATCTTCAGGATCAAGCTTCAGGACCACTTCCACTTGGACCAGCACCATCAGTAGAGCGTGGCGGTTCAAGGAAAGCTTTAAGGATAGCTAGCCCATCATCAGCAGCAGCAACTTCGTTCACCTTCTCCACCACCGGATGCGGGAAGGCGGCATACTGATTCACTGCTTGGTCATAAACAGCTTCAGTATCCACATCATACAAAGGGAAGTTGGAAGGCGGGATGCCTTTCTCAACGAACCCTAGACCAAGCAGGAAGCCGGCCTTTTCCCCATCCTCATGAGAAGCGTTGAGGGCTGCGCTCATGGCATCGTCGTATGATGTGTCCGTGAAGACTCGATGCACAACCTACAAAAAAAATATATACAAGTATCAAAACCTTTTCTATTTACAAAGAAAAGCGTGAAGACATTATGAAGCTAAGCTTACCTGAGACAACGCTTCTCGAAGAAGCCATTCCTTGGCAACCAGAGCCTCCTGGAGGGCAGCTTGAGCTTGGTTACAGGCGCGTTCGGCTTCACTTTTGTTGAGGTTGGCAAGCAACCCATTTCCTTTGGGTTCAGGTGATGGGTTCGGCGGCTATCGGCCTGTTATTGACCCTACAGGTGCGTAGGGTTCTTCTGGCCCATTTTATATATATATGTTTTATCATCTTTTCCTAAATGCTTTGTGTTTTTTGCAGTGTCGGATTCCAATGAAGTGTATGTTCCACGATGGAACATTCGCCGAGGAACAACCCTTCGCACCCCTGTGGAGTGCGTGGAATGGGCTCGTCACGCTGCTCCTAGTGGTGCGTTGGGAGAAGCCATGGCTAGCTACCAGGAGGGTAGGTTAACCAATGAGCTTCGGGTTCTCCTGGCTCGGATGCAGCCGCGCGTCGAGCTGCTTTGTCGTGAAAACGACAAGTTAAAAGCAGCTCGCCTTAAAGAAGTGGCTCAGGCGCGGGTTATCCGGGAGGAGAACCAAAGGCTTTCCGCCGTAGCTGCGGAGAAGGAGAAGGCCTTCAAGGCCCTCGAGGTTGAAGTTCAGTCACGACTCGAGGCCCGTTCCAAGGCTGCCCAAGCTGTTAATGAACAGCTTCGGCTGGCTAAGGAGACTGCGAGGAACGCAACCGAGAGGGCCACCAAGGCTGAAGCTGTTGCTGAGCCTCTACGCATGGAGAATGAAGAGCTTAAAGCCAAATTAGAGGCTCTCCAGCAGGCTCATGATGCCTTGGCGATGGAAGACGCCAAAAAGCTCCAGGAAATCTTGGACCAGAGGGGGGTGCTTGACCATACTGAGCGTAAGCTAAAGGGCGTGGAAGAGGCTGCGGCTAAAGAAGTGTTGCTCGCCAACCTCAACAAGAGTGAAGCCGAACGCGCCCGTAACGAAGCTCAAGCTGCCCTCCAAGAAGCTCTGGTTGCCAAGGAATGGCTTCTTCGAGAAGCGTTGTCTCAGGTATGTTTCTTTTCTTTACGCTTTTCTTTGTAAATAGAAAAGGTTTTGACACTTGTATATTTTCTTGTAGGTTGTGCATCGGGTCTTCTCAGAGACATCTTACGACGATGCTATGAGCGCAGCCCTCAACGCTTCTCACGAGGATGGGGAAAAGGCCGGCTTCCTGCTTGGTCTAGGGTTCGTTGAGAAAGGCATCCCGCCTTCCAACTTCCCTTTATTCGATGTAGATACTGAAGCCATATATGACCAAGCAGTAAATCAATACGCCGCCTTCCCGCATCCGGTGGTGGAGAAGGTAAACGAAGTTGCTGCTGCTGATGATGGGCTAGCTATCCTCAAAGCTTTCCTTGAACTGCCACGCTCTACTGATGGGGCTGGTCCAAGTGGAAGTGGCCCTGAAGCCTGATCCTGAAGATCCCTTCCCGCTGCTAGGATAGATTTAGCTTGTATAGATTTATTTTCTTGTAGGCGGGTAGTTACCCGGCCATTCTTGTAATGAATCATTGTGAAATATAAATTTTTTTGCGGGTAAGACCGCTACTTTCGTTGGGTTCCTTGCTTTGTAAACGCTGTATGACTTGCATACTTTAGTTTAAATTAGCAATTTTCCAAGTGTTTAGAATAAGTTAACCTTTAAACGTGGTAGATAGGTGTGAAGTTTTGCTTCCTCTTCCGTGATTGTGCGGGTAGGACCGTCACTTGCACGTAGTAGGATGGCTAAACTTTACCATCTGACCTGCGTGTAGGTTTTCCTCATCTTTTGAGGATAAGTTAACCTTTGAACGTGGTAGATAGGTGTGAAGTTTTGCTTCCTCTTCCGTGATTGTGCGGGTAGGACCGTCACTTGCACGTAGTAGGATGGCTAAACTTTACCATCTGACCTGCGTGTAGGTTTTCCTTATCTTTTTATTAGAAATTCTGTTTTGAACCGTTCGACGCGCGGTTGTCAATAGGTTAGTGTTCAGTTCCCTTTTTCATGATTCATGCGGATAGACCGGCACTTTCATTTAATGGGACTGAACTTTTCCCCTTCAACTGACCTGCGTGAAGGTTTGTCGTTTTTTGGGTTTATGCGGGTTTTGCCGCCTTCTCCTCGCAACGACTTTACGTAATTATGCGGTGAGAACCGGCATATCCGTGTTGAATAAATTAACCGTTCGACACGCGGTTGTCAATAGGTTAGTGTTCAGTTCCCTTTTTCATGATTCATGCGGATAGACCGGCACTTTCATTTAATGGGACTGAACTTTTCCCCTTCAACTGACCTGCGTGAAGGTTTGTCGTTTTTTGGGTTTATGCGGGTTTTGCCGCCTTCCCCACGCAACGACTCACACTTATGTATGCGGTGAAAACCGGCATTAGTGTTGATAGTTCATAAAAATGTAAAATCATCAGCGTCAATGTTTTAAGGAGAATCGTTTCCATTAGAAGTGGCTGTTGGCATTTTCTTTACAAATTTGGAATTGATTTACATGCAAACTGTGTAAATGAGCTCCCTTCCATGTTGTTGGGATGGGAGTGCCATCGAGCCGATACGCACCTGGTTCGGGATCTCGTTCTTTACGCAGCATGTAGTCTCCATATTGAAGCTGGAATTTTATTCGTGTTTTCCCCAGCTGGGGTTCTACACGCATCAGCCTGCTCAGCGTTCATTGCGCCACGAGGTGCGCGAGCGTCCCATCTCTGACGAATGCCTCGACCATGTCCTTTACGTCTATGCATTCTTCGGTGTTGTGGCCTTTTGTCCTGTGAAATTCACAGTATTTGCTCCGATCAGCATTGTGGCGATGTCGGATTATTTGAGGCTTTGGCCATGGGAGCTCCTCGGTGGCGAATATCTCGGTGACGCTTTTGGTGAGCGGCGTCCATCTGGGGTTCTTGTTGGACTGTACGTTATCCCTTCCGCCTAACCGATGCTGCAAGCCGGATGAGGTGTCAAAGTTTACCCTTGACTGCCAAATGCCTAGCTTCCGCTTTTTGTTTAATCGGGCGGTGAGAACGTTGTCTTCTCTTGTTTTCTGGGTGTAGAGGTTTGTGCTCTGTGGGAGATCTCTACCCAGTTGCTTCTCCGTTTCCGCAAAGCGTTTAGCTGCTGTCATGATGGCATCCCATGTGGATGGCATGCCATCTTTACCTGTTAAGGTGCGGATGAGCTCTGGGTCGTTCGCGCCCTGAATAAAAGCAGCGCGAACAAGATCTTCGCTAATGTTACCCAGACTTAGCTTCTTCGAGTTGAAGCGAGTGATGAAATCTAGCAAAGATTCATCTTTTTCTCGAATGCACTTGAGGATTGTCCATTGCTCCTCGGTATACTTTCTTTGCTGGCTGAAGTGTTGGCTAAACTTCTGTTGGAAGTCAGCCCAGTCGTAGATGTGGTTGACCGGTAGACGATCGAACCACGCTCTAGCAGCCCCCACAAGCGTCATTTGGAACATGTAACACCACGTAGGTTCCGTCCAACTACTGACGGTTGCCCCCGCTATGAACCTGTTCAAATGATCGTCTGGATCAGATATACCATCATATGTGCCTATGCTGGACATTTGTTTGGCACTTTTTGGGGCGATTGCTTCCGCAATGTCCCTTGCAAATTTGGACGTTCCCGCATTTGCAACGTTTGGTCTGAATGTTTTGGAGAAGTGTCGTGGACTTCCACCTGTGCTTTTTGGTTTGAAGGCTTGTCCAAAATGCCTTCTCGGTTGGGAATCCATTTCCTTACGCTTCCCTTTTGCCCTATGGCGAGGGTTCGCGTCGGAGTCGGATTCCTCCGAGTCATCCAAGTAATCCTCGAATTCGTCAGCCTGTTGGACGGAGCGCAAGCGTTCGTCCAACTCTGCTTGGAATTCCCTCTGACGTGCCTCCGCCCATGCCTTAACTTCATCGAGTGTTTGGCGGGGGAGTCTTGTTCGTTTCTCTAACTGGGCATCGGTGAATCCCAGTGAGCGATTATTTACTGCACTTGCCCCAGCTTGGGTAGCTGGGGTAATGTTCGTAAAATTTACTTCACTTGCCCCGGCTTGGGTAGCCGGGGTAGTGTTTGTAAAAACTGTGTTGCCGGTATTCCCCCCAGTAACTGGGGTTGTGGTTACCGGAGTTTCTTTAACCATCTTGGAAGTTTGAAAAAACTAGAGAAAAATGTTCTAGCTTTATGCACGGATGGCGCCAATGAAGAAACACTAACCGGACCCCGGGCAGATTACTGGTAACCTGGGGGTTAGATAGACGTTTCCCACGAGGGGTTAGACCCTGAGAAGATGGTTCTTCTGATAACCTGCAAAACAGACACCGTGAGCTTGTCACTGAGAAGGGGGGGTTCCTCCTTGTGACCACCCTCCGGCGTGAGAATCAGACTAGATTGCTCTTTAAATATAAGTGTATATTAAGAGATTGCTAGAGCAGATATCAGGTATATATGATAATACGAGATAAGATGAGATGGTCATACCATTTGTGGTATTTATAGCCGAAGGTAGGTTTCCAAGGAGGTGTGGCCGGCTGCAACAGTGTTCCTGTTCCACCAACAGTGGCCTACGCACGTGCCCTGCTGGTAGTTGGTGGGTAGGCAGCGGCTGATAGTGACCAGGCCTGCTGTGTACTATTCCTTTTCCACCAACTGCCGGCTACGCACGTGGTATGGCAGTAGTTGGTGAGTAGGCAGCGGCTAATAGTGACACAGTACAGGAGCATGCTGCTCGCCATACTGTTGTCAATAAGCTGTCGTATCTTTAGTCAGATCTTTTTCCCATACCTCGTCAGGTACAGTACAGAAGATCTTCCCGTATCGTACGGACTGGCTTATTTGGGCGGGAGTATTCCCCCTCCCGCCCTTGTGCGGGATTGTTCCCGGCTTTGCTCATTCCCTCAGGTGACACTGAGTGATTGAGAGCTAAGTGCCTTGTTCGTGTAGCCTTGCTGCGCGGGTGGCCTTCCCTGATGGCTTGTATCCGAAGCTGCGGGAACAGGCGGAGTCCTTCACCATCGGGAGGCATTTCCTGCGGGACCAGCTTGCGTACTGCGCGTAAGGACGTCACGTCTCTGAGCATGGTTGGTCCTGCGGATCCAGTTGGTTTCTGCGCAGACGTCCCTCTTCAAGGTGAGTCTTGCGGGTCCAACTGGACTCTGCTGGGACCTACCTCTTCATAACCAGAAGCCAAACACATCGTCGATTAATAATAATCGGAATCTTGAACGAGAGAAAAAAGTGAAAGTTGAAACGACGTCGGAGTCGCCGGTGAGCTGGCAGTCGTGTGAGTCCGAGGAAGATGAATACATCGTATTTTACTTTAAGGATGATGAAGCCGGTGGTGATGTCATAGAGGAACGTGGGCTAGACGCCGACTGTTGCATTCGCCGGAATAAGGTTTGTTTTTCATATTAATCTGTTTAATGATTTTCTATTATTGAGTATTAAATATGAGATATAAAAGTAATAATTGTTTTTTTTTAATTGGAAAGGTAAGAAACCAAGAATCCACTAGCAAGATGCGAGTTGATGCGATAAACTAGTCTGAGCATGAGCGTGAGCCCAAGCAACATAGGCATACGTGTAGTGAGTCAAGCGAGTCGAGTACGGATTCATTTGCCTTCCCAGCGTAAGTAACACTATTATTTTTTTTTTCAATGAGTAATTACGGGGTGTTTGGGAGTTGAGATTGTGAATTATGGAATGCATTGCACACTCCTTTAATGATGTTTTATCGTGGTTATATGGGAATGATTCTTTGATAATTTGCAGAATCCAAAGGGAATGGCCTGGTAGTCTCTTGAAAATCCATGGCGTCTATCCCTAAACGGTTATGTACGGGCTTGTGATAGCTTTAATGATGTCTATGACTTAGTTTGACTATTGATCAACTTTAACTTTGATTTGCCAATACTAACTTTCTTTCACCAAATTTTACTTTTATCAAACCAATATCGAGTATGTTTGACCTTGATGTCGAATGAATTATAACGACCCATACAAAATTTTATACTTTTTCGTGAAAACCCATTATCTATAAAATGTGTTCATACCTAACTAATATTTTTTTTTTCTTGAATAACGCTAGTCAGGCTGGGCTCTTACATCAACCACTCATCACCTATTCACTTGAGTCAGGAAGTTCAAATCATTTTACAATGGTATTTTTCTCAATAAGTGACATACATTTATGAGAATCGAAACGGTAAACTCCCCAAGAGAAAAACTTATAGAAAACCCACTGACAAACCGAGCTAGCACCTAACTTATCCACTTCTAATATATTAACTAAGGCTTAAAGCTATAAATTAAGTCTTTTAAATTAATTAATATTAATAAATAATAATCATAGCCTAAATACAAGGATCCCTTTTTATAACACTTGTAACATTTAGAAGGTATTTAGGATTGCTTATTTTCATCAATTTGTAACTTATAGAAAAAGTTAAAAGCTTGTTTGGTATTAGAAATGTTTGTGAGTATATAAGTTAATAAGAGCATCTACAGCAACAAACTTATACAAACTGTCACATAATATTTCAAACTTTTCTCAAAAACCCCGCTTACTTTCACAACAACAAACCTCCACCAACTCGATTAAAAAATATTAAATGTGTATATAATATATATATATATGTATGCGCGCGCATGCAAGCTTATTTGAGAAGAGTGGCACATCTCTCGTTTGTTGCAGGTTTGTAGTAGCAGACTTTGTACCCAGGTACTTCACTCCACAATAAGGAGATTTGTGTTTTTAAGTTTGTCCACTGTCAAATAGATGTAGACCTAAAGAACCGAAGCCTGGTTACAACATTATAACTTGTTGATTTATGAAGGAAAGCCATAAGGAGGTAAAACAAGAACCCCAAACGCTCCTTTATACAATGAAGTAGTGGTCCGGCGTATGAAGTGAAGTCCGCTCATATTCTTCACTCAACCTCAACGAGTGTAATTTAATTAGGGCTACGTTCGGTTCCTTGGTGTTCCAACTTAGTCAGGTATTACCGCCCTTTGACTGTCTTATGTTGTAATTACTTACCTGTTTCAATTTTCATTTTCCAAAACATGTGTTTTTTTGTTTAGATTTTAGGGCTTACAACTTTCAATTTTGTTGGCATTTGTGTTGTAGTTATAAATCTATGCTACCTGTGTAATAACTGTGATTTTCAGTTTCATGAGTCATGCAAACATTCGATCGTCTTCTGTGGCAAATGCCAAACAGGGGTTGTTTATGTGGCTTCCAAATGTTCTGTTAATCTTATTTGGGAAAATAACAGATGGAGTGATAAATGAATACCAAGGAAGTGTCTGTTGTGTTTCTTTTGATGTGTCTGGTATTAAACTTATTATTATAGGGTAATTCATTACATAATCAATTCCAAACCACACATTCAAACACTATATTATATATTTATTTGTGGACTCTTTCTTTGAATCGTTGAATTATCGGACTCTAGCTTATTATTACTTTTTCTTAAACTGATTTTAACTATAACTAGTTTATCTATCCAGCAAAAAAACAGCTGAAGATGACAACAAAACGTCTGTGCGAAGCTGAGCGATCATCTGTGGATAGAATCAGCGCACTCCCTCAACCAATAATAGAAATCATCCTATGTCTTTTAGAATCAACAAAGGAGGCAGCAAGGACAAGCATCCTCTCACGGGTCTGGAGGTACAACTGGACCACTGTTCCTGAACTAGAGTTGTATCTTTATAAACAGCCTGTCTCAGAGCAAGGGTCTGACATGAGGTGTAACTCTTGCTATGCCATACACCAAGTTCTGTTACTGCACCAGGGTCCAATACACGAGCTCTACCTTGTCATTCCGGGTGAGAACGGCTGTTTGGAATTTGATCAAATATTACCTCGTTTGTCGAGGATTCGTACTATCAAGAAACTCATGCTTTCTGGATCGGGTTTTTCTCCCGGTTTGTATAATTTACCCATATCTGTCTTCTCGTTTAATCGCTTAACAGACCTATCAATCTGTTATCTTGATCTTTACCATCCACCAATATTTAATGGATTTGGGAGCCTTAGAAGCTTGTGCTTGAGGGAGGTAGGGATGTCTAAAAAATCCCTTCTACATCTTTTATCCAATTGCCCATCGCTTAAGAGCTTGAGTCTGGTAAGTTCCAAGTTGAATATACGTTCTCATGTCATGGGCTTTCAAAACTAATCTGAATATTGTAACATGTTTCAGATTATGAATGACACAGATGATTAATAAACCATTAGTGAGCTATTCGGGTGTTATTGTTCGGGGCTGATGGCCCGGGTTTGTCATGGTTTCGGAGTGTCGGGCTAAATTTTGGGGTTGTTGATTGGTGTGTATTGGTGGTGGTAGGTCCTTATTTGGTGGGTTTTGATTATTCGGTGGGTTTGGTTCGGGTTGGAAAACATTAATTTCGGGTGGTGGGTATTGGTTTTGATTTTGGTTTTGGTTCTGACCTTCCATGTCTGGCTGTCTGATTTGAGCTCGGTTCTGTCGAGCTAAACATTCAATCTTTGGCTCGTAAATCAGTGGGGAATTTCTTTCTGAATAGCGGGTGTGCATAAACCTGTTACCTGCACAAATAACACACCCCGCGGAAAATGGGAAAATAAAACAAAACTAAAATTAAAAACAAAAACTAAATTAAACTAAACTAAACAAAGAAATCAATTAATCACAAAACACTAAGCGCACTAACTCCCCTGCAACGGCGCCATTTTGATGCTAGACTGTCGCTATCTAGTAAAAAACTATTAAATCAGTATCCTAATCACCTTAAACAAGTCAGGGTAAGTAGGGTGTCGAACCACGAGGAGTATGTGGTCAGTGTGTAGTGAAAATGATTCCTAACATTATGAAGTGGTTCAATTAACGAAGTGCTGATCACACTAGCAAATAGTTTGGTTTTAATATTGATTAAACACATAAACAACTTTCAAGCAATTAACAAAGACAAGTCACACCCGGGGATTTAAGCAAGTAAACAAACAGCTATCTCATGCAACTTAACATATTAACAATCAAAGATCAATACCGATTGACTAACTAGATAAACCTTAAGCATCCACGCTTACTAACACACGGCACTGGTTATCAAACGGTCCCTGCCAGTGTGACTCAACTAAGGGAAAGCATATGCTTCATCATATTCAACTAGTCAACACAATCCTATAAGCAATTATCATAGCAACTGGCACAACAATCGTTCTGATCAAAACAAACCTAAACTGACTGAGTGCACAATAATACTAGACATCAATACTCATAGATTAATCAATGATAGTTACAATCAATTCGTTCTTAATACATGAGAAAAACTAAAAGATACAATACTCTACATCCCGGGTATGACTCGAAGGAACTAGCCGCGCATCGGTATCACTCGGGTTCGGTTATGATATGGTAGGACATGTATGATGATTGGAGATGGTTGGAAGTGATGGTGGCTCTCCTTTCTGCTCTGAAAATCGCCTGGAATGTGAAGAATAGCGTCTAGGGTCGTCAATATGTAATATAAAACAAAACCCTAACTTTCACGATTTTGGGGACCATCGCATAGCGCGATGGTCTCCTCTCCTGGTCCATCGCGCTACGCAATGGACCAAAGTCAACGCAAATCATAATGAAGGGCATCGCGTAGCGCGATGCCCTGTCTTCCACACCCATCGCGCTACGTGATGGGTCACTTCGCTCAGCAAGTCCATATTAATGTCTTGGTTTGCGTGCTGGACATCCCGGGTCTTCATTCCATGCTTGTACAGGCCCAAATTAAGCGCGTTAAGTACATGTGACCTGAAACACAATAAACATGTATGAAGTACCAAAGTTCCTAAACTAAACGATTAAAACGACTAAATTAGCAAACTAAAATATGTACAAATAGACCGAACATAACATCACCGCTATTCTCGTAAAAAAAAAAGGAAAAAAAAGAAAAACACTTGAAACCCGTTCTGACTCGTTCCAACCGTAACCTATTCTGACCCAAACCAAAACAACCCGTTTTTTAGTTGACCCATTCTGACCCAAACCCATTTCAACCCATGACTCGTTCGACCCAACCCAACCCAACCCATTTACCACCTCAATCAGGAATCTAAGTGTTCACTAAAGTTTTTATTCTTCCAAAGTAGATCAAATTTTTATTATGTTTTAATTACCACCTAATTAGCTTTAACTTTAAGTTAATAGAAAAAAATCGAAGGCCGCCCACTGGTGGTAAAACTCGGATGCTCTCAGTATCGAACCAGAGAAGACAAAGATCCCATTGAGGCACCAATGCCCCCTCCAAAGTGTTGTAAGTGAGCAGGGGCGAAGGTTAGAAGGGACCGGGGGTGGCACCGGTCACTGCCGTTTTCTCCGTTAATAGGGTAAATTTCGCGATTAAAAGTTTTAATAGATATTAAGTGCGGTCACTGCCAGTTTATTTTTCCAAAAAGCTACCGGTCACCACCAAATTTTTTTAAAAATATAATACCCTATCGTTTGATTTTTTTTTATAAAACCACACAGTTTTTATAAACAAAAGTTATAAAAATTTTAAAAAACTTAGTTTTTAATAACACTCAAATTTGGAGGGGCTTGTTGTAAATTTTTACATAAGATAACTTAAAAAAAAATAAACGGGCATTTTTTCAAAACAATCGCCTACCTGCTGCTTCCCTTCTACCCTGCATTCTGCCTTCTGAGTTCTGAGTTCTCCACCGCCCACCGCCCCACCGCCGTCCGCCGGTCATCCACCGCCGCCGCTCATCCCCGCTCACCCACCACCGCAAGGTAATAGTCTATTTCCTCTACCTTTGTGTTGTTAAATCAAGGATTATAAAATTAGGGTTTGTAATTGTGAATTGGGGATTCGGGAAAATTAGTCAATTAAGCTTGTAATTGGTATTGTATGGTGAAATTTTACTCTAACTTACCCTATTAATTATTCTTAATTAGGTAAATCATGAAAAAGCAAGATACAATTTTTTCTTTTTTAAAAAAAAGGATGATGAACAAACAAGTAAATCTTCTTTTAAGGTACTCAACCTCCTCTTGGCTCTGTATTATTATAATATTATGGATATTTTAGGTCTTGTTTTTTTTTTAATTGTAAAAACAATCGTTTTGAATGAATGAAAATAAAATTAGATATATAGATGTCATATTGTTTGATCCGACCCGACCCGAACCACCAACACGAACCGAACCACCGACACGGCCGAACCACCAACACGAACCAAATCGCCGACCCGAAAATTTTTGGGTTCGTGACTTCAGTCACCGCCATGGCGAAGCCCAAGCTTCGCCACTGTAAGTGAGGTTTGAACTTGGGTCTCAATTGAAAAAACCCAAATTTCCCACCACTACACCATATTAGAAAGGTTCGCTAATGCCACTCCATTTTTTTAACTAGTTTAGAAATGATCATTTACACCAAGTTTGAAAATAAAAAATCAAAAAGGCTATTTTATCTTCCAAACTTATTATATTTTTAACATACCGAGCTGAACATGGAAGGACCAGTTAGCATCAATTTATATGGGAGATATTATGGATGACCCTGGCTTGTCAGGGTTCGAGTCCTGATCTCACCCGGTTTTACCGGCTCCTCGCTGTCGTGCCGTTTGGCAGGCGTGGGGGTTAGGTTTTATCCGGGGAATCTCTTAATAGGTGAACCGCTAGGGGCTCCATCCGTCCGGACTCTTGGCCGGCTCGGGCTACCTTTAGCCAATTGGGGCCTCGCACGGAGTACTCCGCATTATTTAGTTGGTCGTTCCAAAAAAAAACCAGTTAGCATAAATAAAAATAAATAAATAAATAAATTGCAGGGACCAACTTAAACTTTGATGAGACGAGAATAACAATAATAATACAAAGGGAAAATTCCCAAAATAGCCCCTTTTAGAGAGAGAAGTCCCAAAATAGCCCTTTTTTCCTCAAAATCTTTTATAATTTGGACTGTCAAGACGCATTGGGAAAAGATAAAAATAAATACGAGATTTCAAAAGAAAGTCGGGTAAAAGACGAGATTTGGGGAAATAATGTCGGTAAAGTCCAAATTATTTGTAATCTTGGAGCAAAAGTTTAAATTTTTCAAAAACTTTTTTACTCAAAAAAACCTTCTTGAGAAACTATTTTTTTATGTTCCTACCTTTCCCGTCCAACTTTTCAAATTCTTGAAAAATTATGTTTTTTTACAATTATACCCCTAAACCACCATCACCACTTGAACCACCACCATCACCGACGCCGTCGGCCCCACCCCATCACCACCACCGTCACTACCACCATAGCCGCCTCCACTGTCAATTTCCGTCGCCGGAGAAAACCACCACCATACTCGTCGCTGGAGAAAACCACCACCAGCATACCTGTCACCGTCACCACCAAACCCTAATTTCACTCTAATTCAAATCGACGATGCCGAAACCCCCAAATACACACCTCACAAACGACCTCTTTTCTCCCAAATCACATCAAATCCATTTACAAAACCACCCGTTTTCTCAAATTCAACCAAAACCCATTACTCTAAGCGGCTTTGCAGCACGAAAGCCGCCGCCTTTAACTTTATTCGCCGGCTCCGGCGAGTCCGACGCCGCCTGACCCACCTACGGTTAATGGTGGTGGTGGCACCATACCCGTCGCCAGAGAAAACCACCATGGTGGAGATGAGGTGATGGGGATGGGGGTGGTGGTGGTTCGGTGGTGGTGATGGGGTGGGGCCGACGTGATGGTGGTGGTTCAAGGTGGTGGTGGTGGTGGTTCAAGGTGGTTGTGGTGGTTAAGGGGTATAATTGTAAAAAATATATTTTCTAAAAATTTGAAAATATGGACGGGAAATGTAGAAAACATAAAAAAACAGTCTCTCAAGACGGTTTTTTGAATAAAAAAAATTTGGAAAAATATGGACTTTTGCTCCATGATTACAAAATAATTTGGACTTGCACGGCATTATTTCCCCAAATCTCGTCTTTTACCAGACTTTCTTTTGAAATTTGTCATGCTCCCTCTTTATATTTATCTTTTCCCAAAACGTCTTACAAGTACAAAATATAATAAACTAAGAAGATTCCCGGTTGTGCCGGGTTGATGTATTGACAGTCATACCCGTGCAACTTATCAAATCGTGTAGTGTGTCTGCGAATCGAGGTGAATTCGATCGGTGTCGGGTTACGAAACTAGTAATAAACCCCACCCCCTCCACCCGGAAAAAAATAAAAAATTTAACTTTGTTAACGCAAAAATCCAACAAATTAACATAACAAAACAAAACATGTGTTACGGTTACGAACCGATAACACTTTGGTTGTTATCTAGTTACGAAGCCAAAAATAAAGCAAACCATAAATACGTTCACATCCAAATACAACAATTAACATATTTAAAATATATTAAAAATGTGGCAAACAAAAAAACACGAGCGTTGTAGTTACGAACTAATACGAATTCGTTGATTCTGAATCGAGGGACAAAAAAAAGTGATAAAAAAACCTGCACGTTGCGTTTACGAACTAACACGAATTCAGTCGGAATCGAAGTTGTCAGCACTAAATCGTATGCAGAGTACCATGTGTTGTGGCGGTGAACACACGAGTTCGGTTAGTATCATGTTACAACGTCGAAATTAAAGCAATAAGTTAATTCGCCAACACTCAAAATACAACAAATTAAAATATTTACATAAAAAAGATCGTGACGAAAACCAAAAATATATGCGCGTTGTGGCTGTGACCTGACGCGAATTCGTCTAGAATTAATGGACAAAAAAAACCTGCGGGAAAAAAAATCTTAGGTGACGATCACAAGCCGACGCAAATTTGACGGAAACAATTTAACGGTATCAATGGTAAAAAAATCTTGTATTTTACGACAGCGAATCAACACAAATTTAAAATCAAAAGTCAATAAAAAGACCAACGAAACAACTTTACACAACGTTTACTTCTCCAAACTTTTTAATTAAATATCATTTTATTTTAACTTGCGGGTGAAGTTGCCTTTGCCTTTAGTTCATCTCCTCTGACGATAACCGTAAGTATGTCTCATCCTCTCCACTGCTCCGATTCGTTTTTGTATAATTGAATTGTTGTCAGGTTTATTGTTTGGGATGTATTTTTAATGAACAACGTAATTGAATTAGCCTGTATAATCAAAATTAGCACTACTCATAAACATCATAATCATAATTCAGATATAGATGCATCATAATCTTCGATTTAGTAGTCTTAATGAGGTTTACCTAGGATCTAGGGTTCGGAATGGAAATATGTTCAATGAATTTGGGCATTTTACGGGTTTACCTGTGCTTATATCGGTGCCCCCCTCGGGGTGTGTATTTTGGGCTAAAACCAAACCAAAAACTGAAACTTCTGTTTTTTAAATAGTTTGAAAACCATTCAGTGTTGGCTTGACTTCGGTTTGGTTTGCTTTTGTCATTTAAGTTTGAAAATTTTGGGCCGGAAAGAAAAATGTCCCAAAATAATGAGTTTGTGTCTAAATCATTTTGTAAATTAATTAGTAGTTGATCGTTATGCATTTGAGCTAAAATATTTGAGTTTTGTATTGTTAAATTCTTATAAACTTCAAATTAAAAAAAAAAGAAAAAAAGAAGATTATCTATGAATTCGGTTAGGCTTTTTGGTTTTAATTACCTGCAATGCCACTATGGTTTGGTTTTTACAAAATCATAAAGCCAAACCGTTGGATTTTGTTTCGGATTGGTTTTTTCGGTTTCATGCACACCCATGGTTTAAAGGTGTGCCTCGAGGCTTACGCCTCGACAGCCTCAGTGGAAACACGCATAAGAGGCTTAGCCTCATTAGAGTATACTGAAACCTAAGCCTCGACCTTTACGAGCCGGTCTGAGGCGGCGAGGCGATGTTTGTGTTTTCAGTATACTCGCCTCGCCGCCTCAGACCGGCTCATAAAGGTCGAGGCTTAGGTTTCAGTATACTCTAATGAGGCTAAGCCTCTTATGCGTGTTTTCACTGAGGCTGTCGAGGCGTAAGCCTCGAGGCACACCTTTAAACCATGGGTGTGCATGAAACCGAAAAAACCAATCCGAAACAAAACCCATTTAGACCCATTTAGAGTATGCTTAGTGGACTTAATTGGTGAGCCAGCCCAACATTTAACTTAAGCCTCACTAGAAGTTGTGAAATATGCCCAAAAAAAAAAATTTACTGTCTGGACTTTTTTTTTTTGACCCATTTAGTGCTTAGTGGACTTAATTGGTGAGCCAGCCCAACATTTACTGTTGGTGCACTTAAATTAAAAAACGTCATCGCTTAACTGTATAATGGCTAGTGTTTAATTGGCGTGCCTCCTTTCACAACAATAAGCAACACAGACGCAGTCACAACAACAAAAAACTACTTTATGATGTTTGTGTTTTGTTGAACTATTTTATGATGTTTGTTTTGCATTAAATTAGGTTGTTGTCTTGTTGCACTATTTTATGATGTTTGTTTTATTACTAAATTAGGTTTTATAATATTCATAATGTTTATTTTATGTTAAAAGTGTTATTTTTATAGATTACATATATATATAATGTTTCGAGGCTAACGCCTCAGTCCGCTTAGAGGCTTACGCCTCGAGAGTCTAACGGAAAACGCCTCGAGGCTCGTTTCCGCGTTTTTAAACCTTGTGCCCGCCCCTACGGCCTATTTTTAGTTCTGGAGTTTACAACACTGCATTATAGCTGCTTGTGTGTAAATTACAGCCGAGGATGATCATTGATTTTGTACTATAATATGGATATGCAGATTATGGCGAAGTTAATGAATTAAGGAAATTCGATCCTTTTACAGTTGTAAAAGATGTTAATTGTTTTTTTATTTGTGTTTTTGCAGAGTATATTATAATCATGAAGTTACGACTCAGATCATTTGAAACCAAAGAAACCCTCAAAATAGAAACGCCTAATCCTTGCAGTCTCCAACAACTGAAAGAACTCGTGTTTCAAAAACTTCCTTCTAGTTCAAGTTTGGCTAGTATATCTCTCTCTTTAAACCGAAAAGATGAACTTACAACCGAATCCCCGCAAGAATCTATTCAATCAATCGGGATCACATCCGGTGATCTCATCTACTTCACCACAAACCCTGATGGATTCTCCGCATCACCCAAATCTGAACGGCCTCAAAATCCCCAAACCCTAATTCCTGATTCCAGTAAGCAAAATGAAAAGGTAGACATCATCAGTTCTGAAACAGTTGAATCCAGTAATAATAATAATAATTCAAGTTCAGAAGAGGTTGCAGAACCTATGGAGATAGAAGATGATGAAAGTATTGTTATTAGCGAGGTCGGGAAGTCGTTTTCAGTACCCGGTTTTCTCAGGAAAGTTTTCACAAAGGAGTTGGGTGATACTGATAATCTTAATCACAAGCTTTTGCGCGTTGCGGTTCATGCTGTCTTGTTAGAATCTGGCTTTGTTGCGATCGATCCCGCTTCAAAATCGTTTAAAAATAATAATGATAACTTTAGTGTTAAAGATAACTGGTATCTTGCTCCGGTTCATTACACGCTTTCCAACGTAATCGTTTCGGGCCATAACATTGAAACAGTCAAGATCAAGTTTCAAAACCTAGGAAGGTACTGCAAGGTTTACGGGTCTTTGGTCAACGGGACCACGGTGCACTCGGTGCTTGTAGACGAAGACCAACTAGTGCCGTATCTGAACGTTGTATGGGCCAATTGTGGGCCCGTGGTTGCAACCGTGGGCGGGAATAATAAGATGTCTAATGTCGAACCCGAGAAGCAAGTTTTTGAGTTTTGGAGGAAAATAAAAGATGGGATTTCGTTACCATTATTAATCGACTTATGTGAGAAAACGGGTCTCAAATCTCCACCTTGCTTTATGCAACTACCAACCGAACTCAAACTCAAGATTCTTGAATCGGTTTCTGGTGTGGAAATAGCAAAAGTGAGCTGTGTTTGCTCGGAACTGAGGTATTTAGCCTCGAGTGATGATTTGTGGAAACGAAAGTACATTGAGGAGTTTGGGAATGTTGTGGGTGCAGATAGTACGACGGGCTTTAAGTATAGATTTGCCAAAACTTATGAGTCTAAAAAACGAAAAAGATCGGTTGTGAGTCTAATAGCCAGAAGACGACTTCCGCTTCCTTATGCTCCTCCATTTGGTGCTGGTTTCCCAGGAATAATAGGTGGTGATTATGATCTTTTTCCAAATCTTGGACCTCGTGGACTTGGTGGGCTCGGTGGTCTGCCACATGGTCGTAATCCGCGGCTCAGGAATGTGAGACCCGATTGCAACCTTGGTGGGTTTGCGGGTTTTGGTGATCATTAGTTCAAATGTGACCGTTGGTGGTGTTTACTTTAGTAAGTTGTGTATGGGGTGTTTAATAATAAGTTTCATGAAGTGGTTGGTTTGGTTTACAATAAAAGTCGTTAATATTGGTGTTGTGAGATCAAACATATGAATATTAAGTGAATGTTTCTTTCGTTTGTTGTAGATTACTATGATTGATTTTTGTGTTAGCCTAGCCATGTTAAATATTTAGAAACTGTTCTGAGTGAAAAGTATGATTTGAGATTTTCAAAAACAATACCTACGTACAAAACTAACCATACCATGAAGCAAATTGTGTACATGCTAGCTAAGGTCGTCTACAAGATCAGATACTGACTTTTGCAACCTATTCGGTTTTCAGTTAAATTTATATCAACATGTTCATTAAGATAACGCCTTGCTTGCGTTGCGCATATAATGTATATATGTGTGAACCCTCGAGTGAGCAAAAGTGAAATTGCACTAATTTTGACTTTATTTTACTAATCTCGTGAATGTTAAAAGTGGCGGAAGGTTAATCAGGCATTATGTGGTGGCGTTGATAGCCGAAAGACAAGGGCACATGCACCAATCGACCGGTGTGCCGATGGTTGAGTGTTATGTGCCTTATGTCCAAGGCTTGATGCAAAACTACTATCAAACCGGGGGTCTCACCGGAAGCAGCCTCTATATTCCTACGGGGTAGAGGTAAGGCTGCCTACATTTTACCCTCCTCAGACCTTACCATAGTTTTGCTATTGATGGGATATACTGAGTACGATGATGATGATATTCACTAATGTGTAAAATGGATTATTTTAAAGAAAGTTATTGGATACAAATATTATTAGACAACGAAATTAATTACCAATGACAATACTACTAAAAATTTAATGGTTTTTGTATTACTATAGTATGAAACTCAACGACGTGCACCACCACCCTTCACGCTCATGGTTCACATATGAGGGACACAATATTTCAAGGCGTGAACTCATGCCATGTAATCTCACGCCTGATTTCCACACCCCTTGGAAACATGGACTCAAGCTACGTGGCCTCAAGTTTTAAAGAGCACGTAAAAATAAGAAGAGATGCAGAGCTAGGCAAGCTGGCCCACAAGAGCAGGGCTATAGCAACACATGAAAGTTAAATATGAAGTTTACTTTTTGTTAACGAAAAACTTTTTTCAATAAAATATTAACTTAACTATTAATTTATTGTACAACATAAATTTATTACATGATGACTTTAGCAAAAGAAAAAAAAAGTTTGTTAGACAAAGTGTAGTGAGGTGATAATTGCCCTATTATCACCTCAATATGCTGCTCTCACAGGCGATTTTGGGTGATATTAGGGGGACGCGACATGCGATTGTCGCAACATCTTTCATTTTTTTTAATAATACGTGCGTAATATATATATATATATATATATATATATATATATACATACATATATATATATATATATATACATACATACATATATATATATATATATATATATATATATATATATAGGAGGGGGATAATTTAAAAACCTTGCTGAGTTTTAAGAATTTAAGAACTTCATTCTTAACCATACATTTAACTAAATAGATTATATTATATGGTTGAGATTAAATGTAGCCTGTAAATGAACCGAACGTTCGGTGAACTATCGTGAACCGTTCGGCGGAAAGTTCGTTTATGTTCGTTTATTTAATAAACGAACGATCATGAACAAAAAGTTTGTGTTCGTTTAATTAAATGAACGAACATGAACACATGTTCCGTTCGTGCATTTATGTTCATGAACGTTCGTTTATTTAAGTTCGCTTATGTCTGTTTATTAATGTTCGTTTATGTATTAATAGAAAATAATTAAATATTATCTAGATAGGCCATTTGCTTAAAGGTTTTATATTTGTTAATTTGTGTTCATTTAAGTTCATTTATGTTTGTTGGTGTTCATTTACATTTGTTCAGGTATGTTCGTTTATCTTTGTTCACTTATGTTCGTTTAGATTTTTAAAAAAGGAACACAAATGTCCCATTTTAAATAAACGAACATGAACATAAATATTTGTTCGATTAATTGTCCGTGTTCTTTTAAAGTTAAATTAACGAACACGAACATGCCCTTGCTCCTATTTATTCGATCCATTTACAGGATTTCATTATTCACATTAATGAATACATCGGTCTCAATCTCTAGGCTCTGCCGATTTTATTTGTGATCGTGAACCGTTCGTGAACACATTAATTTCCTTAATGAACGAACACGAACATAAATTCCTGTTCAGTAAGTGTTCATGAACCGTTCGTGAACACATTTTTTCCTTAACGAACGAACATGAACGAGGCCTTGTTCGTGTTCGTTCGGTTCGTTTACAGCCCTAATTAAATGTGATTAAAAAATTAAGTAGAGGGAGATAAAAGCTAGTATGTATGTACGTATATTTTCACACCCCAACCTAAGGCCGAAATGCCGGGGTGCGAACCGTTGATCCGCAGCTCATAAGATACTATCATACAATATATAATATGACAATATCTAATTATTTTATTTATTTCAAATTTCAAATAAGTGCACAAGTTTCAAACATGACAATAATAATCCAAAACAAAATAAAATGCAAATATCCTTTATTTTAATATCTAATGGTCTCTTTATGTGTTCATCATCTTATCTTCAAATCAACTGATAACCAGCATATACGTACAAAATAAACATATGTTTGTCAACACGAGATTGAGATATAATCACCAGTTTTGACACTAATATTAATATATAATTAATAAGCAAACAAAATGATATGAGTATAAATCAATCAAACCATGAGCAAATAGTTGTGTCAGTTGAGCGTTGCGTTGCGAATTGGGCATTGGCTACTATGACTAGCATATACAAATGTGGGTGTAACATTCGTTACTTTTCGAACCCAAAAACCCGACCCATTTTAAATTTTCAGTTTTGTTTCTTAATGTGTGTGTGTATCAAGTTTCGTTACATGTATTTTTCATTTGTATTTGTTAAACCGACACGTTTCAGCGTTTCAATTATCTGTGTTTGACGTATATTGTTAAGATAATATTTACGAGGATTTAAATTATTGTTCGCTATCTTTCTTTTCATTTCGATCGATTAACGAAACCCAAAATGTAAAGTCTTAAAGCTTAAACAATTTAATTCGCTAACGCGTCGGGTATAATTAAAAGATATTCAAATATTATAAATTTTAGTATTTTTAACTTAACTCAAAACTTCAAGGTTGCTATTGAAAATATACTTTAGTTTAAAAATTATTATGACTAGAAAGTTCAGGGACCAGAAATGCAAGTTAATTAAAATATAATATTTTTTTTAAAAAAAAAAAGAGGACCCAGCCCCACCACTCTCTTCCTTCCTCGGTTTCCCGGCGAAAGACCGGCCGACGACGGTGAGCTCCGGCGACCTTTAAAACACGCGTAAAACGCCAAATTAACGAGCTTTAATTAACCCAACGTTCACCTCCACTAACGTATACCACTAAACGGCCCTAATAACGAACCTTAACGTCTTATATTGGCGGAATTAATCTCCAAACGGCCGGAAATTTTATAAAACGCATTAACTATCAATTAAGCCCCAACGGTATAATTGAGTGTATAAATAGAACCTGAACACTCTTCTAAACTCGCTCACATAATCTAATTACTCTAAAAAACCTCTCTGGTTATCATAAAATTCCGACCAAGAAACATTTTCCAGCGAGTTACATGTTCACCATCCTTCAACTACATTTTCAGGTAATTGAGTTAGGTCTTTTGCTCGTTTATACCCGCTTAATGAAACCCCTAACTTAAAACAATCGTACATGGAACAGATTATGAGAATTGAAATTGTTAGGGTTTCTAATAAGAGATGAACTTGACATGGAGTATAAATAAAATAATTTCCATTTGGCAACTAAATTGACATCTAGAACAGTTGGTTAACTCCTTTTGATATAGACATGGTGATCCTCGTTCGAAACTCGAGTCAGGCCGAGTTTTGTATATTTTTTATGCTCTTTATTTTACAAAATTTAATAATTATAATACTTAAATAAATTAGTTAAAAAATCAAAATAAATTATATAAAAATTATTTTTAAACCAAATAACATTTTTATAAAATAAATTAAATTATATCTCACCATTTTCCATACAAAATCGATTTCCAAACCCGTTAAACTGTCAATATAAATTCGTTTTTATTAATTCATTAACTTTAATCATTTAAATATTCGTTAACACCGGTGCTTTAACTTGTAAACTTTAACCCGTGTCTTGCAAGTTTCACATACCTCGTAATTATGTTAAGTTACTAACCAAATATATTAAAATATTATTAAAACATAAAATTTCGGTTTAAATATACAATATTATTAAAATAATCAAATGCCTTAAAATTTAGCAAAAATTGTAATAATAATTATTCCCAATAAATTTATACAATAATTAACTTTAATAATCCCATTAGTAGTCGTTAAATTTTCGTATTATTTTGTTTATAGTTCGCGGGGTTCAACCGTTTCAATTTCTTTGACGCGTTTTCCAGCCTTTTCTTTATTTACGCTTCATACCTAAGGTGAGTTTTCATAACCCCTTTTTACTTTTACACATTTTGGGGTGTAGCACGCCAAACTTAGTTTTCTTGTGTCAAACTAAAATTCACATGCGTGTCTTGTATGTATTTGTTTTGTATTATATTGCTTGTAAACTATGTTATTATGTGCTAGTTGTTTACTGTTTTTGTTGGTGGAGACTCATACTCATAGTGGGAGGATCCGACGGGACGTACCTTCGCCGTCCATTTGTTAATGGCGGTATCTTACACATACTCATAGTGAGAGGGTCCGACGGGACGTACCTATGCCGTCTGTCACACCCCGACCAAAGGCGGCGGAACATGCCGAGGTGTAACGATTGTCTATAAGCACATGACACTAATTAAAGTGACAGTATTTAATAAACTCATTTCATTTCACAACATCGAAAATGTCACATAGCAATTATCCATAAAATAACCATAAACAAGATATCATAAAATATGGCAAATTGATATTGTTCATTTTTACTAATATCCTAAGGTCTTTGATGTCGTTTTCTTCACAATCATAAATCAACCAAGATGCAAACCTGCAACATTTCATAAAATAAAGTTTGTCAACACAAAGGTCGGTGAGCAATTCATAAGTTTAATCATATTAGTATATAATAAAGATAGCCACAAAACTTGCATACGAAACGATAAATAAAAGTGGTAATTTGGATAAATAGATATCGCTAAACACATTAGCGACACCTAGCTATAAGGGGATGCCAAATAGTCTAGGATTTTATAGTTATCGTTAATTGCATTACGTTAACGACACCTTGCTATAAGGGGATGCCAAATAATCTAGGATTTTATAGTTCCAGCAACCAAAAGCGATAAACACATAGGCATATAAGCACAGAACACCAAATCGAGCAATTATTTAGGTAAAGTATACAACCACGTTTGTGGTTTAAGATTCAAATATAAAGCATTTTGTTGAATAAGTATGAAATGTCACCCCCAAAATAAAAGATGGAAAATGGGGTATGAAATACTCACCTTCAAGTGGTAAACTTGAAAGATGATAATTTGGAGATTTGTCGGAACGACGAGTTTAACGCACAATGCCTAAAAAGAAAAGAAGTCTTGAATTTAGAAAGGTTGTCTTGAAGGTCTTTAAACAAAATAAATGTTGAGAAATGTAAATAATTAAAGTTCAAGGTTTAAAATGTGACTATTTAAGAATTTATAATAATAACCCTTTAAAAATGAAAGTTCGCTCGAAACCGGGTTAAAGTATCTAACCTTAATATTTACTCAACCTATGTTAAGTAATAAGGTGGGTAAAATGCAAGAATGCAAATCCCTTTGGAATAAAGATACTAAAACGGGTTTTTTTTATCGAGTGTTCGGGTTGTCGGTTCGGGTCTTGATAATTGGTCAAACCCAAAGTCAACTTTCCAAAATATTGAATGTTATGAGATAACTCAATAAAATTTAATAAGACTTAACCAAGTATGTAGTTCCATTGCTTTAGAACTAACAACGCACGTTAAGCGAGTGTTCGGTTTTGTCGGTCCAAACTTTGTTATGAGATCAAGCTGGATCCAACATTTCCAAGTACTTAAGAAAATATTTAAAAATCAATTTGTAACTATTTTTAAAGAAATATACAAGTCTTGATGGCTAAAAAAAACACACTTGTGTGTCTTAAGCGAGTAAGAATCGGTTTGGTTTCCACATGTCCAAACACTAAAGAACGAGCTCAAATCACGGAGCTTGTTTCAAAGTTGGTTCTTACGTTATCTTTCAACACACCTTTTACAAGTGAGTAATCTCGTACCTAATCCCCTTTTATTTTTAACATTTTGGGATGTTCATGTGTTCGTACAACTTGAGTCTTAAACTTGTTTATGAAATTATGTGCGCAAAACCCATGTGTTATGGACGTTTACTAGTGTTGTATATTTGTATGTGTGGATCATTAACCGCTTTGATCGGCCTATTCCGAAGTTTTCATGGATCCATTAGATGAACACGGGAGACATATTGTTACGATTTTCCTGGTTTGTTTGCACATGCACGAATGATTATTTGTTTTTGCTCGATTTGGAGCACGTTATGAACTATGAGCTATGATCTATTTAGGCTTGATCACAATCTGTTTACACACGATGTTGAACACCAGTTATACACATGTTGCGCGCAGTGCTTTATTATCTATTTATATCTATAAATCTTGATTTCTCACCGACACGCAAGTGTTGACGTTTTATTTTAACACATGTTCAGGTTTGCTGTAGCTGCTTTTGGAAACTCAAGGACACGTAGGATGTTTTCTTTTACTTTGGACCTAGTTTAAAATATAACAAGACAAGTTTATGTATTTGAATATTATGAGTTATGATATGTGATATTTGTTACTTTATGTCGTGTTATGCGCATGCGCAATGAAATGTATTTATTAAATATTGACACCCAAATAGTGTCACGAGTAATGAAACAATTGGTAGCGCCCCGATGTATAATCCGCCATCGGTCGGGGTGTTACAGATTGGTATCAGAGCTCCGTGACTTTAGGATTAGGTGGTTAAACGTAACGACCTAGAATACCTAAGAGTCCCTTCTCGCGCATGAGAAAAATCTCATGATTGCGCGCTAATTGTTAATTACTCGATATTTATAAAATATGCTTGCGCATACGCAGCACGTGATTTCATGTTTTATCCGCGATCTTTCGATTTTTATTGTTAAATTTCAATTCGTTTCTTTACTTACATATTCGTTTGTTGTTGGGACTTAACATTGAAAATCCAAAAAGTCATGGTGATACATGAATAGTTGATTTTCAATCCCCATTAACTTTATGTTCTAAAATTGAAGATTTGAAAAGTCATTGTGATACATGAATTGTCAACCTCCAATACTCATTTACTCGTATATTTTAAATTGAAGATTTGAAAAGTCATGGTGATACATGAATTGTCAACCTCCAATACTCATTTACTTGTATATTTTAAATTGAAGATTTGAAAAGTCATGGTGATGCATGAATTGTCGATTTTCAATTCGAATTCATTACCTGTATTAAGTTTGCATTTAAATTCATATTTTACTTCAAAATTTGATAGCATTTAACTCCGCGAAACAAGCTTTACAATGATATACTTTGCGCTGAAACGATTTCCCATACCAAGATATTAACAAAAACTAAAACTTTTATAGAATGTCTCCGATATCTGCTCGCCGTCATCAGAGGAGAGAAGCCTCGTGCAGACGTATGCAGCGTCGTTCCCAGGAAATGGCCGCCGCAATAGCCCAAGCCTTAAATCAAAATAATACCAACCCCTCCGGATACAATATTAAGTCCTTTAATGCGGGTAACCCTCCGAAATTCACAGGGCTCGAAGGAGCCACTGTAATGCTCCAATGGCTCGAGAAAATTGAGAACACCTTCCTCCATACCCATTGCCCTCCAGACCGACGAACCTTATACGCCTCAAGTGTCCTGGAATCAAGGGCGCTTACATGGTGGAACGGAGTAGCTCACGCGCATGGCGCAGAGGCTGCTTCTAGCATGCTCTGGGAGGAATTCAAGGATCTTTTGACTCGAGAATTCTGCCCTCCCAACGAAGTAAAGCGCCTTGAGGAGGAATTTTGGAACTTGAAACAGTACAGTGGCGAAGCGCGCGAGTACGCTACGCGCTTTCACGAACTAAGTTTGCTTGTCCCGCACCTAGTTACCCCTTCCCGCCGCGCCATCGAAAAGTTTCTTGGGGGTCTCCCCATGGAAATTCAAGATTCTGTATGGGCCAGGAACCCAGTAACCCTCTCTGACGCCATCGAGTTGGCCGCTGTGCTCAGCGACAACCATGTCAGGGCAGGAACCCTGTTCCTGCGGGGAGCCGAGAAGACCAAACTCACCAAGACTGTCCCAGAACCAACAGAAACCAAGCCAGAACCCTCAAACCGTAACAACCTCAAGCGCAGGCGCAAACCCAATCATCAAGCCTACGCGCTTACCAACCCGCTCATTGTCCAGCAACCCGCCTACCAACCTCCAGTATACGCTCCTAACCCACTGGCAACCTACCCAACACCCCCTGTAGTCCATAACTATGCCTTAACCAATGCCGCACTCCCTGCCCCGTCAACTAAGAAACCTTACACAGGAAACCAACCCTTTTGCCCAACCTGTAAACTTCATCACCCAACTCAAACCCCGTGTCGGCAATGCAACCAATGTGGCCGTATTGGTCACACTGCTGAGTACTGTAGAGTCCTTCCCGCCAACCCAAACGCGCAAACACCACCAACCTACCCGCAAAACCCACAATCAACATACCAAAATCCACGACCCAGGTCGTGCTATAACTGCGGTGACCCCAGTCATTTCCGGAACGCGTGCCCGAGACTGCAAGTACAAATTACACAAGCTAATCCGGTTAACCAAATTTCAAACCAAGTGGCGCGCGGACGAGCTTTTAATATAACCGCGCACCAAGCGCAAGCAAATAATGACGTGGTTAATGGTACATTTTTACTTAACGGACAATATGCATCTATACTTTTTGATACTGGCGCCGATAGGAGTTTTATTTCTCGCGCATTTGAACAAAAACTTGCGCGACCGCGAATAAACTTAAACGAAAACTTTACAGTTGAAATGGCTAACGGTGAAACAATTATAATAAACTCCGTGATCAAAGATTGCACGCTTAACCTTAATGAACACGATTTTCTAATCAACCTCATTCCCATGCCTCTTGGAAGTTTTGATGTTATTATTGGTATGGACTGGCTCTCGCAAAATCGCGCCGAAGTAATCTGCGCCAAGAAATTGATTCGCATTCCTCGGGAAAATGGTCAAGATCTTCATATCTACGGCGAGAAATGTAACACCCCGACCAAAGGCGGATTATACATCGGGGCGCCACATATTGTTTCATTACTCGTGACACTATTGGTGTCAATATTTATTAATACACATTTTATCGCGCACGCGCAGCGGGGAAAATAAAGAACATAAATCAAACATAAATCAATATATTATAAATTATAACATTCAAACATAATTAACTTGTCCTGATACATTTTAATTCTAGGTCCAAAAGTAAAAACGTCCTACGTGTCCACAAGCTCCAAAACAGCTACTGCAACCCTGAACATGTGTTAAAATAAACGTCAAACACTTGCGTGTTGGTGAGAGATCAAGTTTAATACAATACATAGATAACAATAAAATCTGCGCGCAACATGTGTATGTCTGGTTTTCAACAAGGGTGTAATCTGATCGGGACCAACTCTAAGAGACAAGACTGCCAGTGCTCACAATTGAGCTCACAAACAAGACTAACTGTGCAAGTGTAACAAAAGAGAAAATCATAAACGAATGTTCTCCCGTGTTCATCTAATGGTACCATGAAAACTGCGGAATAGACCGACAAGACGGTTAATGATCCACACATACAAATAAACAGCCAAGTCTACGTCCTCAACACATGGGATACTGCGCGACTAAAGTTCATAAACAGTTTAAGACTCAAGTTTTGTATGAACACATGAACATCCCAAAGCATTTAAAATAAAAAGGGATTAGATACGAGATAACTCACTTGATAAACGATGCGGTGAAAGATATGCAAGAATCAACTCTTAAACAAGCAAAGTTAACCTATAATTAAGATTATTGTTTTAACGATCTGTTTTAAGTCTTGATAATAAGTTAGCATAATTAATAAGTAAATTATTATATAATATATATATATTACCGGAAAAGCAGGGCAGAACAGGGAGGAAGACGGAGGCAGAGAGGAAGACGGCAGAGAGAGCAAGGAGCAAGAGAACAGGAGAGATTAAGTGTTTGTGTGTGATGTGTTATGAAAATATTATTATTATTTATAGAGAAACCCTAGGGAACACAATCCCTAGAAAAAGGGGAAAAGATCTCAAAAAGTAAAAGAAAAGATATCAACGGTAAAAAGTTCTGAAAAGTAAAGATATCAAAAGATATGGCAGCTGCAGGGGGCAAGATAAAGCTGACAGGGAACAGTAAAAAAGGCATGGGCGGTTCAGATAAAGGTACTGGTCAAGCATGGCAAAAGCAGATCTCAAAAGATAATGTCAGTCACTTTTTCTATCAACCAATGGGGTTGGTACGCATGCTGCGCCGAAAGTAACTATTCAGACATTAGATAGGTTAGGTCAACAGCTCAGAAGAAAAGACATTACAAAAGCAAACGGCTAGAATAAACAGAAGACTAGACTAAAGGGTCAAGCGCGAGAAGGCTGAGTGCGCGAGCGCGAAGGCTGGCACAACAAACCTTAGCGCACTGCGGGAAGAATCACATCCTTAGCGTGCTGCGTGAAGAACAAGAATTCTAAGCGCATCGCGGGAAGAACATACATTCTTAGCGCATTGCGGGAAGAACATGCATTCTTAGCGCGCTGCGAGAAGAGTTCTCTTCACGCATCGCAGGAACAAGATGTCTTCACGCAGGCTTCCATGTAAGGAGTCTGGCGCGTGGAGCTGCAGACATCCCTAGGCGGGAAGAACCAAAGGACAAGCAAAGAGGAGGGAAACAAGGCGTAAGGGCGGGACGGCGACAAGAGGGAAAAGAAGGCGGAAAGAGAGAAGGAAGAGGGACGGGACGGCGGAAAGAAAGAGAGAGAAAGAGGCGGGAAGGAAAATATATATTATTATTAAAAGTAAAATATAAGTATAAATAAATATTAAATCATAAAAGAAAGAGATCGGGTCAGAGAAACGGGTACCTGGGTCGGGTCGGATCAGGGCAGATGTCACAGTCTCCCCTACTTTAAGAAATTTCGTCCCGAAATTTATCTCGAAGTAGGTTGCGCAGAGAACAGGTGCGGGTACTTGATCTTCATATGATCTTCCCTTTCCCATGTAAACTCGGCTCCGCGCTTGGACTCCCAACGAACTTTCACGATAGGGATACGACTGCGCTTGGTTTGCTTAACCTCGCGATCCATAATCTCAACAGGCTTCTCAACGAAATGCATAGTTTCATCAACTTGAACTTCATCAAGTGGAATGTGAAGGTTCTCGTCAGCTAAACACTTCTTGAGATTGGATACATGGAACGTTGGATGCACATTACTGAGCGCGGGCGGCAGGTCAAGTCTGTAGGCAACTTTTCCCACACGCGCGAGAATCTTGAATGGACCAACATAACGAGGAGCAAGCTTACCTTTCTTCCCAAAGCGGACAACACCTTTCCAAGGCGACACTTTGAGGAGAACAAGATCACCAACTTGAAATTCGAGAGGCTTTCGCCTACGATCTTCGTAACTCTTCTGTCGGCTCCTGGCAGTCAGCAGATGATCACGGATCTTGGCGATTTTATCAGTTGTCTCTTGAACAAGTTCGGGTCCTGTGATTTGAGCTTCTCCCACTTCGCTCCAACAAATCGGGGAGCGGCACTTACGACCGTAAAGTGCTTCAAATGGGGCCATACCAATACTGGAATGATAGCTGTTATTATAAGAAAACTCAATCAAAGGCAGGTGCGAATCCCAATTACCTCCAAAATCAAGAACACAAGATCGGAGCATATCCTCAAGAGTTTGAATAGTTCGCTCAGACTGACCGTCAGTCTGAGGATGATATGCCGTACTCATGTCCAAGCGAGTTCCTAGTGCAGATTGGAGAGATTTCCAAAAGCGAGATATAAAACGGCCATCGCGATCGGATATGATGCTCAAAGGAGTACCATGGCGGCAGACAATTTCCTTGACATAAAGCTGCGCGAGTTGCTCAACACGGTAGTTTTCACGAATGGGCAGAAAGTGAGCAGATTTAGTCAATCGATCCACTATTACCCAAATGCTATCATGTTTGCTTGCTGTCAAAGGTAACTTGGTAATAAAGTCCATCGCTATACCTTCCCATTTCCACGTAGGAATTTCTGGTTGTTCGAGCAAACCAGATGGGCGTTGGTGTTCAGCTTTCACTTTAGAACAAGTCAGGCACCTAGCTACGAACACAGCAATATCCTTTTTCATGCCAGGCCACCAATAAGTTATGCGCAAATCCTTGTACATCTTATCAGCGCCAGGATGAATAGAATACCGAGATTTGTGCGCTTCACTCAGGATATCAGCGCGAAGATTCTCATCACAAGGGATCCAGATGCGATTGAGATAACAGAGAATTCCACTCAGATTAGGGACAAAGAGTGCTTCCGCGCCACACGCTAACTCGGCGCGAAGGTTACCATTACTGATGGATGCGCGCTGCGCGTCACGAATACGCGATTCAAGGTTGCTTTGAATCGGCGCGAAGTGAAGCTGGGTGCGCGGCAAGATACAGTTAAGTTGGCAGGGTTTTCGGCTGAGCGCATCGGCTACCACATTAGCCTTACCAGGATGATACCGGATCTCACAATCGTAATCGCTGATGAGTTCGTTCCATCGGCGTTGCCTCATGTTAAGTTCCTTTTGATCAAAGATATGCTGAAGGCTTTTATGGTCAGTGTAGAGGATACACTTAGTACCATAAAGGTAGTGTCTCCAGATCTTCAAGGCAAAAACAACTGCACCAAGCTCGAGATCGTGAGTCGTATAATTCTTTTCATGAACCTTAAGTTGCCTTGATGCGTAAGCGATAACCTTGCCTCGTTGCATAAGAACACAACCGAGACCTTGGTTGGATGCATCGCAATACACGACAAAATCATCATTACCCTCAGGTAGCGCAAGAACAGGAGCTTCACACAACAAACGCTTGAGCGTTAGAAAGGCTTTTTCTTGCTTCGAGCCCCAAATATACGGTTTACCTTTGTGCGTTAGAGCTGTTAAAGGCAAAGCGATCTTCGAGAAGTTCGAAATGAAGCGCCGGTAATAACCAGCTAAGCCCAGAAAGGAACGGATCTCGGAAGGAGAGGATGGCGTAATCCAGTTCTTGATTGCTTCAATCATGGATGGGTCGACATGAATACCCATCTTGTTTACAACATGACCAAGAAACTGTACTTCATCAGACCAGAATTCACACTTGGAAAGCTTAGCATAGAGTTGCTCAGTTCTAAGCTTTTGCAACACCAACCGAAGATGTTGCTCGTGCTCGGCCTTGGTCTTAGAATACACCAGAACATCATCGATAAACACGATCACGAATTTATCCAAGAAAGGCCTACACACCCGATTCATTAGATCCATGAAAACGGCGGGTGCGTTGGTTAGACCGAAGGACATGACCAAGAATTCAAAATGGCCATAACGAGTTCGAAAAGCAGTCTTCGGAACATCTTCATCGCGGATGCGCAACTGGTGATAGCCAGAGCGGAGATCAATCTTCGAGAAACAAGAGGCACCTTGGAGTTGATCAAAGAGGTCGTCAATACGCGGTAAGGGATACCGGTTTTTAATGGTGAGTTTGTTCAACTCGCGGTAATCAATACACATGCGAAACGATCCATCTTTCTTTTTAACGAACAACACCGGAGCACCCCAGGGCGAAGAGCTAGGGCGAATGAATCCTTTAGCAGTCAACTCTTGAAGTTGGCTGGCCAATTCTTGCATCTCAGCGGGTGCAAGACGATAAGGAGATTTAGCTACGGGGGAAGCACCAGGGACAAGATCAATACGGAACTCGACTTCACGAGCGGGAGGGATACCAGGAAGATCATCAGGAAAAACTTCAGGAAAATCACGCACAACAGGGATATCGCGAAGCTTCTCCTCTTCAGCAGGTTTAACCACATGGGCTAGAAATGCAATACACTTCTTCCGCATGAGTCTTTGGGCTTCGGCGCAAGACATAAGTTTAAGACCACTGGAGGGTTTTTCGCCGTAAATGTAAAGATCACCATTTTCTCGAGGTATGCGAATCAATTTCTTGGCGCAAATAACTTCAGCGCGATTATGCGAGAGCCAGTCCATACCAATGATAACATCAAAGCTTCCAAGAGGCATAGGGATGAGGTCGATCAGAAAATCGTTTTCGTTAAGGTTAAGCGTACAATCCTTAATTACTGAGTTAATTAAAATAATTTCACCATTAGCCAATTCAACTGAAAAATCTTCTTTTAAATCGTTGCGCGGTCGCGCAAGCTTCTGCTCGAAGGCGCGAGAGATAAAACTTCGATCGGCGCCAGTATCAAAAAGTACAGAAGCATAAAATCCGTTAAGCAAAAATGTACCATTAACTACGTCATTATTCGTTTGCGCTTGGTGCGCGGTTATGTTAAAAGCTCGTCCACGCGTCACTTGGTTTGAAATCTGGTTCACCGGATTCGCTTGCGTAATCTGAACTTGTAGTCTTGGACATGCGTTCCGGAAATGACTGGGATCATCGCAGTTAAAGCACGATCTGGGTCGTGGGTTTTGGTAGGTTGGTTGAGGATTCTGCGGGTAGACTGGTGGTGTTGGCGCAATTGGATTGGCGAGAAGGACTCTACAGTTCTCAGCAGTGTGACCAGTACGGCCACATCGGTTACAAAGTCGACACGGGGTTTGGGTTGGGTGGTGAAATCTACAGGTTGGGCAAAAGGGATGGTTTCCTGTGTAAGGTTTCTTAGTTGGCGGGGCAGGGAGTGCTGGATTGGTTAAGGCATAGTTATGGACTGCAGGAGGTGCTGGGTAGGTTGACAGTGGGTTAGGCGCGTAAACTGGGGGTTGGTAAACGGGTTGCTGGACAATGGGCGGGTTGGTAAGCGCATAGGCCTTGCGCCTGCGCTTGAGGTTGTTACGGTTTGAGGGTTCTGGTTTGGTTTCTGCGGGTTCAGGGACAGTTTTGGTGGTTTTGGTCTTCTCAGTTCCCCGCAGGAACAGAGTTCCTGCTCTGACATGGTTGTCGCTGAGCACAGCGGCCAACTCAATGGCGTCAGAGAGGGTAACTGGGTTTCTGGCCCATACAGAATCTTGAATTTCCATGGGGAGACCCCCAAGGAATTTCTCGATTGCTCGGCGTGAAGGGGTAACAAGGTGAGGGACCAGTAAGCTTAGCTCGTGGAAGCGCGTCGCGTACTCGCGCGCTTCACCGCTGTATTGCTTAAGATTCCAAAATTCCTCCTCTAGGCGCTTAATTTCGTTGGGAGGGCAGAATTCTCGCGTCAGAATTTCCTTGAATTCCTCCCATGTCATGCTAGAAGCAGCCTCTGCGCCACGCGCATGAGCTACTCCATTCCACCATGTAAGCGCTCTAGATTCCAGGACACTGGAAGCATACAGGGTTCGTCTGTCTGAGGGGCATTGGGTATGGAGGAAAGTGTTTTCTATCTTCTCGAGCCACTGGAGCATCACGGTGGCTCCTTCGAGACCTGTGAACTTTGGAGGGTTACCCGCATTAAATGTCTTAATGTTATAACTCGAGGTGTTGGTATTGTTTTGGCTCAAAGCTTGGGCTATTGCGGCGGCCATTTCCTGGGAACGTTGCTGTCTACGCATGCGCGAGGCTTCTCTTCTCTGAAATCGGCGAGATAGCGGAGGCATTCTATAAAAATTTTAATTTTAGTTAATATCTTGGTTTTTTCGCAAAGTATAACTTTATAGAGCTTGGTTTCGCAGAGTTAGATACTATCAAAAGTTAAAGTAGATTAAATGACCCTAAATGCAGACTTAATAAAGGTAACAAATTCGAATCAAGAATCGACAATTCATGTATCACCATGACTTTCCGAATTCCCAATTTAAAATATACGAGCAAACGAGTATTGGAGATTGACGATTCATGTATCACCATGACTTTTCAATCTTCAATATAAAACATACAAGAAAATGAGTATTGGAGGTTGACAATTCATGTATCACCATGACTTTTCAAGTCTCCAACCTCAGAACATAATCGTAAATGGAAATTGAAAATCAACTATTCATGTATCACCATGACTTTTCGGATTTTCAAACCCAACAAACGAATATGTAAGAAAAATCAATAAAAATCGAAATTCGACAAAAATCGAAATATCGCGAAATAAAACATAAAATCATATACCGCGCAAGCGCGAGCATATTCATAAATAACGAGTAATTAACAATAAGCGCGCAAACATGAGATTTCTCTCATGCGCGAGAAGGGACTCTTAGGTATTCTAGGCCGTTACGTCTAACCACCTATCCTAAAGTCAACGAGCTCTGATACCAATCTGTAACACCCCGACCAAAGGCGGATTATACATCGGGGCGCCACATATTGTTTCATTACTCGTGACACTATTGGTGTCAATATTTATTAATACACATTTTATCGCGCACGCGCAGCGGGGAAAATAAAGAACATAAATCAAACATAAATCAATATATTATAAATTATAACATTCAAACATAATTAACTTGTCCTGATACATTTTAATTCTAGGTCCAAAAGTAAAAACGTCCTACGTGTCCACAAGCTCCAAAACAGCTACTGCAACCCTGAACATGTGTTAAAATAAACGTCAAACACTTGCGTGTTGGTGAGAGATCAAGTTTAATACAATACATAGATAACAATAAAATCTGCGCGCAACATGTGTATGTCTGGTTTTCAACAAGGGTGTAATCTGATCGGGACCAACTCTAAGAGACAAGACTGCCAGTGCTCACAATTGAGCTCACAAACAAGACTAACTGTGCAAGTGTAACAAAAGAGAAAATCATAAACGAATGTTCTCCCGTGTTCATCTAATGGTACCATGAAAACTGCGGAATAGACCGACAAGACGGTTAATGATCCACACATACAAATAAACAGCCAAGTCTACGTCCTCAACACATGGGATACTGCGCGACTAAAGTTCATAAACAGTTTAAGACTCAAGTTTTGTATGAACACATGAACATCCCAAAGCATTTAAAATAAAAAGGGATTAGATACGAGATAACTCACTTGATAAACGATGCGGTGAAAGATATGCAAGAATCAACTCTTAAACAAGCAAAGTTAACCTATAATTAAGATTATTGTTTTAACGATCTGTTTTAAGTCTTGATAATAAGTTAGCATAATTAATAAGTAAATTATTATATAATATATATATATTACCGGAAAAGCAGGGCAGAACAGGGAGGAAGACGGAGGCAGAGAGGAAGACGGCAGAGAGAGCAAGGAGCAAGAGAACAGGAGAGATTAAGTGTTTGTGTGTGATGTGTTATGAAAATATTATTATTATTTATAGAGAAACCCTAGGGAACACAATCCCTAGAAAAAGGGGAAAAGATCTCAAAAAGTAAAAGAAAAGATATCAACGGTAAAAAGTTCTGAAAAGTAAAGATATCAAAAGATATGGCAGCTGCAGGGGGCAAGATAAAGCTGACAGGGAACAGTAAAAAAGGCATGGGCGGTTCAGATAAAGGTACTGGTCAAGCATGGCAAAAGCAGATCTCAAAAGATAATGTCAGTCACTTTTTCTATCAACCAATGGGGTTGGTACGCATGCTGCGCCGAAAGTAACTATTCAGACATTAGATAGGTTAGGTCAACAGCTCAGAAGAAAAGACATTACAAAAGCAAACGACTAGAATAAACAGAAGACTAGACTAAAGGGTCAAGCGCGAGAAGGCTGAGTGCGCGAGCGCGAAGGCTGGCACAACAAACCTTAGCGCACTGCGGGAAGAATCACATCCTTAGCGTGCTGCGTGAAGAACAAGAATTCTAAGCGCATCGCGGGAAGAACATACATTCTTAGCGCATTGCGGGAAGAACATGCATTCTTAGCGCGCTGCGAGAAGAGTTCTCTTCACGCATCGCAGGAACAAGATGTCTTCACGCAGGCTTCCATGTAAGGAGTCTGGCGCGTGGAGCTGCAGACATCCCTAGGCGGGAAGAACCAAAGGACAAGCAAAGAGGAGGGAAACAAGGCGTAAGGGCGGGACGGCGACAAGAGGGAAAAGAAGGCGGAAAGAGAGAAGGAAGAGGGACGGGACGGCGGAAAGAAAGAGAGAGAAAGAGGCGGGAAGGAAAATATATATTATTATTAAAAGTAAAATATAAGTATAAATAAATATTAAATCATAAAAGAAAGAGATCGGGTCAGAGAAACGGGTACCTGGGTCGGGTCGGATCAGGGCAGATGTCACAAGAAACCATCTAACGGTCTTAAACTTATGTCATGCACTGAAGCCCGAAGACTTTTACGAAAGAAATGTGTCGCGTTCTTAGCTCATGTGGTCAAACCCGATGAAGGAAAGAAGAAACTTCATGAAATCCCCATCGTGCGTGACTTTCCTGAAGTCTTTCCCGAAGATCTTCCTGGTTTACCTCCCGCTCGGGAAGTCGAGTTTCGTGTTGATCTTGTCCCTGGTGCATCCCCCGTAGCCAAATCTCCTTATCGACTTGCACCCACTGAAATGCAAGAATTAGCAAGTCAACTTCAAGAGTTGACCGATAAAGGATTCATTCGCCCTAGCTCTTCGCCGTGGGGTGCTCCGGTTTTGTTCGTCAAAAAGAAAGACGGTTCGTTTCGCATGTGTATCGATTACCACGAGCTGAACAAGCTCACCATTAAGAACCGGTACCCCTTACCGCGTATTGACGACCTCTTTGACCAACTCCAAGGTGCCTCTTGTTTCTCCAAAATCGATCTCCGTTCTGGCTATCACCAGTTGCGTATCCGCGAAGAAGATATTCCCAAAACTGCCTTTCGAACCCGCTACGGTCATTTTGAATTCTTGGTCATGCCCTTCGGTTTAACCAACGCACCCGCTGTCTTCATGGATCTAATGAACCGGGTGTGTAGGCCTTTCTTGGACCAATTCGTGATCGTGTTTATCGATGACGTTCTGATATATTCTAAAACCAAGGCCGAGCATGAACAACATCTTCTATTGGTGTTGCAAAAGCTTCGAACCGAACAACTCTATGCCAAACTCTCCAAGTGTGAGTTTTGGTCTGACGAAGTACAGTTTCTTGGTCATGTTGTAAACAAGATGGGTATTCATGTCGACCCATCCAAAATTGAAGCAATCAAGCACTGGATTTCACCGACCACTCCTACCGAAATCCGTTCCTTTTTGGGCTTAGCTGGTTACTACCGGCGATTCATTTCGAACTTCTCAAAAATCGCCTTGCCTTTAACATCATTAACGCGCAAAGGCAAACCGTATATTTGGGGCTCGAAGCAAGAAGAAGCCTTTCAAACGCTCAAGCGAAAGTTGTGCGAAGCTCCTCTTCTAACGTTACCAGAGGGTACTGACGACCTTGTCGTTTATTGTGATGCCTCCAACCAAGGCCTCGGTTGTGTACTTATGCAACGAGGCAAGGTTATCGCTTACGCGTCAAGGCAACTCAAAATTCATGAAAGGAATTATACGACTCACGACCTCGAACTTGGAGCAGTTGTATTTGCCTTAAAAATCTAGAGACACTACCTCTATGGTACTAAGTGCATCATTTACACCGACCATAAAAGCCTTCAGCACATTTTTGATCAAAAGGAACTTAACATGAGACAACGCCGATGGAACGAACTCATCAGCGATTACGATTGTGAGATCCGATATCATCCTGGAAAGGCTAATGTGGTAGCCGATGCGCTCAGCCATAAACCCAGTCAACTCAACTGTATTTTGCCGCACACGCAGCTTCACTTCGCGCCGATCCAAAGCAATCTTGAATCGCGCATTCGCGACGCGCAGCGCGCATCGATCAGCAAAGGCAACCTTCGCGCCGAGTTAGCGTGTGGTGCGGAAGCGCATCTAGTCCCTAACCTGAATGGAACTCTCTGTTATCTCAATCGCATCTGGATTCCCAATGATGGGATTCTTCGCACTGTCGTACTGAGTGAAGCGCACAAAACTCGGTATTCCATTCATCCTGGCGCTGACAAAATGTACAAGGATTTGCGCCTTACTTATTGGTGGCCCGGTATGAAAAAGGATATTGCTGTGTTCGTAGCTAAATGCCTAACTTGTTCTAAGGTAAAAGCTGAACATCAACGCCCATCTGGTTTGCTCGAACAACCAGAAATTCCTACGTGGAAATGGGAAAGTATAGCAATGGACTTTATCACCAAGTTACCCTTGACCGCAAGCAAACATGATAGCATTTGGGTAATAGTGGATCGATTGACCAAGTCTGCCCACTTTCTGCCCATTCGTGAAACTTACCGTGTTGAACAACTTGCGCATCTATATGTCAAAGAAATTGTCTGCCGTCATGGCACTCCCTTGAGCATAATATCCGATCGCGATGGCCGTTTTATATCTCACTTTTGGAAATCTCTCCAATCTGCGTTAGGAACTCGTTTGGACATGAGTACTGCATATCATCCTCAGACCGACGGACAGTCTGAGCGAACCATCCAAACCCTTGAGGATATGCTTCGATCTTGTGTTCTTGATTTTGGAGGTAATTGGGATTCACACCTACCTCTGATCGAGTTCTCTTATAATAACAGCTATCATTCCAGCATCGGTATGGCCCCATTTGAAGCACTTTAAATGGGTGAAGTTCAAATCACAGGACCCGAACTAGTTCAAGAGACAACCGATAAAATCGCCAAGGCCCGTGATCATCTGCTGACGGCCAGAAGCCGACAGAAGAGTTACGCAGATCGCAGGCGGAAGCCTCTCGAATTTCTAGTTGGTGATCTTGTTCTCCTCAAAGTGTCGCCCTGGAAGGGTGTTGTCCGCTTTGGGAAGAAAGGTAAGCTTGCACCTCGTTATGTTGGTCCGTTCAAGATTCTTGCGAGAGTGGGAAAAGTTGCCTACAAACTGGACCTGCCGCCCGCGCTCAGCAAAGTGCATCCAACGTTCCATGTATCCAATCTCAAGAAATGTTTAGCTGACGAGAACCTCCACATACCACTTGATGAAGTTCAAGTTGATGAGTCTATGCATTTCGTTGAGAAGCCTGTTGAGATTATGGATCGCGAGGTGAAGCAAACCAAGCGCAGTCGCATCCCTATTGTCAAAGTTCGCTGGGAGTCCAAGCGCGGAGCCGAGTTCACTTGGGAAAGAGAAGATCAATTGAAGATCAAGTACCCGCACCTTTTCTCTGCGCCTCCTACTTCGAGATAAATTTCGGGACGAAATTTCTTAAAGTATGGAAGACTGTGACAACTGCCCAAATCCGACCCGACCCAGGTACCCGTTTTCGGATCCGTTTTTATGATTTAAATTTTGTTTATAATCTTTATAAATTTATCATATATATATATTTATTACTAATAATAATAATAATAATAATAATAATAATAATAATAATTCCTTTCCGCCGTCCCGCCCCTTTTCTCTCTTATCGCCGTCCCGCCCCTCTGCTTAACCCTTAAGCCTTGAACCCCTTTTTCTCTTAACTCTTTGCTTGTCCTTTGGTTCTTCCCGCCTAAGGATGTCTGCGCAGCTCCACGCGCCAGACTCCTTACAAGGAAGCCTGCGTGAAGACCAGCTGTTCCTGCGATACGCGAGACGAACTCTTCCCGCGGCGCGCAAAGGATTGTAGTTCTTTCCGCGGCGCGCAAAGGATTGTAGTTCTTCCCGCGGCGCGCAAAGGATTGTAGTTCTTCCCGCGGCGCGCTAAGGATTGTAGTTCTTCCCGCGGCGCGCTAAGAATTGTTGTTCTTCCCGCGGCGCGCTAAGGATTGTTGTTCTTCCCGCGGCGCGCTAAGGTTTGTTCTGTCTGCCTTCGCCCTCGCGCACTCAAGCCTTCTCGCGCTAGACACTTAAGTCTTTTCTCCAGTTTAAGCCAGCCTGTATGCTTTTGAAATATCTTATCTTCTGTGCTATACCTAGGTATGGGCACAGTAGGCCAGATCTGACATCTGTCCGAAAAGTCACTTTCGGCGCAGCTTGCTTACCAACCCTCTTGGTTGTCAGAAAAAGTAACTGGCATAATCTTTTATAATCTTCTTTTGCATGTCTCGAACAGTACTTTGTCTGACCCCTCCCATGCAATGAATAGTAACCTGTCAGCCTTCCCCATCCCCTGCAGCTGCCACCATATCTTTTGCTTGTGATATCTTTTGCTTTTGATATCTTTTGCTTTGATTTGATAAGATCTTTTTCCCCTTTTTAAGGGATGTGTTCCCTAGGATTTTCCTATAAATAAAACTAATTTCTTGGTTGATTAACACTACACTCCAACACTTAAACTCTCCCCAAAATCTTTCTCCCTTACTCTCTGCCGGAGATCTTCAGCGACGCCTCCACTCCCCTCTTTGCATCCGTCTTCTCTTCTTTTCTGCCCAAAAATCTCGGTAAATATATATTTTGTTTAAGTGACTTGCATATATTCAAGGCATAAAAACCAATCGTTAAACCAATAACCTCTTATTTATAGGTTAACTTTCGCTTGTTTCAAAGTTGGTTCTTACGTTATCTTTCAACACACCTTTTACAAGTGAGTAATCTCGTACCTAATCCCCTTTTATTTTTAACATTTTGGGATGTTCATGTGTTCGTACAACTTGAGTCTTAAACTTGTTTATGAAATTATGTGCGCAAAACCCATGTGTTATGGACGTTTACTAGTGTTGTATATTTGTATGTGTGGATCATTAACCGCTTTGATCGGCCTATTCCGAAGTTTTCATGGATCCATTAGATGAACACGGGAGACCTATTGTTACGATTTTCCTGGTTTGTTTGCACATGCACGAATGATTATTTGTTTTTGCTCGATTTGGAGCACGTTATGAACTATGAGCTATGATCTATTTAGGCTTGATCACAATCTGTTTACACACGATGTTGAACACCAGTTATACACATGTTGCGCGCAGTGCTTTATTATCTATTTATATCTATAAATCTTGATTTCTCACCGACACGCAAGTGTTGACGTTTTATTTTAACACATGTTCAGGTTTGCTGTAGCTGCTTTTGGAAACTCAAGGACACGTAGGATGTTTTCTTTTACTTTGGACCTAGTTTAAAATATAACAAGACAAGTTTATGTATTTGAATATTATGAGTTATGATATGTGATATTTGTTAGTTTATGTCGTGTTATGCGCATGCGCAATGAAATGTATTTATTAAATATTGACACCCAAATAGTGTCACGAGTAATGAAACAATTGGTAGCGCCCCGATGTATAATCCGCCATCGGTCGGGGTGTTACATGACCCGCTCGCGAGCCACTTGAGATTGTGTAAGACCCCGTGCCCTGTAGCCTTACATTCGGTATTGGATTTACTCATAAACTCAGTTTGTTACAGCGAAAGTCTATACAAATCGCAGCGGAAATTTAAACTTTTTATATAACTTCAATATGGATAGCCTCGTATGCGCCTCAGGCTTGCCACGTCATCAATAATACCTGCATGCATACTAAAAGTCAGCTACACGCTGAGTGAGTTCTAACGTTCTTTATTTTCATAAAATTTTGAATTATAATTAAATCACATTCTTTATTCTTACGCAACGTAACACTCGTCCATAACTAGACCCGTACATACTTGCTCATAATCGAGCCTTCTATTCTTACTCGTAATCGAACCATATCACAATAAAGGGATTTGTCGTCCTAACTTGTTGCGCGTGCATGAGGCCCGAAGGCTCTACGCAAGAACATGCAATCATTCATTCACATCAATATACATATTATTATTCTACACAGATATTTGATAGGACTTGTCCCATACCTTCTTTCTGTTCTATCCACTGACTTTTACCCATACAAATAGCATCCATAGCTGGACCATACATTCACACAACGTATATCTATGTATTTTAAATTATTATGCCATGCAATCGTACTACCTATACACACATAACTAATAATTAATGTACTTAGTATTCATAACTGGACTGCCTATTCATTGTATCCATAACTGGACCAGCCATTCATTGTATTCATAACTGGACCACCTATTCGTTGTATCCATAACTGGACCACCTATTCTTTGTATCTATAACTGGACCAGCTATTCATTGTATCCATAACTGGACCACCTAATCATTGTATCCATAACTGGACCACCTCACCATAGTATCCATAACTGGACCACCTATTCGTTGTATCCATAGCTGGACCAGCTATTCATTGTATCTATAACTAGACCACCTAATTCATTTACTAACAAATTCATTACTATATCATTAATCGTGGCCCGATCTATCATCCTACCAAGTTTCATGCAAATCCGTACACGAAAAGTAAACCTTTTTAATAAAAACGCACCTTTGAGGTTTTTGTTCGAAATTACTCGAATAGACAAAAACCATATCAAACGAACTCGGAATTGAGTGATTCAAGCGGCCACGCGACCGGGTCGTCGAGTTCTAACAGCGCCGCCCACTGTGGCCGCCGGAATCCGCCGTCGTCGTTGCTGGCAAACCCAAACAGTCACAGGAAATCTTTATTTTCCACTGTTACGGTTTTGCTGCTAAAAACCAGGCTTCCCGACTTCTGATCGAAGATCCGTACGGTGGAAATCTTTATTTATATACTATGAACACTCAATTAAAATTTGAGATCGATCCGACGGTTAGATCTTCGGGAATCGTTAGATCTCTTTGGGTTACTTTATCAAAAACGGGAATCTTATAAGGAGGGAGACTAGAGGTGAAGATTGTTATAAAATGGGATGGTGGCTATATTATAGTAAGAGGGTAGGGTTTCATGTTTAATATTTTCATCTATTGACACTAAACCCCCTTGTACTTTAGATAATTACACTTATCTTCCATAATTCATTTAACTCAATTATTTTAAATAACTCGTGAAACTTGGGATGTTACAGATTGGCTACTTAAAAACTCTAATCGAGCTTTATTAAGGCTCGTTTAATAAACCAGCTCGCGAGCCTGAACGGTCTTTTTCTCTTAAAATTTCTATTTAATTTCTTTATACGATAACTCTTATTATGAATAAATATATGATGATATTTATTATATTATATATTAAAATTATAATTATAAATATTTATAAAAAATATATATAAATAAAACAATTAGATAATTAACAAATATTAAACGAGCTGAGCCCGAGCTTGTAAAACTACTCACGAGCCGAGCTAGAGCCTTAGAAATACAACTCTAAACGAACCCGGGCTCGGCTAGTTTTTACACCCAGTAATTTCTAATTTCTCTATCTTTTGCAAATCACGGGAAGAGGGAACAGTGCTTGTAGAAAGGCTGGCCAATTATCTGGCTGAGCTGAGTCTGTTGGAAGAAGGCTGTCTAAGATTTTTGCCTTCTTTGGTGGCAGCATCAGCTACATTTCTTGCAAGATTCACCCTGATGCCATATTCACATCCATGGGTAAATAAATGCATTCTTGCTGTATCAAAATACATTTAAAAATACAGATTTCATTTGAATATGTTTAAATCAAAATACAGAGTTTGGATCTGGAAGAAGTATCAGCATATGTGTGACACCCGGTAATTTCCCAATCCTATAAACTAAGTAATCAACCTAATAATTAGGTGATCGTGAATATTATGCGCCCTGCGCGAGCGCGCTATGTTAGAATCAGCGCGGGCATTTTGTTATGTGCGCCCTGCGCGAGCGCGCTATGTTAATCAGAGCGGGCATTTGTTATGTGCGCCCTGCGCGAGTGCGCCACGTTAAGAACCAGCGTGGGCATATGTTATATGCGCCATGCGCGAGTGTTTTGGCTTTATGTTTTCATGTAACTTAACTTTATGATGGGTTGACCGTCCCGCATGATGCTAAGGCGGGTGCATCCCAAATCGTTTATGCGCGTGCGGAAGGGGAACTAACCTCCCCGCATGGCGGGAACATTGAGAGCTAGTTTGTCTGAAGCTCCAAGATGGAATTGACTTCAACATGACTGATCACTATGTTGAAATACCAAGACCACCTGGAGAATTTACAAATGAAACTCAATGTCCCTGACTGCTAGAAGGTTACGTACCTACCCGCAGCAAAGAAATGTCCTTCACGCAGAAAGCTATGCGCACAAAGTGATACGCGCAGAACACTTAGTCTATTCTCTAGATGTAAGGAGATTATTCCCGCCCAAAAGAAAACAGTAGCGTGTTTCAGAGATTTCTACTTTTTAACTGTACACTGACAAAAGTACCTGAAAAAGCATACTGTAACATGAAAAGTCAACTGTCAGCCACCCTACTCTCACCAACCACAGACCTGCATGTTCTGTCCAAATCAAATCAAAATCTTTTATCCACTACTCCACTTTTAAGTAAATAATAATAATTTCCATACTTTATCATCATTACACCTAGATATGAAAAGATTACAATCCCCTGAAGCAAGGGATTGTGTTCCCTTGAGTTTGCCTATAAATATGTAACCTAAATTATCACCCAAACACACTTCAAACTTCTCTCTTAAGAACTGCAAACTTGCACTAATCATCTCCCAAGCATCCATTGTTTTCATTTCCGATCCTGTTACTAGGTAAGCCGAGAATATAACCTTGAGATCTACTTTCCAACCCTTATATTCTCCTATTCCTTGATCTTAATATATATACTTCTTGTTATTTAATCGTATTCTAGACCTTCAATTCCGAGGCCAACACCAAGAAAACCCGAATCTCGATTAATCCCTTAACAAGAACCACAGGTGACTCTCACAGCCCCTATTTTCACTGTTTTCACTGTTTTTAAACTGTTTTCGGGGCGAGGGACACGTACTTAAATTACGATTTATCATGGTATACTTACAAGTTATGTAAACGATTGTGTTTAAATTATGTTTCATGATGAGCAATGCAAACGGTTATCTATGGTTTACGATGTATGTGCGCCAGAATTCGAGTAAGTGATCACTTTACCATTGGAACTCTAAGGGTAGGGACTGCTGGTTTGATCCACCCACTCGTAGGGGTCGCACCTCTTTGCATGGACGAGTGCCTAGAATGGGGCAGTACTATGGGATTGAGCCCGCTCGTAGGGGTCGCGCCTCTTTGCATGGACGAGCGCCTTGTTTTCCGGCACAACGTCCGCGCGTAACCCGCGGGACGGTATTATTGATTAGCTCGTAGGGGCAACGCCTCTTTGCATAGACGAGCATGGCTTTTCAGAAATGTCCACGCGCAACCCGCGGGACGGTATTACACTATTTTAGCTCGTAGTGGCAGCGCCACTTTGCATAGACGAGCACGTTTTCCAGAAACGTTCGCGCGTAACCCGCGGAACGGATCTATCAGAAATATGTTGTCAGATCTATGTTTTCATACGGATTATCAAGCATATGTTTAGACATGAAATCAGAAATGTGTTTCAATATGATCTTTATCAAGACTATGATGCAATGCGATTTATCAAGTTACTAAAACTTGTGAACTCACTCAGTTTATACTGATTCAAATGTTTTACGTGTCTTTCAGGAGATAACTAGGTAGCGCATGGAGTCACACTTAGAGCACCTCACGCTGAACATCTAAAACTAGCTTTTTGGAAGATTTTAGTTCTATCCCTTCGATGCGCGTGGTTGTTCCCGCCGCGCAAGGGGATATGGCGTGGAAATCTTCAACAGTTTTTATACTTGGATGTTTTTATGAAATTTTTAAAAAATGTAATGTATTTGTATTAAACATTTCATGCGCAATGAAAATCTTACTTTGAATGTTTGCAATGGCCCGTGCTTAATTATCAATCCCCACTCGCGCGCGCCCGGCTGTTTCCGCCGCTCAGGGCCGGGTGTGACAATATGCGCCATCGCAGTTGGAAGAATGTGTTGACCTTTTGCATGACCTGCAATTGGGTAAACGGGCAGCCGCTTATGAGCATACTACGGCGACGCACATCTTTCAGGTATGTGAAACCCTCTTATGATTTGAACATATTTTTTTTTCTTATTTTCACCTGATTACATGTTTTTTTTATAATTTCTCTACTGGAGAGTAACAATCGAGTGTCTGCACTATTATCTCTAAATGACATACTAAGGCGTTATTTTCTTTGATGATGAAGAAACAGTTCTTACTTTTGGGCTTACAATAGCAATTAAGACCACATTTAGCACACTGCATACGAATTGTAAAGCTGTATCCCAAACATTGGGTGAGTTTATATTGTTTTGATATTACATAAGACATTTCTATGGCATTAGGATAATTCTTTTGAATCAGAATATGGCATCATGTTGTAAACATGGATTTGGATTTTGGTTCTGTATGGTGGGTGTCTCTAGTGATCTTACTACCAAGATAATGCTGTATTAGTCTCTGCCTCTCTCGTAGGTATTTTGTCAAACACAATGGTGTTGCTTAAGATAAAGTTACCAAAATGACCTTAATCTTGATCCTCCAATTTGTTAACATTATGTTTCAAACTTCCTTTTAATTCAGGTGAGGCAAAACTGTTAGGCTTCATACATTATTATATTGTAACAAGTAACTATACCCACGCGTTGCAGCGGAGTGGGTTAAATGCATTACATGTTCGAAAAACTAGTGTGCATGTATCGAGTGCGCAACATGAGAGAAAGGTAAATATGTAAAACAAACATTGAGGGGGCAAAACGTATATATGTGTGAAACTTGTGTGGCAATTCAAAAGCTATCGTACGTTGTGATTAGCACGTGATGCCCAAGAAGTCAGTCAGTATCAGTTCAATTTGTAATAGTTATGTGGCAAAAGTTTCATGTTTAGTAGCCAAATATATATATATATATATAGGGGATGGTTCATGCGAGAAGTGATTATAGCAAGAAGTGCGAGAAGTCGATCTCAACCATTGATTATCTCTGATTTGTTCAATGCATTAATCCCTCTAATTACTCCTAAAATATTCTCCACATTAATTCTTGTAGAAAGTTACAAATTTGAATTATCTTTTACCTACATATTAAAAAAAATGTATATGTAGGTGAATTGTATTAATTGATCACATACACAAGTAACATAATAATCTACACATAGCTCATATTCAATTATACAAATTATTAGTTATTTTTATTTTTATCAAAATGTAACTCGTATTTACCAACAAAACATATTTTCACTTACACTAATTTTGTTTCTTTTATTTTTCAATAACACATAACTAATATTTACCTACACATATATCGTATTCACCTACACAGCTTGCTAGTTCATTTTATTTTCAGCTGCATATAAATAATATATTCATCTACACATAACTCGTATTTGCCTACACATAAAAGATAGATTATAAAATAATTAAAATTATAAAAAAAACATAATGTGTTCCTACATTGCGAATATTTTACAAGTTTAGGTTAATACTATTAATTGTATGTGATATCATGAGCAAGGTTTGTTTGTGTAGATTAATACTATTAATGGGTAGGCTATAACATTAAGTAAATTTGTATATGTAGGTTATTATTGTGATTTGTGTAGGTTAACATGAACTAGTTATGTGCAAATATATAAAAATTGTGATCTGTGTAGGTGATAACAGAACTAATTTTTGTATGTGTAGGTTAATATTATGATTTGTGTAGGTATTTGTTTTTATGATGGTTAATATATTTATATTTTTTTATAGTATGAGTATGATGGTTTTGTTTTATGAATTGTTTAAAGATTAAATCAAATTAAAAAATAAAAATTTATGTATAATCATTTGTAACTTAACATTAATTAGTATTAATTACCAAAAGAAACTCCTAAACTTTTACTAATATACTTATACAATTAAATAATTCGAAATTAAAAAGAAAACTTATGATTGGCCAGAATCTCTTCTCGCACTTCTCACACTAAAAATACTTCTGAAATGAACCCAATCCTATATATATATGCGAAACATGAAAAAAAAAGTTGATGGGCAAAAAACATATACATGTGAAACTTAAATTTGAAAGGCTCAAAACATATATATGTGAAACTTAAAGTTAAAGACTAAAAATGTATATTTGTCAAACTATAATGACAAAATTCTTAGAAATCAAAATGATTATGTAGACATAAAATGATATTAAAATCAAAATTGAATATGAAACTTTTGTAACTACCTATATTGAAATAGAGATGCTATGCACATGTGTGAGGAGGTTTTTAATATATAAATAATGCTTGAAACAACTGTCTCATTCCTACAACTCTGTTCCTCCAACGGGTGGAGGGTAATATGATTGATAACCGATCATTTTTAAATTAAAATCTTGGTTATATGACATATTACGTAACGCATCAATTTTATCATATATACAATTACAATTTACAGTAACATGTTTCCACTTGTAATTGGGGCAATGATAAAACACAAGTCAACTAATAATCATGTGCCCCCTTTCATTCCTTCCTGTTCCACGGTTTGCATTGTTATTTTTAACCCACTGTGCAGCGTAACCCAGGCCCTTAAACTGTCATTCTTCTTCCATTAAATTGATTATAGCACACCAGTTCTTTCATGTTCAACTAACTAACACATTTTTACATCTGTATCATTATCTTTTTTTCACTACTTCACTCACTATCATTTTTAGAAAATATTAAAAAATTATACGGTGCAAAGATTGTAACACCAAATTTAACTTTACCATATAATATTTTCTCACTCCTCTGTCACAACCACTCATAACCTTAACGTATAATTTATAAATCTCCATCACATAAACAATTAGTTTATTACAAAACCCAACAACCGGTCGAGGGTTTCCGTGGGCCTCAACCAGCATGGAGTGGGTTTAGGTGAGGCGCGTGCCACCAGAGCTTCACAAATCACAACTTAAATATGTACAACATGATTCAAGAAAAATTGAGAAAAAAAGAATAAAATTCGTAGGTGGCAAGGTTCAAGACTTCAAGCTGATGACGAGTAATTTGATTACTTGTCAAGTTCCGATGACGAGTTATTTGATATAAACGGGTGTAATTTGGGAATATTCGCTACCATTGTTTTTGCATCTAAAAATTTAGCATATCTAGAGATCGTGAAGTAGCACATGAACATTTGATGCAACAATATTGAACCAAAAAACCCCCCATACACTGACAAGCAGTTTCACAGAAGGTATCAGATGTATAGATGACTGTTTCGCAAAATAGTTGCGGACTTGCAGGCGAATTTTGCATATTTTCAAATTGAATACGGTGTTACATTTAGAAAGGGTTTTACCGCATAACGCATTGCAGAATTTCATACCCGCGATGCGTCAACTAGAATGCAAGTGTCCCCCGGACATGAATGATGGGCTTTTTATGATGCTAAAAATAACCCCTCGTAAAAGTTTGCAACACTCTTGCGATGGTTAGGGATGGCAATGGGTCGGGTTTAGGTATTCCCAAACCCATACCCGGTTATAAAAGTCCATCCCAAACCCGTCCCAAACCCGTCGTGTTTTAATCGGGTAATTACCCGTCGGGTTTCGGGTTATCCCATCGGGTTTCGGGTTTCCTATTGGGTTTTGACGAAATACCCTTCGAGTATACTAGGCTCAAAACCCGTCAGGTTTCTACCGGGGTTTTGACAAAATATAACTAATCGATTATAAAGATGGTTGTTACCATAAAGGTAAAATATCTCAAATAACTAACATAAACAAGTTTCAACAAATAATATACTTGTAATATATATATATATATATATATATATATATATATATATATATATATATATTATAATAAGCTATATCGGGTACATCGGTTATATAATCGGGTAAATGGGTCTATGTTATCGGGTAATCGGGTATATTAGAAATCCCAAACCCGCGAAAAATTTCAAAACTAATCCCAAACCCTAACGGGTCGGGTATTACCCGTCCCATTTATGTCGGGTTTCGGGTTTTCCCATCGAGTTCGGGTTTCATTGCCATCCCTAGCGATGGTGTTATTTCAATTGTTCGGAAAAGAAATCTTGTTTAGACAAATCTCAAAATACATTAACTTTTGTGTAACACGCATGAAAGTAAACATGGGTACCTAGGAATGCTTGGTAGTATAGATTATACACATTGGGTTTGGAGGATTTGCTCAACGGTGTGGTGAGGTCAATTTACGATTTGTGACCACCACTACCCGTAAACTTTGTTTGAAGAGGTTGCTTCTCAAGATTTATGGATTTGGCATGCCTTTTTTGGTTTGACCGGATCCAACAACTAACTCGATCAATCTCCACAATTCAATGAAGTGATGCGCGAAATCGCGCCCAATAAGCCTTTTGTGGTAAATGGGAGACAATACAAGAATGGATATTATCTTAATGTGAATCGGGATTTATTTTTTGAAATCATTTAGTTATCCACACAAAAATAACCGGATAAGGTTCAAGACAGAAGCCGTAAAAAAGGACAAAGAAATAGCTTTTGGTCTCTTAATAGACAATGGGCTATGATTAAACTCTCAACATGGGCAATGAATATAAACATATATAATAATAAAACTGACGTACACCTGCATTATTTCACACAATATGATATTGAAAGATGAAGGTACCGCAATCAGTCATGAATATGACCTGATCCTCCAACTTATGAAAAGGCTAACGATGAAACCCTTTGATCGGATCTCATTGAGAATATTGCACACGCTCACATACCGTATAACTAATTCTTTATGTATAATTATTTTTTTAGTTAGTCTTGTTTTCTTTAACTAATGTAATGCCTATTTTTTTCCAATTTAAACCACATTGTCTTTCAGACTCCGTCGGAAGAATATAATCATCAATAACTTTCTTAACTCCTTTAACCGTGAAATATGTCATATCCCCTAAGTTCCAAACCTGTCTATCAGGTGTATCCATTAAATAACTTTCTTAACTCCTTTAACCGTGAAATATGTCGTATCCCCTAAGTTCCAAACCTGTCTATCAGGTGTATCCGTTAAACTTACCTGCCCCAACCCGACTATCAAATTACATTTCTTTTATTTTTACCCTTGATCATCGGTGAATCTACCCT